>NW_005841856.1:2306638-2311312 GCF_000455745.1 Alligator sinensis | reverse complement strand
ACCCCCCCCCCCCCCTAAGTCTCGGGAGGCAGCAGTCCTTTATGCATTAATTTTAACTTTTTACATACTTTAGCAAGAGAGGCCTTCAGTTGATGTACACGGATTTAACTTTGTTGAATTCAATCTAGTTTGAAGATCAGGGACAGCCAAATATCAGGCTTTAATGCTTTAATTAAGCTTGTATGAGGAAGACAGAACTTCTTGATTCTCTTCACAGCCTTTTGATTCCCTTTAGTATATCACTAGAACTTACATTTCCAATGGCTCTTGGGGGAAAAACAAACAAACACACCCTATCATCATCTGACTTCAGAGTATAAACCTAGCAGGTTTCAAGTAGTTAGAGAATTCATTTTGCATCACATGGCTTCTCTGGCCCATCAAATCCCCACAGATAAGTCTGATAGGTGTCACAACCCAAAGTTGTGGTTTTTTTGTTCGAGTGTGCTTCGGCATCGCTAAATCATGTTCCCTCCAAAATTGCAGCTCTTTTGCACGGTGGAGTGTTCTGTTGCAACAGAGGACCTGCGCGCAGGAGCTTTTCCCGCCAGTTCTGTAGCTTTCTTTGCATAGTGCATTTCTTTTGCATTATAGTGATGCACGATGCAAAGGAGTTCCTGCCATTTGTATTAAGATTCGAGCCACATTATTGGCCAGTCTTAATGTAGGCACACGTGGCGGCTAGCTATTGGCTTGCTAGCCGTACAAAAGGCTTGGCTAGTTTCTGCCCAAGTCGGAGAGAGAGAAAGCATGTGGAGTTCGGGAAAGGAGCGTGAAGATCTCTAAGCGCTGCTGATCCATATGAACCCAGCTTTTTCCTTAAGAGGGCAACAGAGGTTTAATTTGTCGAACCCACAGAGCTTCAACAACTCCAGGGGACCTATTTACCGTACCCTCGGAGCCTTAACGACTCTGAGGCAACTAACCTCTAGCCTCTCCCCATCGCCGATCGCAGCCCAGACGTATCCCTGTCCTAAGGACCCCATTGTCGAACCCACGGAGTCTTAACAGCTCCGGGGGACCTGGGAACCGAGTAACACTCACGGAGATACAGCTGCTCCGTGGGAACGAATTCTTGAACCCGCGGAGCCTGAATCACTCCGGGGTCAAGGAACCGAGTTTATTAGAGTCCTCCACCAAGAACTCAAGTGGAGCTGTGCCTGGAAAGCTGTCCAGCCTACACCGCGACCACCTTGGGTGTAAGTAAATAATCTTTTCAATCAACCATTATGCCTCCGTGACTGATTCTAGCTCGAGCATACTATACCGCACCGTGGTTTTCTCCAGCCCCGTGTGCCCGGGCTGCCGGCCACAGCCTGTGTGCACAAAGACGGGCCCCCAGCTCACACATGGCGACCCAGATGGGATCGGGAGAGGGCCCGCACATGGCGATCCAGGCAGGATCAGGAGAGGGCCCGCACAATAGGAAAAGTGGAATTTTACTTAAATCAAATCACCAACTTGATGGAGGTGCTCACCCCTTGCTACTTGCTGTTCTTCATACTCGACCCCAACTTCTGTGTCAATGAAGGTCATTGGAGAAACATAAAATGATAAAAAAATCTCACTTTCTTGTTCTAAGGTAGAAGTCTGGAGCTGAAAATAACAAGCTATACATATACATTCTAGTCTTAAGTGTGAGTTGCCACATTTGTTTTAATTAATAACTAAGAAAATGGTTACATATCTCTACCTTAAGATTAAACCTTATGTCAATGAAACACTAACTATGGAACCAACAGTCTACAGGATGTACAAAGTACTAGGAAATTCTCAATCTCTTTCAGTATCTTGGGAGCTAATGAAAAAACTAACCGAAAACTCTGTAACCACAGTGGCTAAGGGATGAACATAAAACAAATATTAAGATCTTTACAAAGAAAGAGATATGCTAAATGTATTAAGACTAATGCAAACATATGGGACCACAAATCTTCAGAGATCATGCTGACTGAGTCTGTAGCTGCCATTACTTGCCACAGATTATCAAAAACATCTTCAAGGGCTGCCTGGGAGGAAGGGAAACTACATTGCTAGCTTCACATCTCACTTTTTTCTGTATAATTTTTTTTTCACATGCTGTACTATATATTCTACCAACTTATGTACTTAGTTCCAAATTTCATTTGCTTTAAACAGACAACAATCCTATATATTGAATCAATAATATTTTAAAGTTTTCTAGTATAAAATTTAAAATCACTGTCTTCTGGTAATGGTTTATAAATTATTACATAAGCCAAGAATTCTGTAGAGTTGTTTTATGAGACAAAGTCTCTGAGCCTTAGTTTAGCTCTTATTTATGCTGGTATAAAGCAAAACCAACAGTCGAAAGTAACAGAATTATATAGGTATAAAATTATTAAAAGCAAAAAAATCAGAATTATTTTCACTTATATAATGATGAAAAAGTCATTTTAGATGTAGAAACTTTAAGACTAAGTCAATGTAACCATAAATGTGTTGGGAAGAATTCTAATAGAGTATTAATATTTTTATTGAATCAATATTTCTGGACCATACTCTTTTTAAATAAACACATAAAAATCTGTTGCTGCTGAGTTTCAGTAATGAAACTGCACTCATTTATCATATATAAGCACCATTAAAAACAATCCATTAAGTAGGTATTCTTAAAATGACAATTGGTCATTCTTTAACCTAGTGATGTGACCAATAATAGTGGCTGGCAGTTTCATGTCCTCACCTGTAAATTAAAAGGCGTTTCTTAACAGTTTCCACTCCCTCACCAGCTACAGTTATTTTATTTTTTTTTAGCTATGGATGAGAAGACTAAGGCACAAAGATTATATTATTTGCCCAAAGTTTCTTTCTACTCATGTCCGGGGTATGACTATAAACTGTATCCGAGTGGAAGGCCTGGTGGCAACATGGTGAGGCTACCCATGGCAGGGTAGCTCCTATAAAATACCAGTGTTGCAATCTCCAGAGTAAAAAAAATATAGGGTGCCTCAAAACCCTAGGCCCCACTGCCTTGTGGGTACTCCTTGGTTGGAGAAAGGCTAAGGGACATCACTCTGACAGAAACTCACCCTTGTTGAGATGTTAGGCTAGGGGTGGGCAAAGTCTGGCCTATAGGCCGAATCTGGCCAGCAGCCCCTTTCCATGTGACTGGGACCAGTTTCCATGGAGACCCCAGCAGCAGCTGGACTGTGATAACGCAGGGCCAGGGTTTCCATGGAGACCGGCCCCAGAAGTGCCGACATGCAGCAGCAGCACCAGCCTCTTCTTGGTGGAGAGGCTTGGGGGGCCTGTGCTTAGGCAGGAGTGGGGTAGGCTCAGCTGCTGCTGCCACCTGTGTGGGGTGGGCAGCAGTGGTGCCACTGGGAATGGTGGTTATGGGAAATTTGGGGGTGGTTATAGCCCCTCCCCGCCCCCCCCAAGCACCGCTATATCCTGGCTCTGGACCATGCTGTCACTGCTGCAAGAAGCCAGGACAGAGTCGTGATCCGTTGTCTGTATGTCCCTGCCCAGCGCATGCAGGCTGCAGATTGCAGCTCTGCCCCAGCCCCAAAGCACACTGCCTCAGCCTCAAGATCCCATCCTAGCTGTAGAGCATCTCTACACCCTGCCAGCACTGCTGGGGCTGGTCTCCAAGGAAACCCCAGCCCCACACTATCACAGAGCAGCTGCTGCTGGGGTCTCCATGGAAACCGGCCCCAGCCATGCAGACAGCAGCTGCCGGCCAGATTCACCATTTTGCCCACCCCTGTGTCAGCCACTCACCAGAAGCTCCAATCTGGTGCTCTCTGGCAGAAGCTCCGGTCATCAAGGCACTGAACATCTGGATTTGGTCTGGCCTTTGGATTCTGTCTCAATGATCTGAAGGGGAGATGGCAGGTCTTACATACTACTCTTCCATACTATTGCCTAGGTGTACATATTGAAGGTCATGGTGTGATGGTTACAGGACTCTGTAAAAGTGGAATCATCAGGCACCTAACTAGACCTTTTAATTGTACACCATTATCAAGGGGATCAACAATTGCCTACTTTCTACTCATCTTCTTTTGTTGCCAAGAGCACAATTGTAGGCATCTGCCCTGAGTGTTCTTTATCACTTTTCTAACCAGACTGAGGCATTTGGAAAAAAAAATGCATTGAGTTTCTAGTACTAAGATTTGTTAGTTGCTTCTAGAGATGTACCAGTCTTCTTGGCAGCGAATGATCTGATATATGCTTGTGGCTAGGTTAACAGCCACCTTTGCTGTTAACCTTTGATTTTGCTCCACCTTTGAAGCCTGAGTATTATAGTACATTATTCCAACATTCCTAATGAGAAGAATTGGAAAAATAATCCAACAGATTTCATGTGCAACATACATCAGATCCAAAAAATCATTTAGATACCCCTCTCTTACAAAAATTAATATATCACTTTAACTTAGCAAGACTCTGAAATCAAAGAGAGTTACATGCCTAAATACCTTTTGGATTTAGGTAATTGGTTTTCAATCTTTTCTAGACTGAAGGTACTGCTCATTAGACTCAAGGAACTCCTCAAAAAATGCCAGCTCTTAGCTTTCCCTCATTTTTAAGTGTGGAAAAAAATAGAGCAATTCCCGTGTTGCAAAGAATTAAGAAAGACTATAACAGGTAAGAATGTTTCTGATGTTGTGGATTCCTCTTCAAAATCTCTGTGCACATCCCCAC
>NW_005841856.1:2274737-2306607 GCF_000455745.1 Alligator sinensis | reverse complement strand
CAGGAATGGATATCCTCAGGGACACCTAGCAGCAGAACATATTTGTGCCTCTGCTAGCTGTCCCCAGGAAGTGCCCCTGCATGCTTTCTCTGGCTCATGGCAGCTTGCCCCGGGTGGGGTAGGAGAAGCTGGGGCCAGAACCTGGGCTGGCCCAAGAATCCCTTACCTGGGATTTTGGGAGCCTCCCAGGGCTCTAGCAGCAGTGATTTGGGGGTGCAGAGTGTGGGCAGAAGCTGGAGCATAGCATTGGTTCGCCAGGCTCCAGTTTCAGGTGGCACTCCCACCACATGCTGCACCTCACTTTTTTCTGGCACAGGTTTTTTTGACACCAGGATCTTCCAGTGAAAAAAAGCCCTGCTGCACTGAAAAATAGCAGCACAACAAACACTTGCATGTGCGGCACATGTGGTTTGTGGCACTACAGACCTGTCTGCGGTGCAGCAAATTGCACGTGCACACTGATCTGGATGTGTCCTTTATGTTTATCTTGCGACTCATGTGTAGGTGCTTGCACACCGAATAGTGCCAATATTGCACAGAACCCTTAACAGGATCTTTTGCCAACCTGGTTGAGAAGTATTGATATAGGTCAAATTTTTGACATAATACCTAGGTATAGAAGACAGCCCATCATTTACTCATTTTAAATTTGGACACAACAACATGAAGCTAACAAGTAGGACTAGTACGAATACATTCTTTGTAAAACCATCCATTTGGACTGCTCCCCCTACACTTACATCTTCCCATTATAGCCTTCTCAAATTTATCCCATGTTTACCTTCATCATGGCCCGGATACTGTGCTGTCACAAGTCAGCCACCTTGTCCTCAACAGTTTTGATGAAGATTCATAACTTCCAGCAATTTGCATAATGAACATCCCAAAAAGGTCACCGAGACAATCATACACTCAAATGGGATTGTTCAGCCCCTACATGGTCAATTATTTCATTGTTAGTGCACATTGCTCAGGAAGTAAAGAAAATCTTAACCCCTTAGCTAGAAGAGATGGAAGGATGGAATAATTGGCTGCATGACTGTGGCCTTCTGTGTAGTGACAGTATGTAGGTCCCCGATATTGACTGTTACAGAAAAGATTAACAAGAAAACAAGAACAATACTGTATACAGTAGGTGAAAAAGGACATATGGCTGGTACAGATTCTGTGTACAATAAGTGTCTCACAACACTTCTAAATGCTTAAACCTATATGATTACAGCAACCAAGGGGACTATTATCAGATGAAGAAAAACTCAATAATTAAAATTTTGCTTCATAATGGGCTAAAAACAATGCATTTGTTTGTTTAAAGGAAGTGCAGGTTCTTGTAATCAGTCTCTCTCATGCAAAACACATAGTGTGTGCTCATTGTAACCAGGTCAAATAATTGAGATCACATAAATGGAAAGCATTCAGGTAAATAGAGGGAGCAATGGAAAAAGCATGCATATAAACAAGCAGAAGATTAGTATTTCCTTTGCTGGAGGTATTTCCCATATGGGGCCTTACCAGATATAAATGAAATCTTGCCCTATATTTCTGTATATCTGGTACTTCCCTCTTGATACTTTCTTTTGAATCAGGTGATATAGCCTGAGGTTTATCATTGGGGGAAGTATTTTATCCCATAGAACACTGAGTTAATGAGCAGAAAGTATATTTTGCTAGGTTTAGTTAGGCTATGAAAAAGTCATGCAATAAGTGATTGGAGTAGGCTCCCCACACATCTGTAGGAGCCCAATAAATCTATATAATCCCAGCCTATAAAATCTAGAAACACCAGAATAAGGTTCCAAAGCCAGAAGTCTCAAAAGAAAAATCAGAGAGTAACATAATTCCTTCTTTAAATCAAAATACCCTTTTAAATTAGTTTCATTAAATGACATACATCTGTAGTGCACTGGGAATACTTAATTTACTGCCATAAATAGTTGGTCACCATTACCATGATTTGTGCTGTACTTTGTGGGTTCCTTATTCTGGGATTCAGTCCATGATGCAGCAAAATAAAGATATTATAGACTCACTCTGAGGCAAAATAAGTAATAATTTTTGTTTGTCAATGATTAATCATTTTGTCTACAGAGACACTAGGCAAAGTACTTTTATATGCCAACATAGTCTTCACAGGCCCTATAAACACTGGTTTCCATGGCACACCTAGCATGAAAGAATATTACAGCATTTATTTTGTATATTGTCATTTCCTTAGGAATTAAATAAATAGTATCTATATACTTCCTCAATGATCAATCTTTCTTTCTAGTTGGAAAACAAAATCTTTCCATCTCTTCCTCAAAAAGCATATATACATCATTACTTAAGACTTAATGGATCATTCATAGTTTCATAATATGTAGGGCTGGAAGGGACCTGAGCAGATCAAGTCCAACCCCCTGCCATGGGCAGGAAAGGATGCTGGGGTCAAACAACCCCAGCTAGGTGATTATCTAGCCTCCTTTTGAAGACCTCCAGGGTAACAGCGAGCACCACTTCCCTTGGAAGTTGTTTACAGATCCTAGCCGCCCTGACTGTGAAATAATGCCTCCTGATATCTAGCCCATATATACTCTTGGTCAACTTATGGCCGTTATTCCGCGTTATTCCCGGTAGCGCTCGGGGGAACAGGGACTCTCCCATTGCCTGCTGGTCCCCCTTGGCCAGTTTGTAGACAACCACCAGATCCCTTCTCAGCCTTCTCTTGGGGATGCTGAACAGGTTCAGGTCCCGTAGCCTCCCCTCATACGGCCTGCCTTGCTGCCCTTTGATCATGTGAGTGGCCCTCCTCTGGACCCTCTCAATGCTGGCCACATCCCTCCTGAAGTGTGATGCCCAGAACTGAATGCAGTACTCCAACTGCAGCCTGACCCGTATCACCTAGAGGGGGAAGACCACCTCCTTGGACCTGCTCGTGATGCATCTGTGGATGCATGACAAGGTGCGATTAGCCTTCCTGACCACATCCCCACATTGGTGGCCCGTGTTCATTTTGGAATCAGTAATGACACCAAGATCCTTTTCTGCCTGTGCTGATGAGAGGGGAGTTCCCCAGCCTGTAGGTATGCTGTTGGTTCTTCCTCCCCTGGCGCAGTACCTTGCACTTGTCAGTATTGAATCCCATCCTGTTCTCATCCGCCCACCCCTGTAACCTGTCTAGATCTAGTTACAGCCTGTCCCTCTCCTCCAGCATGCCCACTTCCCCCCACATCTTGGTGTCATCCACGAATTTGAACAAGGTGCTTTTCACCCCCTTGTCCAAGTTGCTGATGAAGATGTCGAACAATACGGGCCTGAGAACCAAGCCCTGGGGGACCCCACTGCCCATATCCCTCCAGGTCAAAAACGACCCATCCACCACCACTCTCTGGGTGCAGCCCTCCAGCCAATTTGCAACCCATCTGACTGTGTAGGCATCGGCACCACAGTCACCTAATTTCTTAATGAGAATGGGGTGAGAGACAGTGTTGAAGGCCTTCCTAAAGTCCAGAAAGACTATGTCCACTGCGACACCTGCATCCAAGGGTTTTGTGACCTGGTCATAGAAGGCCACCAGGTTGGTCTGACAGGACCTGCCGTGAATGAACCCATGTTGGTTGCCCCTAAGCATGATCTTCCCTGCTGGTTCCTTGCAGATAAACCCCTGCTGGTTCCTCGCAGATCCTTGCTCCTGGATAATTTTCTCAAAGAGCTTCCCCAGGACCAAGGTAAAACCAACAGGCCTGTAGTTTCCTGAGTCCTCCTTCCTCCTTTTTGTGAAAATGGGGACCACATTGGCCCTTTTCCAGTCCTCTGGCACCTTGCCAGAGCACCATGAGTGCTCGTAAAGCTGTGCCAGGGGTCCCGCAATGATCTCTGATAATTCCCTCAGCACTTTGGGGTGGAGATCATCAGGACCTGCTGGCTTGAACACATCTAAACCCACCAGAATTTCTCTGACTAGTTCCTCATTGACCCTGGGCCTGGCAGTGCATCCCCTAGGTCTGTTGGGGATCCCAGTGCTGGGGATGCCCGGGTCCCTGCTCAAAAAGATGGAGGCAAAGAAATTGTTAAAGAGGTTAGCTTTGTCATCTGGTTTGACCACCAGATTTCCTAGCATATCCTGCAGTGGCCCTACATTACCTGGTACCTTCTTTTTACCCCCTATGCTTTTAAAAAAGGACTTCTTGTTGTCCTTGATCCAGGTTGCTAGTCCCAGTTCCATCTCCGCCTTAGCCTTCCTAACAGCCCCCCTACAGTCTTGAACAATGGAGGTATAATCCTCCTTGGTGATGGCCCCTCCCTTCTATTGGGTGTATGCCTCCTTTTTATCTTTGAGACATTGATGGATGCTTTTGGTGAGCCATGGGGGCTTTTGAGCACTCCAACCCCCTTTGATCCATGTGGGGATTGTCACCCTTTGGACTTGGAGGATCATCTCCTTAAGGAATTGAATTGCTTCAATTTTCCTGACAATGCTTTTAAGAACAAGTTAGAAGAGTGAATCTCATGTGAAATATGCACGAGGAATGATCAAACTGATTCCCTGACAAGTTTTCAAACCTTTGTACTTCCCATTTCATGAACATCTCTCTCTTTGAACCTGTGTTTGGAAGCTTTCAGTAAGATTGTAAACAATGCAAAGATACACTAAACACCTGATGAGATGTGTAATAGTTTCATAATCTATTTCTAAAATATTGTTTATTTTCAAGAGCCTTTTTACTAGTTAATATTAAAATATGTTCTGTGTTTTAAGTATTGTATAAATACTAGCCCAAAGCCATCCACATCTCCCTTCCACACACATTTCTCTCATTCCTCATCATTCTTCCTAGGCCTTCAAGCTAGCCACTCTTGTACCCTTCTCTTCCTCTCATGTTGCTCTTTGATCCATGCTTCCTCTTCTACCTAGAAGCATTCCTTGGGAAAGACCTTGACTACTGAATTTCTTTCCTGTTGTTCAAGTGACTGGAAATTAAACCACTTGGTGGCTTCTCTAGTCTTCAGCAACACCTCATAGGGTTACATCCTTGTAAATGATGGGCCTAAATGCTGAACCCCACAAGCCAATGGAAAGGTTATCATGTAGAATGCAAATCTAACCTACCAAATCTGCCTTGCTTTCCTCCGTTGTTATTTGTCTTTTCAATGTCTTTCTTTTTTAAAGCCAGCACTTGTGACAGGAGCTCATGAATAAAAAGCTTATCACAAGCGTGCAACATAATTCACTTTATGTAATACGTCATTTTGTGCATCCATCTTAGATTGCCTGCTCCTTCCTATAGAGACCATATTGCAGATGTGTACAGTGTTGAAGTACATTGTCCCATCATAAAACAATAACAGTCTTGTATCATTTATAAGCGGCAAAAGCTGTAGTTCCCAACCTTTGCTGGCCCATGGGCAATGATACCAAATAAGTATCACATTCCAGGCAACATCATACTTTGTGCTCCCTGTCAGACCTAGTCTTAGCTTTTTAATTTCCTGTCCCTGCAAGCAATGGATAGTCTCATGGGCAACATGGTACATGTGAGCTCAGGATTGGAGACAATTAATTTAGAGTTTTAGAGGCAATGCAATGCATTTGACGCAGGTTCACAATCCTTAAATACTACAATTAAAATACAAGTTCAGGATTTATTACGTTGAAGGGACTTTGCTTTTTAAAACAGCTTAAAATGTATTTTATTGTTATTGTTGTCCTTATATTTCTTGTTCCTTCCTTTTGCTTCTAAAGCTTTCCCTTTAGATAATTCCAGAGTGTGAGGCCTTTACAGCTGAAATTAAATAATTAGTTCACCTGATGTGCTACAAACATAACATAATTTTTTAACTATCTTTATGCAAGTAAAGTGTCCTTAAGCTCTTTTGTTAACACAAAAGATTTTTTAAATTAGAGTTGAAACACATGGCTTTTCCTGCTGTACACAAATTATCTACTAGTAGTTTAAAATTGGACCAGCTGTTAGGTTGCCCATATTTAAAAATACATATTCAGATTAGCTCCAAATCATTTAGCACATGCATCCTTTTTTTCTTAGATTTTACCAATTTCTGTTTTAAAAGGCTTGAAAACAAATGTCAGCTGTAGCATCTTTGAACAGCCTAGGTATCAACAAGGTAGAAATGTTAAGACCTGGAAGTAATGAAAGAAAACATATGCTGAGACCTTGTAGTCAAAAGAAATGAAATTATTCCCAGGATTACTGTACGTAACTTTTTTGTAGTCAGGCAGTATAGAGAGCTCCAACATTGTTGATTTGCTGCCAACAGTACTTTTGTCATTTCAGCATCTGGAAGCTTGGCTGTTTAATAATCAATATTTATTATTAAATAAGGAGCAGCATTCACTAAACTGTCCTTGGGGTATTTTCTAACAGGCCCTACAAGTCTCATTGTTAATAAAAGCCCTGTGTACTGCTTTACAAAATTTATCATATTTGCAGGGGAGAGCATGGAGAAAATGTCTAACTTAACCCTCCGACACAAATTTGGCATAGCAAGTTATATATTAAAGGACTTAAAATGAACATATAACAGCATGTAGCACCTCCGTAAGTGTCCAGTTATTCCATTTTTGAAAACAGAAATGTTGCAGTCCAATACCAGTTGACATAAATAGACATTTCCATTCATTTCAAGAAGGACAGGATCAGGCCTTAAAAAAGATATTTCTTGAGTCTCCTTTTTTAAATGTTTTCCAGAAGCCAATACTGGCTTTCATTTCCGAGCGATATAGCATTATTTTTTTTAAACACTTCAAAGTAATTTTTCCAATTTCTTCTTTGTCCCAGGTTAATAACATTTTTAATCAGCTTATTATCTCCCTTTCTAGATGCAGTTGTGTTTGGGGTAGAGGGGGTAGGAAAGGGAACCAAGAATTTTCCAAATACTGTAGTTAAAGAACCCCATATCATCCTCAACCTCAGAAACATTATAGAACTCCTTCCACAGCATAATCATTCATTCTGTATATCTTGTTATGTTGATAGGTTTGAACATGATTTTTGGCCTATTTTAGCTAATGGGAACTTGTAAAAGGCTTTTAGCAATATTTTTTGCCCACTGTAATCAATACAGCCCTTATGAGTGGATCCAGAACTTTGTAAAGTGAATGCAAGAGCAGTGACCAGCATTGCAAGGGTGGCTGCATCCCATGCTTCTAGCTTCCTCCCACCCTACCAGGATGGACAGAGCATACCGCAGAAGCAGCAGCTGGGGACTTTTCTTTTAAGTCCCTAAATCAGGTTAGAATCTCTTCCGTCCCAGCGGTGCTCAGCAGCACATCCCCTCCCTTCCCCTCTCTCCTGCCCACTACCTTCACTGTTCCTGAACTCGGGTCCATGGGGACCTCCACAGCTACTCCTGTTCCCAAATTGTGTGGAGATCCAGGACAGCAACAGTGGGGGCAAGTTTCTCCTCTTGGAGTCTGCTCTTGGGCTGGGGAGGAAGACCCAAGAGAGGGACCAGGCAGGCAGAAGGAACCTGTCCACTGCTACTGCTTCTTCTGTCTTTAGCTGTGCCCAGCTTCCTGTGCAGACCAGTTGGCATGGGGCAGCCAGAGATATCAGGGACAACAGCAGTGGTGGGCAGAGGAGGGAAGGCATTGCTGATTTTGGAAGGGAAGCAAAGATGTCTTACTAGATTCCAGGACTTTAAAAGAGTCCCCATTTGCTGTTCCCTCTGGATCTACCCCTAGAGCACTTTCTTTTGCATTCTGTTCTTTCAGATGCTATTGAATTGACTGATACACACACACACACACCTGTGTGTGGAGGGGTGTAGAGAATTAGGCACCCAATTCTCATTCACATTTAGTGGGAGTTGGCACCTAACACACATTGGCTCCACTAAAAATCCAGTTTTGATTTTTCAGGAGTGCTCAGCTTATCTGAAGTGAATAAATACAACAGGGGATGAGCACATCTTTAGTCTAGTTCTGCTAGTAACTGCAATATTAATGGTCTCAGAGCTTGGGGGAACAATAAAAATTAATCGCATGACTGTTCACCTCCCACTGCTTTTGGAAGATCAAATTGTGGATCCTGTACACAACAAGCAAGGCATTGTCCCTCACTGGATACAAGGAAAACTATAAGCAAAGACATGCAGTTTGAGGTACAGCTCCCCCTCAGGCCACCCTTCCTCAAGGAATATGTTCCCCCTCGGGTCACTGTCACTGAACAAAACATTAGCTATCTGAAATGCTGGGAACTCCAAAGTTCAGTTTCTTCCTTTTAACGTTTTCCATCTTTCTCCGGTGAGTCTGCTCTGCCCTGGTTCTGCTCAGTTATACAAAACACCTTCCTGCTATAGTCTGACAGCACCTGAACATGGTGCTCCAGAGAATTCACAATGCAGTTAAACCTTGCTAGACTTAGCTGAAGGCCAAGAAGCTCTACAGGACAATTAATTACATGCTGCTGTCCAAAGGAATGGCATCAAGCTGACTTTGAGGCTTCTACTTCCAGAATTACTGTAATAAGAAAGTCCGAACAGGGAAGCGTTTGCCATCCAACACCACAAATCCTACACATTTAGGAATGAGGCAGCCTTCTTTCTGGTCCACCTTTGTAGGATTTTGTAATACAGGCTTGCTACACTGAGATAACATAGTGCAGGATCTAGCAGTCCTGCTAAATGCCTCCAAATGACAGACAGAGCTGACATCACCTCCTGACACATGCTCTGCCTTCCCCTTGCAACAAGGGAATATTTAGGGTGAGAGGTGGCGCACACTATAAATCCCAAAGAGAGGGGTTAGAATGAATGACTGTATTTACGAAAAATCCCAAAGCATTAGTAACTTTACTGTCACTGAGATATGAGGCTTTAGGAGCTTTACTGACTCTGCAGTAATCAAGATATTCTGTAAGTCAGCCTTGCAGAACTGTCAAAAAGTTACCAGCTGAGCTACAAAATCTACCCACCTACTCCGTACTGTGATGGTTGATGATTTTAGGGGAGTAAAAAAAAATAAATAAATAAAATACCTAAGGATACACACCCCTAAAAATGTTGCTTAGCTTAAGTGAACAAGCAAAGAGTTTTCACAACTCTGTTCTCCAAAGGTGGACATTTTGAGTGAAAGTCTATAGGAAAATACCATGGTCTCATTACTGTGTAAAACTGGTAGAGAGCAAGTGGCACGGTTACAGCTCAAACTGTGTTTTAGACATCTCTGCAGTCCCTCTTGAGTTTACCACTCTGGTTATAGTCTTCACTTCCTTTATTTCTCTCAAAGGTCAAACCTATGCTTTGGGTTGCAGCCCACCCCCATTTTGCAGCTGTGTTAATATAGCAACACAACAGTATGGGCACCCACAAAAATTTTCCTTCAGGAGTCTGCTGCTAGTTAAATGTAGACAAAACCAAGCTTCTCCAAAACAAATGCTTTATTCATCCTGGAGTATATAGCAAGAAGAGAAAAGGCCTCTTCACCTAGGTAGGCCTTACCTAAACTCTGAAAGTTTCTGCTTAATTCTGATGCCTCTAACTTCTGTGCTTTTCTGACACAGTTTCTCCATTTGTCCATTGTCAACTCTCCACAAGCATTTGCTAATAACTGCAATACCAAGTGGATCCATAGGCTGGATGGACAATGAAGATTGCAAGCCCTTTCCCAGCCAACTTATTCCCCTCCTTCCCATCCATTGGTGGGGGGGGGGGGGGCGGGGGCGGGATTTATAAAAGGTTTGCATCTTTTCAAAGCTTGTTGTAGAACAATTATTTGAAAACAAGGGGTAATATTGGGCTTCTGAAGTTCAGATTTAGGTAGAATGACCTAATATTCCAGAATGCCCCATGTTGACCTTGATGGGCAATAGTACAATGGTAGGAAGGACAGTGGGGCAAGTGGAGCAGCAGCCATAGATACTACCTAGGTAGAGGACACAAAAACAGCTTCTGCCACAATAGCAGCTGACCACACCCCCTTAATCACCATGGCAGGAACCATGTTACTCCACAAATCAGTGGCTGCCCTGGGTGCAGACCTGCCCTGCTAATAAAACCTCTTGCATGTTCAGTACTTTTGAAATTAGGAGGCTAAGATGCTCTGTTTTTGAACATAAATAGCTATTATTATAATAATGTCCACTTTGGATTGTTTGTACCAGGGAACACAGTATGCACATCTGGGTACTTTTCAAGCACCTTCATTAGATTATATTGGTCAAAGGTTTCCAGACATTTTTCACCACATGCTCATATAAATCCTGTGTGATAAGGTTTGGCTCAGGGTCTAGATTGGCATTAGCTATGGCCTGTTCTCTGTCCAGCATTCATTGGATTAAACACACATTTGCCAAGGAGTCCACTGGGAAACCAACAACTGTTTTGTCATCCAAAATTGTTTTAAGCCTGGAAGTAGAAGCCCAGATTCTACTGCCCTCCTGTTCCCATCCTCCTTGATGGGGAGAAGTGGGTAGGATGGGGTGGGATGGCTTGAGGAGGCAGAGTGGGGGGAACAGTCTGCTGGGTCAGGGGATTTTGGCAGGATTGGGGAAGTATGGGCAGATCCAGAAACAAACCTGTTCTGTCAGTTAGGGGGGGGGGGAAATCAGAGGGCAAAAATAGCCCGTTTGGGGGGGGAGCAAGAGGAAAAAATACAGCCCTGGAGCTGGGGCAAATGGCTGGGCTTTCCTAGCCACGGGGATAAACTCCAAATGTATACTGATGTTCAGTTTAGATCAGGCATGGGTTAGTCTGACCTATATAGTGACCCTCCTCAGGCGAATTAAGTTAGATCAGATTGGCCATTTTCTGCCCAATCTGAACTCCACAAACATATGCTCAGCTCAGGCTTTCAAGTATCCTACCTCTAATTAAGTTGATCTAAGTGTAATGTCTGTGTGTACCCACACATGCCCCCTGCGCATACACCTTAACACAGGGAACCACAGAGAGACGTCCTGTGCTGGCTCTGAACCATCTAGGGAAACTCCCATGTTGGTAGACAATTCCTCCATCTGCCAGATCCTCTGCACCACTAAACTGGGCACAGTAAATGTATTTAATTTCTTTAGAAGCCAATCTCAGCAAGTGCTCACGAGTACTAATATAGGCACAGGAGTATTTATAGGATCCATATTTTATTGACAAAACTCCTTGCCTCTTATCTCTGTGTTCCTCCCCCCCGCTCCCGACACTCAAATACTTTCTGACAAGTTTTCCTGCCTCTTGAACTAAATTGTCAGCAATAAATGCCATGCCACACTTCAGTAACCATATGATCTCATTGTGTCATCCTTATCATTTCATCCCTTGACACCTTCCTATAACTGTCAGCTCAGTCTGTTGTCCTTATCTTAATTTAGGAATAAGTATTGCAGTATGCCTGGCAGTAACCATTCACAGGATCAGGCCACCGGTTTATAAACACTTCTAGGAAGGAGTGATATTTTTGTATAGCCCAATGCATTTTAAGGTGTCACATAACAAATCACCATACCAACCTTTGACTGAACATGCAAAATTTGTGGTGTTTCCAGGTGAAATGTTTCCTTTCACCTTTTTGCATGTGTGTGCATGTGCAAAGTTAGCAAAGAAATAGAGTATTCCAGTTTTACCTTTCAGGAACAGGTCTAGTATTAGAGGCATTAACTACAAAATGTGATGTGAAAGATCTAGACTTATTTCACTGAAAATAATATTTTCTCCTTTAAGTAGCGAATTTGTTTGAGTTAAGTTGATAAAAGCCAGCATTGGCGACACAATGATTTAATGCAACTCTTGCTAACAACTTTCAGACATTTATGAGTATGCTGTAATGATATTGCTGGAGGCATTCTGGAGTCAGGCTGGACTGATAACTACAGTGTTGTGTAGCTGGGCTTTGACAGCTATTTCATTCCTGATTAAAGGGAGCTTGATTTATCATGCATTTGATTTAACTATTTTTCTGATGTTTTTCACTCCAGTTCCCCATTCTCCGCCCTAATTTAGGGAATAAATGTGATGCTAATAAGTTTGAGAAGTTAAAACTCTTGGTTTGCAATCAGTGAGAGAGGGAACAGTATAACTTTCCCTAGAGTGGTGTATTTATACCTCATTTTCGACCTGCAGCTCACTTAAGTATAACCAAGTCTCACCATGGGAACCAGAGCTCAAAATGCATATTCTAATGTATAAGGCTTGTAATAAGGGGCAGATACAGAATGGGATTGAAGAGGAAACTTGTTTGTATGTGCAGCTTACTCAAGATTTGAACTCTACACTCATGAGTCAAAAATCTACTTCATTAAACTACCTGTGCCATGGAAGCCTGCTATTTTGCATGTGCTATATACATGTCAATTAAATTTTAACATCATTGCCAATCTATTTCAATTATGCTACTATGTCCACAACTTCCAGAAACTCCCCATATGTAAGAGAAATTTCAAGAGGCCTGCCAACTTTATTTTATACTTCTGCAGTGGCAGCAAGGGACCTTATTAAAGCTAGACTTGGGCTGAACTTCTGTAGAATGATGGAAACACCTTGTGAGAAATCCACTCAATTAAATTACACAGCCATTCTACTTTGGATTTGCTGTGTTAAATTTTAAACTTATATCATATATACCACCAAATATGTAGTGTCCAGTAGCTGCGTTAAAAGCATAGTGTTATAACCTTTAAAGCTGAAATGATCCCTATTTGACTTCCTCAGCATTGCGGGAAGATCCTGGAGAACATTTAACAGTCAAGACTTCAGTTTCAGTTTTAAAAACAGCACCTCTAACAACACAGTCACCTAGGCAGTCACCTGTATCAGCAGCCCTATGCTTTAGGTAACTCTTAGCATGTTGTGTAAGGGCATATTCAGAAGCTTATCCTGGTTTTCTAGATCCGTATATATCTGCATGAACATGAGAAGTTCCAATACCAATGCATCCAATTACAGAATCAAATGCATGGGACATGACAATCGTGTGGTATGGGGAAGAAAAAGAAAAAGAAAAGGCTCTTTACTTGTGCACTTGACCTAACCATTCAAGCATTTTAGCTGGCAGACTCTTTCTAATCCCCTGACAGCACCTGGAGGGGTGCTGGTATAACACCAAAGGGATGGTGGAAAGATATGACATATGACACTGGGGCAAGATCTGAACTCAGACAAATGAAATCTGTCAGGCAACTCCTCAAAGGCTGCCACAGTTTTTATCACTGCTTGGTTGAGCTGGCTTGATACATAGACTTATTGTATTATTCAGCTGGTTTGATTTTCCTTTTTATGACAACCCTACCCTAGAGACCATCCATCTCATTGCAATCTTAGAGAAGGACTATAACCGAATGATATTTCAATATATTTTATAAGCGTTGACTGTAAACACAATAATGGTTGCTCCGTACCACTGTTAAGAATGCTAATGGGTTAACCTGAACCCTTATTTTAGGGAGAAAAGTGTTCTTCCGTTGTACAGCTTAATTTAATGCATCAAGCAGAAAAACCTATGGAAAAAAATATATAAAAAGAGGTATTTTTGTTGTTCCAGAGTGTACTGCCTATCAGTTAATGAGGCATATGAACAACTACAGCTGCAACAAATTATTTGCCAAAATTTAAATAGTAGTTATTACCAGCTTTCTGGATAATGTCCTGGCATGAAGAGCTTAGCAGTGAAAAGTTGGGCTCAGGTGGAACATCTGAGTCTGAAAATCATCCAAGACTCTAGTAGATAACTTGGATGCTAAAATCCATTCACTTTAAATAAAAGCTCAAGTGAATAAAAGAACAAACAACAAAATAAAAGCAAAAATAGTCAGTGGAAAAAGTATCTTTTCAAGCCTTGTATCTGTCTGGCACTTAGGTC
Source organism: Alligator sinensis (assembly GCF_000455745.1). Lineage (NCBI taxonomy): Eukaryota > Metazoa > Chordata > Crocodylia > Alligatoridae > Alligator > Alligator sinensis. The sequence goes on along the minus strand of NW_005841856.1, from coordinate 2,292,821 downwards.
ATTTTTTAAACAGCACAACATGGGTGCAAAATGGTATCCATCTGACTATTCCTAAATTGTCTATGCACTCACTTTTTATTGGTATAACCAAGTACCTACTGAGGATTACCCAATGGCACATTTTAAATGGCACTTTGGAAAAAATCTATTATTATTATTATAAAATAATAGAGTAGGACAATGCTGGTTTCAGGTCTTTCTCCTATTTACTTAAAAAAAAGGAATCTTCCAGAAAAAGACATGAGTTTGTTAAAAAGTCACATAATATGAGAAATTGAGAAGAAGAGATATACACCAGGGAAGAGGTTCACACAATGTGTGCTGCTGCTACTTTTCCCTGGGAAATGTCCACATATGGGCACTCTGGCGCATGGCATGTTGCCTGGAGTGTGGTAGGGGAGACTTGGGCCAGAAGCTGGGCTGGCCTCAGCAGCCTTACCTGGGGTCTTGAAGGGCTCTAGGGGCTGTAGCTGCAATGATCTGGCAGGAGGGAGCCTGACTGGCAGTTGGAGCCATGGCTGGCCAGGCTCCAGTTTCAGGCAGCGCGTGCTACCACCATGTGCACTACCCTGCTTAAAAAAAAAAAGATGTGGGTTTTTTGACACAGATTTACAGGTATCAAACCCTCCATAAACTGCAAGTTAGTAGTGCAGGGAATGCCCGATTTGCGGTGCCGCATAACACACATGAACGTCCATCTGGATGCGTCCTGAGTATCTAGCTATTTGAAAATCACTCTGGCCCCACTAGAGCTGTACTTACTTAGCTAATTTTTGGGACCTTCTAAATATTTTACTACTGTTGTGGATTTTCCTCTTAATTTGTATGTGCAGATACATGGGTGGGGTGGGGTACAAGAAATTTTGAAAGAGTAAATAGATCTCAATAAGAGATCTTAAGTTTCTGCAAAAGTTAGAGAATTCTATTCAAACTCCTTCTGCAAAAGAAGCACTATGTTCAGCTGGAGTAAACTTTTACTGGAGTTTTAACATAGGAATCAGTATGAAGTAGCAAAGGAAGGGAATGCAAACCAAACAAAGCTCATTCACATTCTGCGGGAGTCCAGACCCATAGCCAAACTTTACGAGTCAGGACCCTCTTTAATATAGCTTGAACCTGGATGTGAAATCCAAATACTTGCAGCTTTCACAGTAGTTCGAGTCACTGGAGAATTCCTTTCCCCTTAGAAAAGTGAGGAGAGCTGAATTTTGTTAATCTGCTTCAAACAAGCCGGCATGTTAATTTGTCTTGTTTGCTGGCTCATTAATATTTAGGACTCTGCTAAATCAAAGCTGCCTATAGAATATTCAGAATCCACATATGCTCTACCTTTTCCTGATTCGAAGGAAGACTCCTTCCTCCAGTTTCCCTTAGCTTCTTTAAACCACCCTGGGCAGAGATTAGAATTTCCCCAGGGAAACCAATCTACTTCAGTTTGAGAAACACTGTATTGGAGTAAGTGAGAACAAAATCCTGGCGAGGCTGTTGTACTGAATATTCTTTCATTAAGCCAACCTGTTGCTTTAGAAAAAAAACTTCAGAGTGACAGTATTTGCCACCATGTATTTCCCTGCTGTTAGCTGTCATGGATGTTAAACTACTACTCTGGCTCAGCTGTGCAAGGAGAATGAGCGCACACAGGATCTCAAGCTTTCCTTTGTAGTTCTGCATAAAGACAGAAGAAAACTTGCTTCCTGTTTTTTGGTCCCTACCCCCCGACCTCCCCCGAGTGCAAGGGTGAAAAGATGTTCGATCAGCCTGTGGAAATAGAAAATAGAAAGCAGCAAGGTAGAGATGGGTGTGTATCAGTCCTGAGGTATCACTAGCCATTGCTGCCTATGCAGCTTCATATTTCTGATAGAAGACCTTGCCTTTATTCTTCAGAGGGCGTGTGTGGCTTAGAAATTGGCCCAATTAGCTGAACATGTTGTTATGAAAGAAAATTATCCCATATAGAGAACGTATTCAGTCAGTTGCCAGTAGCTCTTGATGACTCTGGACAGATTGCATGAACAGTACGTTTGAGCTTCCAAAGGAGCCCCTTCCTGCACCACCAGCCACTAGATCATGATGGGTTATTCCTTCTGTTAAATCTCCTTGGTTGCATCTACACACGCCTTTACTGCACCACTGTAAATGATGGCCCAGTAACAGCTTATACTGTGCTATGCCAGTGGAGCATGGTTATTTTTAGCTGCAATGGAGACATAGCCGTGGCATCGCAGTTTGTGCCCAGAGACGCTATGTCGCCATAGCACACTGCTACAGTGGCAGCGTACCATGTAGACATGCCTCTTGTGACTTTGATTTTTTTTTAAAATCACACAAAATACTGGGAACGTACTGGGAAATGCACAGTCCAAACTTTTAAACTCTGCCTCTTATGATCTAAACAAAATTCCATCAATGAATGGATGATTCTGGATATGGGACATGAGTGGGCATTAAAGCTAGTTTCTTTATGTGGTTATTAAAGATGAATATCCCCAGTAGTACACTGCTGCCAGCTGCACATATCCTGACTATATGTGCAATGCAATCAAGTCTTTTGTTCTTCTGAAGTACAACAGAACAGTGGAAAAGATGGACATAAGGATAATAATATATGCATTTCCTGCTAGTAAAATAACTCTGTATTACTGGTCAAACAGACAGAGCAAACTAACTGATATGCTTGTCATCAGTTGCATTAATAAAACACTAATCTGTGAGGAGTGGCAACTTATGTTGTCATTTTGCCTTACAAAAAACAGTGAAGAAGTCCTCCCTAAAATGACCTCACTTGTTAAATACAATTTAATTCATTGTTTGACGGGAAGAGTTTCACTTGCTAAACCTAAATCGTTTCTATACCTATATTTTATGAAATTTCAGAAATATTATCTGAACTATCTTCTCTAAGGGGAATGGTTTTAAATATCACTGACAACTTCAGAAGTATTCAGCTGAGAAGAACAGTCCTTAGAGATCATCAAGAACCTGTAGCATTTAATGCAAAGGTTGACCACCATGAGCTTGGAGCCCTTGTGATTTCCTGGAAGGATGATTAGGAACTGGGCATGCCACAGTCCACAAACGCATGGTAAAATTGCAAGGAAATGTCGTGTTTTTTCAGTGTCAAGGTAGTAACTCAGGAAGTCCCTAATGCATCTCTGCTTCTTTAGGAGAGTGAGTTTGTCAAGAAGTCCTAATTGTAGAACACAAAGAAAGGTAGCATTTCTCCTTGGAGACAGGAGGCATCCTTCTAAAGAGAATGATTAATTAATCCATTTATGAGGGGAAAGTTGCAATTTTAAATCTTTAAGATGTTTTTAAATGAAAAAAAAAAAAAAAAAAAAAAAAGGAAGACATGAAACAAAAGAGATCTCAGTAGCATCTCCTTACTACTCTCAGCAATTTGTTTGCTTATTTTGCTTTATGTGAATCTTGTATGTTGCTCCATAAATGTGGATTCCTATCAGATGGAGTCTGTTAGGTTTAATTGCCTATGAAATACCTATTATGTGCCTTCCATCCATATCCAAGCAATCTTCAACTTTGGAAGTGAATGAAATATCAAATGAAAAAAAATGAAAAATAGGTTGATCAATCCACATAACAGTGTAGGCATCAAACCTTTACCTTATTAAGTGATCATAAGCCTTTGATTAAGAAGCTTTGATCCAATGTAAACAAATGGATTCTAGATAATCAAATTAAGACCTTCTAAAGGTCAAGAAGAAATAACACTACCACAAGAGATTCAACCTTTAAATAACAACATTTGACAATTCATATGACAGATTATTTCTTGCTTGCTGATAGAAGTGATAGGGGAATACATATATGATTTTTAAAAAATGAACCCTGAAGCATTATAATTTCTGCATATGAATTTCACAAGAAGCTCACTTTATATCACATGTGACACTCAATACAGTTCATACACTTCATACTGTAACCCTCTGGTATTTCAGTTCTCTGTGGAAAGCTACTGAAGAGCAGGTTACAGAACTGCCTTTCATTTAAGGAAATAGACTGCACTATACTTTTCTGTCAGCTAAACCATGAGTTGAAGAACTTATGTGATTTAGAATTAAATGTTGAAACCACTGGGATACATAAAAAACACACTAGATGACTTGGCAGGCATACATATGCACCTACTGGGAACAAACATGTTCTTTATGAGACATTTTTCAGAGTTTTACTTTGAAACAAAACAAGTCTAAGTATGCCTCAAATTTCCATTACTTTAAGCCTTACATGTTATAGCAAAAGAAAACATAATTCATCCAGGCCCATTATGGATTCAATTAAAGGTTTTCTAACATTTCTTTTCTATCATAAGTATTACAGACTCTTCAGGGAGAATGTTATTCTTAAATTACAACATTTTGCTTCCTAAAAGTTACATTTTCACCATATTTTATTCACGGCATCATATACACCAATTTCTCATTAGTTTCTTCTGCTTTTTTTTTTTGTAGTAAATTTGGTAATTGTACTTAATTAAATCTACTGCAGTAAATTCTACCAGCAATTAAACCCAGACAACCACAGGGTAGGTAGGTACATAGTAGCACCAATACAGGTTTAGATTGAGGGCAGAATTTGATCCAAAGTAAGCTAATACTGATATATATTCACATTTTCATAAACAGCTGCAGTATGATGAATGTTTCATAAAACCAGTGATGTGTGCTCGGAGGGATGTGTCTACTGAGCATCACCTATGGTTGAGCCATGCCACCCCACTTATTTTGAATAAAGGAAAAAACTCGTTAACAAAACTCATTCGATGCCTTATATTGCACTTTTCTTAATTTGCCGATCAACAACAGAATTACAATACCATTTACACCTATGGATCACATCATTCACTACCAAAATATATCTACCTTCAAAGGTGGAACAGTGTAGGTGCTATCATACTAGGTGTACACATTCAAATAATCTGGAAGAATTCTCCAAGATTTATTTTTCTGGTCGAGAAACCTACTCAGTGGACAGACATTCAAATGCTTAAGCCCTGAAGAGTGGGAAACTTGCAGTGATGACAGTGCAGCTGGGGAGTGGGGGGAAGGGGAAGGACTGTACACAACTCAGCATACTCTGCAGGCTTCCTTAGTCTGCAGGATGACAGGCTGCAGCAGTGCATAGGGCAACACAATGTGGGGATTGTATAGGCGTTGTGTTCTGCTTCTTGCTGGAGCATCAGCATGAGAGAAGAAGTGACACACGGCCTCCCGGGGGAGGGGGGGAAGTGGGGGTTGGAGGATATTGGGAGGACCATATCCTCTTGTGAGAGAATGAACCCATGGCATGAAAACTCTAATGGGAGTAATTTAAACCTTGGCTCTTCTACATTATTTTTCTCCTGGAACAACCATTTTTATCCTGGGAGAAAAAAGCCTGACCATCTGTACACTCATTGTTTCTCATAGGAGAACAGTGACTCTTCCAGGAGAATCTGAATGTCTATATTAGGCCCCAGTAACATTAAACAACAAAATGGTTGAATGATAGGAAGAAGAGTAGAATAAATTTATTTTGCCAGGGGTGGGTGCAGAGGGGGTGCAGTGGTACCCTCCTTTGATTCCTGGTTTACACAAAGTTTTAAACCAACTGCTTGGCAGTGGCAGCAGCATCTCTATTCAGGTAGCAGCGAGAGAGTCGCTAGACTTCATAGATCATTACAATCTACCCGATTCCTTCAAAATTCTCCATTCCATAGGTGTTAACGACCCTCTCTCCTTTTTAATGGTATTGGTGTTCCACTAATCAAACTATTCTTTCTTCTGCAATCCTGATGTCTGTTAGGAGCTATATTACCAGGAGCAGCTATTTCACATCCCTGCAGCTTATTTTTATCTCTAGCTACAACGATTAACTCAGGTGTTGAAATAACTTTCAGTAAAGCATTCAATACACTGGCAAGATGCTGAAGAAGGCTAGACTTCGGTTTATAAAACTCTGAAGAAAGAGATGTACACTTAATTCTAATGACCACAAGACTAAAAACAAAATATTTTGATTATCATTTGCCTAGTTTGTGGCGCTTTTATACCTAACATGTGATATAGGAAATAAATGCACATTCCAATAAGGTTAGATATGTTTTCCTTCAATGTTAAAATGAATAATTTAGCCTTGGGCTCCTAGCTTATTAGTAAATACTCTAGTTTATTTTTAACTAGAGAAAAATATGTATTATGATATATGCAATGAAGCAGCATACCATCTATATTCCCCTTTTCAAAATCTTTAATCTGCCTATGATGCTGGCCTAGTTAAAAATGGAGGAATTTAAATATAATGAAGAAAGACTATAACCCCAGGTTGAACTATCATTACTAGAAGTGGCCAAGAACTCAGAACTGAACATTTAAGGGCTTGTCTATACTATTACAGGAGCAAATCCCTGCACAGGGGAGCATAGTATATCCTACCCATCTGCAGGCACATAAACTGGAACTGGAAATTAGTGAGATTGCTCCCACCCTGTAGCCTTTGCCACATCTGAAAAGGAGGAATTGGGGATGAGCCTCACTGGTAAACTTCTGTGTTTGGCATTTGTTTGCTATCTTGGGTAGACAGGCATGCTTCAGCCCTTTGGTGCCAAAATCCAACACTGCAGTCATGAAAACAATCCCTGAGAGGAAAGGCAGAATTTTAAATGATAAAACATATCTACCATGGTGGAGCTGGTCTTTAATTCAGCCTCATGAAATGGAAAAAGTACTACTGTTGAGTTGAGAGACCTACACCACTTCCTATACTGAGTATGGCATACTGACTGAAAAAAGGGATGAAGCTGGATTCTGGATGAGCTTTTATTTAATTTTTTTCACATGGCTCTGTTTGAAGTGTTTGCCTGATAAGGCTGACTTCAAATAGCAACTATGGCTTTACTACAACTCATATCTCCTCAAATGAGTACATGGGGAAGTGGAAGACATAAATATTCCACACCTACACCTCTGAGTTTGGCCCTGAGACTCTCCATTGACTGAAGATCATTAACAAAAACAAAAAGGAAATATTAAAATACAAAACACATAATAATTAGATGAAGATGAAGACAAAAAAGGCAGAGTATGAGAAGGGATTAGAGTGGAGATGTCACATGCCTGAAAGACACAGTCTGAAGTTTAATCCAATATGGTATAACAGAATGAATGCTACAATGAGCAGCAGGAGTCAATATAATTTATCTGCTGTTAAGATGATAACTGTATAAGCAGAGCGTTTAGAAGTGACAGTTTCAAGTGCAGACAGTACCAACTTTTTTTTTTCCTCCCCATTTTGGGGCTTTTCCACAGAAGACAAATCAAGAACTTCCAATCCAAATGGCATATTTTATGAGGGAGCAAAGAGGGCCGGGGAAGAAATCAGTCTCTGACCTTAAAACAGCCTGTGGAGGAAGATATGGAGCTCACTGAAAAATTTAAGTGCCATAAATTTGTAGGGCAGAATGGTATTCATCTTCAGTAGGAAACAGTGATGTTGATGAAGATAGGCAATCCATTCAAAAAAAACCAAAACAAAACAAACAAAAAAAAAAATCAGGAGAAAGATTCAAAATTGCTATAAAATGGCACAATGTCACTGCATCAGTTCACAGCAGGTTTCTGTGGAGGGATTGTTCTTTAAGAATGGGAGTTTGCAAACATGGGGCTGGGCTTTGCCAAGTAAAAGTAATTTGTCAAGTTACCAACACCAATGAAATTCTTCTCAGTGTTGGAAGATTTCGTTACCACAGATAAAGTCTCTAGTTTAAAGTCATGACAGGCAGTGCTTATAGGCAAGTGTTAGTATTCTGCTCTCTGATCTGTAGTAGCTGCTAGAAAACAGAACTTCATACTCCTTTCAATGACATAAAAAAGCATGTGGGGTGCAACCCTGATTTCATTGGGAAAACAGGAATTTTGGTATTGACCTACACTACTCTGACTCTTATAGCATATACCTTTGTCCAAGATAAAAAAAAGCCAGAACAGGTTAAACAGCTGACTTATGAACCCAGTCATACTAGAAACAATGACAGAAGGTAGAGCAAGGTAGTATCTTGGGGCATGTGTAGAAAAAATAGGGGCCCTAAATTGAAGTGGTGGGTTTTTAAAAACACCGCTTTAATTTAGGGCCGATTAAACCCCTGTGTCATGCACAAACCTGGCTTATCTGCCCCTCCACCAGTGGGGAGGGGAGGACAAGCTGCTGGTGGGCAGAGAAGTCCCTCAGCTGCAGGGGGGCTGGTGCTTCCCTCCGTGGCAGCAGCGCCCCACCCCCGGTAGCACCTGCCCACAGGCACCAGGCTCAGGAGGTCGGGGGCGGGGGGGCACCACAGCCATGGAGAAAAGCACCAGGCCCCCACGCAGTTCAGGCAGGCAGGCTACAGGGGTGGGGGAGGAGGAGAAGAAGGAAGGGGAAAGATAAGGCTGGCAGCTTTCCTTGGGCAGAGCCTGCCTTCCCGGGCTGCTGCCAGGCTGCCTGCAGGGCTTCCTGCCGAACCCCTCAGCTGCATGGAGCCTGGTGCTTTGCTCCACGGCTGTAGGGGCAAACTAAAACTCCTCTGAGGAATTTTAGTTTGCTGCGTCCCAGGTTATTTAAGGCATATTACACCACAACATTTCCTACAACAGCTGGAATTAATGTGCAATATGGCGCCGAGTCGTGTCGGTGTTTGCACACTAGAAGTGGTGTGAAAGCATTTAGCCCACTTCAAACGGCTAAATGCCCCTCATTTAGTCTACATACGGCCTTATAAAAACCAACTGGTTTACAAAGGCTGGAGCTCTGGTAGGCCACAACCCACTGCATCAGGTGCTCTTACAAACCAGTTAGTTTCTAAGGTGCCAACCTGCCCCACCTTCTGCTTAAGACAAATAAAGCTAGCTAGAAACACCAAAAAGCAAGATATACACAGTGCTTTATATAGCATATGAATTATACTTTGTGGACACATTATAAAGGTAATTATTTCTAAAATGTTTGCCCATTAGCATATGATTTATGACTTGCTATATCATTTATTAAGCTTAATCTTTTTTTTTCCTCCAAACTGTACAACACAATGCTTTCTACTAAAAAACCTTGTTTTTATTACTCCTTTTTATTATGCAGTAATATGGTTACACATGTAGAGTACAAAGGAAGGCAAAGTACAAAGACTATTACTGAAATAGAAGTGCACAGTATAGTTCAATAGTAATCCTATTAAGTAATTCTATTTGCTGAAGTACTACAAGGCAAGTCAAGAACACAGTTGTCTTTTAGTATGCTTATCAAAGAGTTCTATAATAATTCAGATGCTGATAGTTGGGACTGACAAACAAAGCACTATTTCAGTTTTTGATCCATTTTTTGTGACATCTTGTTTTATGCACCAACTGATTATACATTTAAAAAAAATGACAGGGTGGGGGAATTATTTTGTATACAAATTAAACTACCAACCATTGGCACATTCACATGTAACACGAGAGTAAACATTAAAAGGTCTGAAATTCCCCCAAATATTCAATTACGTTTGGATGTGGGTGTCTGTGCTGACCTACTGGTGGGATATGTGCTTTCCAGCCTGGAGCTTGGCCCTATTCTCATTAAATTTTAAGGGCACAAGAATGCAGTCCTGTATGATAATATTGTTAGAGGAATAAACAGCAATTCCATCTCCTTGCATTGTAACATTAGATAGTGATTTTGTGTTAATCATTAAAACAGAATAATCCATGAGTCCACTTCCATTGGGAAAGTCAGGCAGCCAGTACATCTCTAGAAAAATCCAGCTTTACACAACAGTTAAATCATCCCCCTGTAACAAAGACCTTGTGGTTGAACACTATAGTCTGCCCAAATGCACCCTTTGTCTAAGGTACACCATCTCTGAGAGAGTGCACAGAAGAAGCCACATCTGTACCATTTAAGAAACCTAGCATGCATGCAAACATTCCCTTTATGCCCGTTCAACTATTCATTGCATCTGTCTATAAATCTACAGTTGTTAGAACATTTTGACTGATAAAGTTTTCCAGTCATACATTGGGTGTGTAAGCCATACACCAGCCTGTGTAGCATAAGCCGTGGGTACGTTGTTGCCAGACTGGGACATTTCCCAAGAGGTTAAGGCCTAAAATGCAGAAATGTAGCTAAGGCAGAAGGCCCCAGAAGCCTGTGTCTGCGTAACCATAGTATTAGACTTCAGACGTAACAACTAGCTTGGACAGCAAAATGAAAATAAGCCAATTCATATGTTTAATTAGATAAAAAGAAACAGAGCACGTCTTAAAAGGAAACACTATAAGAAGAACCATGCATCAAATAATCCAAATACTTTAATTGTAGCTTCATCTTAAAATAATTAGAAGTAATAATTGATGTAGCCAAAGGTATTGAAGGTTATTTTGCTACAACAGATTTATTTTTGTCAGTATGCTGAAATAAGTTGTAAAAACAAAGCAGCCTTTTCAGACCCTAAACTAAGGTGTTAACAGCATTTCACAATGGGAAGGGAAAGGAGATAAGGAAACCTCCTTTGTGCTTTCACAGGGATATAAACCCTAACTAACTGACATCTTCCAGGTCCAGCAGAAATCTAGTTTACTCTGGTTCCAAAAGTTTAAGTAAAACAAAGACATTTAAATAAAACCGATCTGGGACCATTCATTAGAATTTTAGGACCAGCGATCTATAAATAATCGGGCACAGGCTGGAGGGAAATTTTCATAGATTCACATTTCATGGATACTAGGGCTGGAAGGGACTGTCAGATACTAGGGATCATTGGGTCCAGCCCCCTGCCCAAAGGACAGGAAGTCAGCAGGGGTCAAATGATCCCAGCAAGATAGGCATCCAAATGTTTTTTGGAAGTATACAGAGTAGGTGCATGCACCACCTCTGGAGTGAGTCTATTCCAGGCCCTGGGGACTCGGACAGTAAAGAAGTTTTTCCTTATGTCTAGCCTAAAATGGTCTTCCAGGAGTTTGTGACCATTGGACCTCATCTTTCCAAGGGTTGCCCTGGTGAACAGATGTTCTCCCAGATCCTAATGTTCACCGCTTATGTACTTACAGGCTCCCATCAACTCACCCCTGAGCCTAAGCTTTTTCCCAGCTAAAGAGTCCCATGTCTCTCAGCTTTTTTTCATAAGGCTTGCTCTCTTGTCCTCTAATCATTTGCGTGGCTTTCCTCTGGACTCTCTCAAGCTTCTCCACATCCTTTCTGAATTGCAGAGCCCAGAACTGGATGTAGCATTTCAGCTGAGGTCTCAACAAGGCCGAGTAAAGTGGAAGGATGACTTTTCAGGTCTTGCTTGAGATGCATTGGTAGATGCAAACCAGAGTTTTGTTTGTTTTGCCAGCTGAGGCATTGCATTGATGGCTCACATTCATCTTGTGGTCAGTCATGATCCCCGAGTCTCTTTCAGTCATGGTGCTAGTGACCGTAGTTCTGCCAAGCCTTCAGAGCACCCAAGGGGAAAACCAGGAATAATGGCCACAAATTCCTGGAAGATCAATTCAGGCTCATCTTTAGGAAAAAAAACAGACAAACAAACAAACAAAAACTTCTTCACCAGTTATTCCAGACTTTGGAATAAGATCCCTCCAGAGGCTGTGGAATCACCTACCCTGGAAGTCTTCAAGGAGGATACTAGAAAGTCAACTAGGGGTTCAGGTGACCTCAGTGATGTATTTTTCCTACTTGGTGCAGAGGGCTGGACCCGATGATCTTTTGAAATCCCTCCTGGCCTTATAATCTATAAATAAGTGTGATGTGGGGTTTTTCTCCAGAGGTGGAACACCTTGCATTTTTCAGTGTTGAATGCCACCAGGTTTTGATCTGCCCACCTTGTAAGCCTGTTGAGGTTGGCCTGGATTGCCAGCCTATCCTCTAGGATGACCACACTTCCCCATAGTTTGGTGTCATCAGTGAACTTAGCCAGTCCGCTTCTGACACCAGAGTCCAAATTGTTTATAAACACATTGAAGAGTAGAGGTCTGAGAATGGAGACCTGTGGGATGCTACTGGTTACCATGTGCCATGTTGATTTGGTTCTATCAACTATCACTCTCTGGGTCCGTCCACAGAGCCAGTGCCCAGCCATTGGACCATGAAATTGTCAAGGCTGCAATTCCCTAATTTTTCCCATAAGGATGTCATGGGACGCCAGGTTAAAGGCTTTCCTGAAGTCCAAAAACATGATATCCACCTCTTTTCCTTTGTCCAGGTGATGCATCAGAAGGAAATGAGATTGTCAGACAAGATCTACCCACAGTGAAGCTGTGTTGGATCTCTCAGAAATGTTACCTTCTATTATCCTGTTCTGGTCATTTCTTTGATGATTTTTTCAAGATCTTTCCAGGGACTGAGGTCAAGCTGATTGGCCTGTAGTTCCCTGGATCTTCCTTCATCCCTTTCTTGAAGATAGGCACCACACTGGCCCTCTTCCAATCTTCAGGCACCTCACCCAAGCACCATGAGTTCTCAAATATCCTCATGCCATGATGTCAGTCAGTTCTTTCAGCACTCTTGGGTGCACTCCATCTGGGCTGGCTGATTTGTGGATGTCCAGCCTCTCAAGGTGTTCCCCCACAAGATCAATGCCAATGATGGGTGTATGTCTGCCCTTTCCCTGGCAACCCTGCATCTCATCAGACAGGGTGATCCCATTGGGCTGATGCAAAATAGTCATTAAGGAGATTGTTTTTCCTGGGTGTTGATCAGCTGTCCCATTTGGTTTAATAAGCATCTTCTACTTTGAGACTTATTTTCAGACTTCTCTGGAGCTCAGGGAACCAACTCAAGGCCCCAGGGGAACAAAGGAGCTTGGCCAGAACACCTGCTTCTTTCTGAATCTGAGGCTACATAAGCATTGTCTTTATTGATCTAAATAAGTCTTTGCTATTGTGCATCCCAATAAAGTTTTTGAGTTGACTGATGTACTGGACTGTTCTCAGTGCATCAGTCTCACTCTCAATCACAGTTAAAATTAATTGCAACAGGTGCAATGGCCAAGATTATGTCTAGGGATCTGCATGGGGTTGAAGTATTTTTTAAAACCTCTGTCCACTTGCATGCTCATTATTCATACCCAACCTTTTTTATAAATTAAAAGATGGGAAGTATGGAAGTGACAATTTCAAAACAGTAGGGAAATTAATGTATAAATCTTCTAGGATTTAGTCCAGAACATTGAGAAGTTTGTAAGCCCCCACCCAATTAAAAAAAAAAATATATATATATATGATAGGTATATGGGTTTTATATATATAATGATGGGTTTTATATATATAAAACCCATCTCCAACATCCACAGGCCCTATGGCTGCACAAAAATACTGCATTGAGTCCTGATAGCATTAAACTGCATAGAAATGTCACTTTTCCAGTATATTCCTTCTTTGTGAATATGAATGCATCTGTATTTAAACATTTTTAAAATTAAATAGTTCTTAGTTATAAGAATATAGAAAGTGACTATTCAAATAGTACTTGGACTAGCTATGAAATGAGAGAGCACCTAAATATCTTCCATCTCATTTAAATAAATAAATAAAACAAACAAACCAGAACCAAAGGGGGGGGGGGGAACATAAAAAGCAAATATAACATAGCTTAAAAAGGAGCCTAGGAATGGGAGTCCTTTGAACTTTTCAATGAGATGTTTCAGCAGTATCTCAGTAGGTTACTGGATGATGTTATTGAACAAGGTATGAAAAGGTACATCACCAAGGCCAAAAAGACAAAACCTTTCTGATAACTTGAAAATTACTTTTCATTGGGTGGCAAAGGTTAATTGCTTCCATACGTTCAGTGCCTGTGAGAGGGTACTAAAGAAGGAAGGCAACCACAAAAAAATTGCAGACTTCCATAGAAGCTGAAATGAACCATTTTATAACTTGTCCATGATGAAATATATTTTTGGGCAGGCATTGCCAAATATGGCTGCTGAAAGCAATTTCAATGTTTTAAACATCATGACACATACAAGCAGAGGAAGAAGTCTCTGTTTGGGGCTGCAAATGCAGCCTTTATCAGTACACTAACATGAAGTAGAAACTTGGTCATATTACTAAGGAAGAATATAAGAGTATCACACTGGTGTACAGGGAAAAAAATTAGGAAGGCCAAGGCATGGTTTGATGTACATATGGCAAGGGGCATAAAATGTCCACATATGTCAAGAGGAAGAAGAAAGAAACCACAGAATGCAGAAGGCAATCTAATTACAGATTATGCAGAGAAGGCTGTAATATTTAACGGTCTCACAAATACAGTCAGCTACTAGATGATGAGTGCAGTTGGCAGTAAATATGGAAGGAGATAAAAAGTCTAGAGAAGGGCTGTCCAACATCTGCATAGCTGGGGGTCACTTGCAGTGTGGACTATAGACCTGAAGGGTGCATGCCACTGGGGCCACCTCCCCCCAAACTCCTCCTTGCTGTATGAACATTACAATCCAGCTCCTCCCCACTCTTATTGCATGCACAGCCCAGCTTTCCATCCTCAGACATGCATGCAGCCCCTCTCCCTCCCAGCTATGCCCGATTTCCTCCTGTTGTGCCTACAGCACTCCAAACCCCTTCCCAGTCATAGAGGCAACCTATGCGCAGCATTCAGCAATAGCACCCTTGCTCCCACCTTTGCTGAGCACATGGTATGTACAGCCTCCTCCTGCTGTGCTGCCCCATCCTCAAGAGTATGGGCAGGAACCAGAAGCTGGAGGAGGGACAGGGAGCCTGGAGACCCCAGCCATCACTGCTGCAGGAGCAATGGGTGGAGTGCTGGCTGGGTGGGAAGCCATGAACTGCACGTAAATCTCTTGCAGGCTGTGTGCAGCCTGTGGGCTGCTCCTTTGACAGCCCTGGCCTAGAGTAGCGAAAGAACAGGCAAGAGATTACTTAGATAAAATAAATGTTTTCAAGTGGCTAGGGCTGGATGGGATATACCATAGGGTACTGAAGGGGTTGGCTGAGGTCATTTCAGAGCCACTAGCTATCCTCTTGGAAAACTCATGGAAGTTGGGTGACATCCTAAATGATTGGAAAAGGGCAAATATAGTGTCCATCCTTAAGGAAGGGAAGGAGGAGAATCTGGGGGATTACAGACCAGTCAGCCTGACCTCAATACCTGGAAAGGTCATGGAGCAGGGCCTCAAGGAATATATTGTGAAGCAACTAGAGGAGAACAAGGTGTTTAGGAACAGTTAGCATGGAAGCATGGAAGAACAAGTCATACCTGACTAACCTGATTTCCTTTTGTGAATGGGGGGAGAGCAGTGAACATGACATATACCTTGACCTTATCAAGGCATTTGACACCATTTACCATAACGGTCTCATTAACAAGCTGAAGAATTGCAAACTAGATGAAAGCACTGTAACGTACTGATCCAACCAGTTATGTTGGAAATTCTCAATAAGTAGCTTTCAGTGGCTCAATATCTAATTGGGAGAGGATATCAAACAGGGTTCTAAGTGTCCCTCCTGGTTCTAGTATTGTTCAACATCTCCATTAATGATTTGATTGATGGGATTAAGTGCACACACAGCAAATTTACAGAAGGCACCAGGTTGGGAAAAATGGCGTGCACTCTGGGGAATGTGAACTAGGACCACAAATGACCTAGATAGACTGGGAAAGTGGTCTTTAAATCAATCAAATAAGATTTGATAAGGACAAGTGTAAAGTCCTGTACTTGGGATGAGAACACTGCATGCACAAATAGAGACTGAAGAATGACTGTCTAGGCTCAACTATGGGGAAGAAGGACCTCCAGTGCAGAGCAACAAAAACTATTAGAAGTCTGGGAAGCCTGACGTCTGAGAAAAGGTTGAAAGAACTGGGTTTATTTAGTCTGGAGAAGAGAAGACAGAGAATTTGCTACAGCCTTCAAATACCTGAAAGGCAACAATATATAGAGGATAGAGATAACTTTCTCTGTGGCTACAGGGGACAAGACTAGAAACAATGGTCTCAAGCTGCAGGAGAAGAAATTTAAGTGGGAGGTAAGAAGGAACTTTCTGACTATACCAGCAGTCAAACCCTGGATCAGGCTACAGACAGACGTTATGCAATTTCCATCCCTGGAAATTTTCAAGAGCAGGTTGGACAAACACTAAACTGGGATAGTTTAATCAGGATAAATGTCAAACAGGGGTCTAGCCTAGATGACCATGTGAGGGGTCTTCCAACCCTATCCTCCTAGGATCCTATTTTTTTTAAAAAGTGGAAAAAGTTACGCATGTGTACTATATACACAACTTTAAAAAATACTTTTACAGTCACTGTAGAAACATATAAAAGATATTGAAGAGTTCACAATTTAAAGCCTGACACTATAGATATTTGGGCACACAGTTACATTTATTATGTATAAGATGCATCATTGAGGTCATGCATGATGAAAGGTTTCACCTATGTTTATTTAACAAAATGCAAGTCTTTAAAACACTTAATATTTTGCAAAGCCACCTGAAAAAGTCAGAAGATATTTAAAGGAATAACATTTTCCAGTCAGCACTGTATAGCAGGGGCTGGCAACCTTTTTCATGTTGCGGGCCAGAACAATGAGGCTCCAGTCCAACATGAGCCAGGTGGCTTCTGTGGCATGTCGGTGGGGCGATGGGATTTTGCCGATGCTTCAGTTAGGACCAGGCAGCTGGGAGTTATGTCCACACCACAGCCGTTTCTCCCAGCACCCTCCTTCCCACCTCTTCTGCTGGAGCTGTGCCAGGGCTGGGCTGAATAGGAGGGGAGTGGAGACAGGGAGAAGTAGGAGCAGCATGGAAGCAGCTTCCACCTTCATGAGAGCTGCACCCTTTGCTTCTGCCAGTCCTGCGGAGCTAGAAGGTATGCCCATGTTACTGTCACTTCTCCTTGACCCTGCCCTCTCCTCCCCACCCAGCCTAACTCCAAAATAACTCCTGTCTTTCTGGAAGCTGTGCTGGGGCAGGGAAGGGAGAAGGTGGGGTCAAGAAGAAGTGGCAGTGGTGCAGGCACAGCCTCCAGCTCCCAGCTCTGGTGTAGCTCCCCAATGGCTGGAAGCTGCACCCATGCTGCGGCCTTGGGGAAGGGGGGTGAGGAATGGAGAGAAGCAGCAATAGCAGCACAGCCTTCCAGCTCTCCAGTCCTGGCACATCTCCTCACTGCTCAGCTCTAGCATGGGCACAGGTACAAGCTCAAATAAAGTCCTACAGCTCCACCAGCCACATCCAGCTTACAAGCCATGTGTAGCTGCTCCTGATCTACAGGGCTAGCAAACCCCAAGGGAAAGCAGAAAGCTTAGATGCACCATCCCTTTCATGCAAAACATGTACAAAGCCAGTTGAGGAGTTAACTTTAAGCATATAGTGTATAGCTTTCTTTAAAATTGAGTTCTCATTGAACATTTTTAAAACAAGTTCTCTCCCCTATAAGCCAAATATTTCCCCCTACAAAAAGACCTTTTTCTCCAGAGAAATGGGTTTAGAAATTGCCATCAAAACCTATTTTGATGCATGTAATCTTACTTTACAGAGGACAAAGCATACACCTGTTACCACAATGCCACCAATGTAAAACCAAGGCTGTGCAGGTGAGGTGATAGAAATAAGGTCATGGCTGACAGACTGTAGTCTCAATATTGGTATTCATACACTTTGTTTCAGAGAAAGCCATTCTGTAAACACAGAACATTTAAAAGTCTGCTATGTGCTGCTTTCCAGTTGCTGGGGCCACATTTGGCACAAAGCAAAATCCCTTCAGGATAAAAGGCTGAAACAAGGGAAGTTAACCCAAAAGGCAGAGCTGTAAGGACAAGCAAAAGTCATAGAGAACTGACGTAACTACAGGGTTTTTTCACCTTTAGCAGACAAACAGTTGGACAGAAGTCCAGCCCCAGACAAATTCAGGGATACATATGAAATGGAAAATCTTTTATAGGGGAGCTAAAGATACTTCAGGAGAAGTTACTGAAAGACCATATCAGTTGTGTAATATTATTATAATATCATTCAGATTCCCAGGACAGGGTTTCTGAGTGCCTTAAATGTATGAAGGGCATATATGACAATACTTCTAAGGCAGGGCTTTTGAACCTTTTTTGGTTGGTGTACCCCTGGC
>NW_005841856.1:2270791-2274706 GCF_000455745.1 Alligator sinensis | reverse complement strand
TGAGCGGGTGGGGGAGGGGGGTCAAGGGGTGTCCCCCACATGCAGAGGTGAAACCAGAAGCACCAGTGGCAAAACCAGAAGCACTCCTGCTTCTCCACGCCACTGCCATGTACCCCTGGTTGACAACCCTTATTCTAAGGTAACTAGCTACCTTGGAGTAGTGTCTGCACCAGGGTCTTTCACTGCTTTCAGCATGGGTTAGCTGTCCAAGGGACTCAGGAGGCCCATTCATCACCCTAGCAGGGGAATGGCTACTTGTATTTTAGTAATGGTTGTGATTTCAGTATATACACATCGTCACTCTAGTGTTTTTGCCTTCCTCCAATTTCACAGCATTTGAATGAACTGGATTCCATTTCCTCATGCACCTTCTCCTTTTTCATAACTCTTCAGCAAGCCACACAGACATTAACCATGCTGACATTATTTAAAGCTCTCCTCACCTTGTCGTAAAATTACGTCCATCTTCTGGGTCTTCTGGTGCATTTTGTTTGAACTCTCTCTCCCCCCGACATTGTAAGCTCTTGGGGCAGAAGCTGTATCTTCTCCCCCTACAAGCTAAGCACACTGTGAGCATACAGAAAATTACAAGTAAGACGAAGAAAAAAGGGTGCAGCAGCAAATATTCCATTTTTGACTAGAACCATTACCATAGCACAGTGATCCTTTAGCTTCTAGCAGCTGTAAATGGAACAGGGAGATGTTAGTGTTCACTTCTCCTGATCTCATTATACAAACCACTAAGAGGAGCAAGGGAATACATTTGGAGAGCTTTCATGTGGTTAAAACGACAGGGGAAATTCATTCTTTGATATCCCCTTGTTCAGTGCATCTGCCTCACTTTGTGCCTACCCCTTGGAAAGCAAGACCATAAAAATATTATAGGCTTCTTGAAAAGAGAGAGACAAAGGGCTTGTTGTTGTTGTTTTTTGTTTTTAAGGGGGGGGGGGGAAGCTTTAATTAAAAGGACTGAAATATACTTGGAAAAATGTTTCTCACAGATACTTTCATTAAAAAAAAAAAAAAAAAAAAAAATCAGACCACTTAGCCAAACCTCCTCATTAAGAGTCAGATTTACTTCTTTGTACATGCGAGTTAGATACAACTCATCACTTTATTAGCCATTATCTAGGCATCTACAATCGCCGATTACTACAAATCAGTCTCCAACACTCCCATCTCCCTCCCTACTCTGCCCAGTGTAGGGAAGTATTGTCATCCTCATTTCCAAAAAGGATGAACTGTAGTTGAGAAATTAAGCTCATGTCTGTGCCACCCCCTATCCAGCATGAAAGTGTGACTGAGAAACCAGCCCTGCCCATTCACTCCTACTCTGTGCATAGCTAATGCTGGTAATTGGGATTGTCAATTAGGAGCAGAGGCCCTAAAGGACACTAAGCCTACTCTCCAGCACATCCCAGAACTGCTCTCCAGAGACTGGTCCTTAGTTCTGTGTGCCCAAGCCCAGCAATAAGTGAGCAGGCTTTGTTTCACAGAAGCAGTCTTTTGTTCATTAAGCAGGTGGTATAGCCATGACTCACATGAATTGTCCAAATTAACAAAGGATGAGTCAAGTATCAAAACCAGAATCCCTGAAAGCTCAGTGACAACCTGTCTTTCTCCATTACTCCCATCCTAATGTCTCTAATTTTCTGGTAGAAGGTATCCAGTTAAAAAACCATGGCAAAACTACAGCAAAATACCTGACCCAGAGGCCCACTCCACCTTCCAGGTACTGTGCAATTAACTCGTTATCTGGAGACCATCTACATGTGCAAAGTAGCTATCACATGATAAAAACTTCCAATCAGCTACAATGATGGACCTAAAATATGTGTACCAACTTTATTGATGTTTGCTATTGAGATTAACTTGCATGTGTAGCAGTGTGTCCCCTGGGGCTGGGAGCCCCATCAGCTGACAGGGCTTCCAACCCCCAAACCCTAGGGATCACTGCAGCTGCAGTCCCCAGCGTCAAGGGTTTTCCTGCACCTCTGAACCTTGGGAATTGCAGCAGTCACGATCCTCCAGCCCCAAGGGTTTCCCGCACCTCAGAGTCCTAGGAATCATGAGAGCCACTTTCACTTCAGAGCCAAAAACAATATGATTAGTATGTGTGGGATACATATAGGACTGAAAGACTGCAATGATCCTCCAGCCCTAAGGGTCCCTCATACCCCCTGGGGTGGAGGAAAGGAAGGAAAAATAATTACCCTGTGGTAAACCTCTAGCCCTGGGTGGGGAAGATGACCCCTGCAACAATCTGCTGGCACCAAGGGTGTTTGGGGCACCCTTGTGACTGGGAGCTCCATAACTGGGGTGTATGGGGTTCCCAGCTGTGGGAGCTTGCCAGTGCAGGGTGGAGCCTCAGATACCTCTGCACCAGCAACAAGGCACAATGGGATGGAGTGATGGCGCAACAAGAGTGCAATGGTGCCCCGCTGCAGGAAGCACAATCATGTGAATCTCACATTAGATCCCATCACACTTTTAGCTTCATGTGTAGAGAGCCCCAGAGTCACCCTGCACAAGTATCAATTCAAGAAGTAATTGTCATTCAGTACTTTTCAGAACACTGCATGTACAATCCGTCTATCCAGCAACTTTCTCTGCCAAAGATGGCTTGGTCAGCCAGAGAAAAGGGATGTACCCTGCAACAGAAACTGCAAGTGCTTAATTCACTGCACATTTCTTTTTCTGCTCTTTGTAGAATCCAGTTGCACAGTTCCCAGGTTTTCCAGGCTTCTAACCAAGGGGCACATACTTCTATCTGCTTGTGTGTGTAATGGTAGTAAGAGGAGTGTGTGTGGCAGCTCTGATTGGGACTCCAAGTTACCATGAGTGGCTATGTGACTCCCATAAGAATTAAATCAGTCATTTCATTTGAATTATCCACTGGAGAAGATAGTGTGATAGACAGCTTTTAATATAATTAGACTATTACCCAAGCTTCCAAATTAGAAATGAACATTGCATTGCAATCAATAGCAAATAAGGCTACTAGCACTCAAGATAATGCAGGTGGTTCTATAGTACTCCCCAGTACTGTTATACACACACACAATTATATATTACACACACACAGTGGAGATCAAAATAAAACTGAGACTTATATTATGCTTTGTGGCATTTCAGCTACCTGTTGTAGAGTCTAATGAAAAATTATATCTGGAGGACTAGTTCTTTAAGAGGGTGATAATCAGTTTTGATGCTTTGGAATGTACATAGTCGACTAAAATTCATCTAAATGGAACTTAATGCTATTAAGCAGCCACAAGTGATAAATACAAATACTCTTGTTTGAAAAATATATATAATAAAAATAATGAAGCAGCATTATAATTTTAATAAATTATTAGAATAGATGTAAAGATTTATTTCACAGAACAAAAGCACTTAAGCAGGAGTTTATATTACTGTTATGCTTCAGCGATGGTAACATTGGGACTTCAACCTGCATAACTACAATGATTAATTAAAGGCCTTGTTCAGGATGAGTGAACATCATTATTGTTCTTAAATAGGAAAGGCAGATAACCATTACTGATTATTCCTCAATTCCCAGTCTCACTTGTTAAAGACTAAAGAATACTGAAGTAGACTGTGTAGTTTCCACGCAGCTATAAAAAGGAGCCAAAAATAATATGATTAGTATGCAACACACACAAGTTAAAGGGTGAGAGCTGGATTAGTTTAAAGATGAAAGTTACCAAGATGATATACCCCTGCAGGTGCAAACAACACACTGTTCTTATCAATAAGCCAATGAAACAGAATGTTAGGCTCACAAGCCACATTTAACCAAGAGTTTATAACTGCATATGCCTTTAATAATTCATACACAGCCAAAGCAGCATTATTTGATCCATATGTGTTATCTTGGGGGGGGGGGGGGGGGGGGGGGAGAGGTGGACA
>NW_005841856.1:2247020-2270764 GCF_000455745.1 Alligator sinensis | reverse complement strand
TGGGGGGGGGGGGGGGGGAAGAGGGGAGAATGGTAAACACACACCACTTTAGTCTGGGCTAATGTGGACATTGGGGGCAGCAGGGGAGGGGGATGGGGAAAGAGACTGTGCAAACACGGTCTGGAATAAAACAAAATAATACAGCACAAAAGCAGCATTAGCCAAGGAAGCAGTCAGGGTTGAGAGAGAGTTCTACCCAGAGTTAAAACCAAAATGGCCAGGAATTGTTTTGTGAAGGGGTGGGCTAAAGGCAGTGGGATTAATACAATGGGATACCCACGTTTAGACTCCCAAAGTAATGGGCAAAATTGCAGCTTTCCCTGCAGTCCTAAATGCCAGCACTCTCTGGAGTTTAAGTCAAACCCCTGCTCTCAGTGTTTCCCATTATCAAGCTCTGTGAAGCTGAATGCTAAAGCTTACTGACTTTTGGCTTCTGTGGCCATATTTTGAGGCACCCAACTCCCCATGTACTATATGGCAAGCCTAAACACTTAACAGTTCTGCATTCTTTTCCAGGGGCCCAGTGCCTGAAGTCTTCAGCAATTAGTTTTAGGGACTCAAAAACCTAGACCTAAATCCAGTATAAAGTTAGCTTTTTTGATTCTTCTCTACTACTAATAAAAAGACAGTAGTAAACTCAAAGGCATCCAATTTCTCTCCTCCATTGGCAGGCCCCACCAAACCTCTGTGGAGATGCTCTTTCTAGTTCTGAAGATACTTAGGCAATAGGCATGTTCCTCCTCTGGGACAGCTTACTTATGCAGACCTTACTACGTGAATATACTGTTTGCAGATTTAGCTGCATTAATTTAGATAAGTCTCAGATACCAGATATGTATTCAGGCAAGTTAAATTTTTGAATAGGGAAAAATTTAAGCCATATGCAATCTGAAAAGATGAACTCACTGTACAGAGTGATTCTCTATTAAATGAACTACAGGTAGTGAATTCATAATCCTTGCAAAGCAGCTTGTAATCAAAATTGCATCAAAATGTGTTAACATGGCCTTTTGGCCAAAAATTAGAGAAATGGGCAGATTAGGTAACCTCTTTAGCTCTTGATAGGCCAACAGACAGATATTCTGTTACTCCTGACAAAAAAGGAAAGCCCAGCAAACCCAAAACTTGCTAGTATAACATTTATCTGCTTACAAATCCAAATTTTAAAAAATGGTTACAGGTATACAAAAATAACTAAACTGTTTTCCTAAAGGAAAATATGTAGGAGAAACCCAATAACAAATGCATACCAGAATGAACACACTGAAAATCCATTAAAGACAAAAATATCCAATTACCTATGGGTGCCTACTTCTCACAAGACAAATCACTCCCTCTCCAATCTCCAAGTTCTAATCCTCAGAAGGAATTTACAAAACACTGTTTGTAGATGAGGCTACAAACTTCACCTCCTAAATCTACTGGATACTCAAAATCATGGATGTAATATAGACACTGGATTTATAACACAACCTGCCTGACACCTGATTCACCAGGTACCAGCGTGAAGCTGACCATTTGTATTCCTTCACATATTCCATCCCCCACTTCCTCTCCTATCTCTACCCATTGTCTTCCAAACTTCCACCCATTTCCATTTTTAAAGACATCTTGTCACCTTGTGATCGCTGGGTCTCGAACACCCGGTCACGTGCAGCCTCAGTCTGAGCAACGGGAGTTGCATGCCTTGCAGACTCCTGTAAATTGCTGAATAGATGTTCACTTCTTGAGTAGTCTTCCTCTGTCTCACCTGCCATGACTTTGAATCAACCCCCACACTGGGAGTTGACTACCCAGGGTCCTTCTGTGGCACGCAGTCTGCCTGGTGGTCACTTGCAGGGCTCCGCCACCCCTACACCCCAACCTTACGCCACTTCGATGGATCGCTCAGTCTTCTTGACCACGTCCCCCTTCTCACATAGCTGGGGAGCCTCTCAAGTTCCTTCCCGTCCTGGATATCAGCTCCTGAGGTCAATTTGCTTACCCCGTCATGGGTTATCTGTGTTTGGAGGTTCCGGGCTTGGAGCCTGTACTCGCCTAGAGTGGACTGCTGCCCTTAGGACTGGATCCCAAGGCGATGCCCTACAGGCCCTGCACCAATTATTCTATTTTATGTAGGCCCCTCCTCTCTCTCAACCCCTTCATACAGGGAAACTCAAAAGAAAAACACAAAAGAGAAAAACACAAAACAACACATTTACTATATTGCTGTGAATCTGGGTAGCCCCCTTCCTTGGTTCCTTACATCAGGGTACTGGGTGCCTAGTCCCCTACGGTCTACCTGGGGAATGACCCCTGCTCAGAGCCATGTACCCGTGGTTGCCTGCTTGGGTCGTCCTTTCCCCCTTTTCTGCTCCTTCCACGAGCCTAGTGCTGCCCCACTTCTCGCCCTTCTGGAGCGTCCCAATCCAGGTGCCTAGTGGTTCCTCTGCGTATGACTGGCTACTTTCTGTGTTCAGGGTAGGTGCCCCACTTCTCCGTAGCCCTTCCTGCTGCTCCTGCTGGGACTTTCCCAATGGGGAAAATTCCTCCTCCTCCCAATTGTTCCCAATACTCCCACCTGCTATGGTTTGGGTCTTTGCGTGCCCTCCTCTGCTTCCGCTGTTGCTGCTGCCTTCACAGAGTGCAGGGGCTGGTTCAGGCTCGCCTCCAGCACTGGTGATCCACTCCCAGCCACTGCTGCCAAGACCAGTGCCAGGAGCTTCTTCTGGCTCCTCATCCAGTGCTCCTTCCTCCCTGAGGGATTCCCAGAGTGGGTCCTGTGGCCATGCACTCCTTGGAGTACTTTCTCCTTCCTCCCTGAGACTCCCCCGCTGTCAGCCATTTTTATCTCTGCCGGCCGGTGATATTGGCCAGCCTCAGCTTGATAAAGACGAAGCTAATAAGCTGCGTGGCCTTCTCTCCCTGTTCCTGCTGCGACGTGGCTCCTGCTGTGGGCGAGTAGTTTTTTCTTGTTTAACTTTTGTTTCTTCTCCCTCCTGTTTATTCTGTTCCCTGTAACTTTCCTTTCTTATTCTGGGTCCTTCCCCCCCCCGTTCTCTCCTGGGACACACACTTTTAGCTTTTTTTCTACCTCAGAGAACTCAGAACAGCAGCAAACTCTCTATATGCCTGAAGTAGGGTGTTTGTGTCCAAAAGCTTGCAAATAACTTTTTTCCAACTATTTAGTTGGTCTAATAAAAGATATCACATCTATCCAAATAATCTTGCCTAAACTATATAAAAATATAAAATACAAAAAAGCACATATTGTCTTCTAAGCAGGTATGAAGCTAATTACAATGGATAGAAGATGAAACACTGGTATGAAATGTTTACAAGTGTATAAATCATTAAAAGACCCATAATTCAGGGCTCTACTATACATGCATAGCAGAAGGAGCAAATTTGGGGACAGGAATCAGATCTCAATTATGCCCTTTCTACATGCCAATGCAAGCGGAGCCTGGGATCCTAATCTGGGCTCCGCCTGCACCAGCAACTTGAAAGCTGCCTTACTGAAGTTCCAGGGCTCTGGCCAGGGACCTCACCCAGGTCAACAATCAGCTGATTGTTGGTGTCGTCCAGGGCTGGGGACCAACACTTAGCTGATTATATGTAGAATATTTTTATGGCTGGTTTGACATTTTGTGGTGTCTTAAATTGGGTGCATGAATAGCATGTCAAGATTAGCGCTTTTATCATGGCAGAAGTGTAGCATGTAGAAGGAACTTCAATATTATATATAACAGGCCAAGAACCAGAATTTCTGAAATGTTTAGCATTCAACAGGTCTGTTAGGCATCTAAGCAAAGTGGGACTACTAAACAGTTCTAAGAGTCTGGCTCCATACGCAATTAAAAAGTGAAATTTTGTAATAAGCATTTTTCAATTAAGTCTCTCCTTTTGCTAAATGATGACAAATTGTTTCCTTCAATGAACTATAACGAACAGCTTCTTGGAAAATGTTAGACCTGCTTTCTACAATGACCCAGGCAGGAAGTCTACAGTTTGAAATTATTTTGTGTAATTTTAAGAACGTTATTTCATACAAGGAATGATCACTTGATATTTGCTTTGCATGGGAGCCAAAGGTTTATTATTAGTAGTATTTATTACCATATAGGTAGATGGAAAATTTAGTTAGGCTGCCAAACATACGAGATGCAATTTTCCTATTGGCTAGAAGAGCCTGGAAAACACATGCAACTTCTTTCTGTGCTGCCACTTTGTGTAATTAGTCTGAAAACAGAGCTGAATTGAGAACTGATGTAGAAAACTGTTGGTAGTTAAGAAGATGACTAAGCTCTGGGTCTTGTGGCTGATTTGTGGCGCTATGCACCACTTTGGATTTCCCAAGTAGAACAACTGATTTTTGACCTTCTCTGTTGGTCTCCTGGGAAACCCAGTCTAAATCTCATGAGTTTTGGGTTTCAAGCTGCAGGCTCACTGAGAAGGATTTCATACAGTATCTCAAAGAAAAAGTAAAAAAAAGAAAGCAAAGCCATGACAATAAAATACTAAACAATAATCTGTTCTCTTGTCTTTTCACTTAATTTAAAATGTGTTGTTGTTTGAAATAAATCAGAAAAACAGCACAACAATGCAAGATTTACAGATGAGGAAGTAAAAAAAAAAAAAAAAAAAAAAAAAAAAAAAAACACAAACCCCAGAGAGAACGAGCAATGGGTTAGAGCCTGAAGTACTTTAGTTCACTTTTACTGAAGCAAAATGCCAATTTCTGACAATTGTTTTGCATGAGTAAGGATCAAAAAATGACTGGGATTTGGCTCAACATCATGGCAATAGGTAGCCTGCCATGCTAGCTAATTGTATTTTGTACTGAAAAGTGCTTTCTTATAGCACAAATAGGACTGCATTAAATAAAATTGCTAACAATCAGAGTTGCATGCCCTAGGATGAACAGGGGAAATGTTAAGTTATCCTTGCCAATTCTGGATCATTTACAACATTTTTCCTGAATGCCTAGTCATGGAAGAAACTTCTACTGCTTTCATTCTGTGCCATGGCTTTATAATTTAGGTCACTATGAAAATAGAAAAGAACGTTTCCCTCAAGCCTACATGGATAGCGCACTGGGGTCTGATCCAAAGCCTACAGAATACAGTGGCTGTCCATCAAGTTGAAATCTGATCCAAAGCCTACAGAATACAGTGGCTGGCCATCAAGTTGAGGAGGGTTTAGAACTGTCCCTAGGACTATAAACAGCCTACCTGTTTTGGCCAAATGCATACTGCTGTAAGTCATTTCATCACTTATCTTTGCAGGGGCATTATAAGCAGATTTCCTATCAGAATCTGGGATGTTGCCTAGCATGCACAAAAATCAATTTTAGGGACAAATGTAAAAGGATTCCCCCCCCCCCCCCTGATCTATGCAAAGTGTTTACATTTTATTGTTGGGAGATCAGAGCTTTCAGGAATTGAGATTCCCTTTCCCCACCTCCAGAAAATAAGTCTATGTTCTGTTACTTCAGCCAAGAATCACGTACATATGGAACGAACAAGTAAAAGGAATCAAAGAAGAAAAGAAAGACAAATTCAAATCACTTAATACAGTAATGCTGTATTGTAAAAATTAGTCTGCAAATGTGCCTCACCACATCTATACAAGTATTGTAATAGGTACAGAGTCATTTTCAGTGGATATTAAACTAATAAAAAAAGAGTTGGGGGGGGACCTAAAAATATTCATAATTTTAGATCATACTCCGTGAATTGTTTCCAAGAGAGAGAAATGTTTTCAAATGAAATATTTTGTTTCAGAAATAGAGAAAACATTGAAAAATGTTTTTGTAAGCAAAACACTACCTGTTTTAAAGTGCCATTTTAAAAATTGACCTAAATAAAAAACCTACATAAACATATGGGTGTACAAAAGGTTTATACAACCTGAAAACAAAATAGCTTGTGTGAAAATAAATATTTCATGCTGACACACAAAAAAAGAAACTCCACAATTTCTGTTTCCATTCAGTGGAAATAAAAACTTTTTATTTTCACAGATATTATGACAAGCAAGCCAGACCCTGCTCCAAATACATATAGATATTTGTTGCACAGCTTCAGAAATGAGCACAATTCAGCCACATGTTAAAATTGGCGATAAAGTTCAAGATGGCTTAGTTCTATACTTCTGCAATTGAGTAACTTCATACCTTTTAATGGCATTCCTCCTTTACCTCTCTGCAAGTTGGAGTGACATTAGAACTCGTATATTTAGCTGCAACTTTATAAACCTAGCTTCAAGTACTATGCCAGCTATGGCAAATAAATATTGAGTAGGAACTTCTTCATACTGTAAAATTGTGCATTTTAGCTAAGAAAATGGTTTTTGTAGCAGCAGTACCATCTAGAGGCAAATGGCAGTACTTCCAAAAACCTGATTTTAATTTTTTTTTTAATTGAAAATGAAGAGCCCGAGATTCAGAAGATCAAATGCCATTTAGATTTATTCAGTCCTTGTTGAAGACTAGACGCGTAACTAAGATGCACCTATGCTGAAACTGAAAAATGTGCATAAGTTCACACAAGAAGTAACCGCATTGATATCCATTTAAATATATAATTATTGGTCTTACCATTAACATTAGTTTCCTTGTGGGGACAGCCCAAAGGTCCAATTTTCTGCAATGTTTTAAAATTTAAAATAATGTTCTTCACATTCCAGCTCTCGCAGCCGAAATAAAGCTTACAAAATGTGATGC
This sequence comes from Alligator sinensis, assembly GCF_000455745.1. Classification (NCBI taxonomy): domain Eukaryota; kingdom Metazoa; phylum Chordata; order Crocodylia; family Alligatoridae; genus Alligator; species Alligator sinensis. The sequence continues at coordinate 2,264,058 of NW_005841856.1, read as the reverse complement.
TGGTGAAAACTTTAAGGAAGCAACATTCACTGTAAAGATCTTGGGGGAGAACTGTGGGAGCACAATTGTAGTTAGAAGCCTACCTGTTATTCATGCCATTGCATTATACTCATTCAAGGCAGATTTTCAATCCAGAGCACTCATCTTTCAGATGGGGACATAATATTACAATCATTTAGTCATTTCTGGTTCTCCTCTGCTATCATTAAGAGACAAGTTTTACCCTAGAAAACTCTTCAGTTAATTCACTATGAAACTAGAAGTAGTCAGCTCAAGCTGACAGGCCAGTCCCAAGTGCCACCTCAGTCCACCTTGGCACATACACACACAACACAGCGGTAGAAATATTTGACACACAATAAATCATAACAGTATATTTGGCAGTTCAGTTGTGTGTGGGGGGCTTTCTGTCCGTGTACACTTGGCTCTATAGTTTGTAGCGTTATAAAGTATTTTTGGTTCAATGGTACCAATCAAAATGAAAACTATCACCTCTATATCCTATTTATCACTCTTATTTTCTATAAATTCAAAATGCATCAGCATGACTCCAACAGGCTGTTCAGACAAATAGGTTCTTGTTCCAAATTACGGTGTATGTGACTTCCAACTGTGGAACAAAGAGCAGTTGATAACCTCTGTACAGAAAAAAAGTCCCTTATCCTTGCAACTTTGCTCAAAGTGTGAAAAGAGAAATATACTGGCATTGTATGAAACACTGGAGGATTCTTTTTTAAACAGACTAATTATGTTTACTCCATATGCCTCCATCTTCTAGTTAAGGACTGAGTCTGATTCTCCATTGCCTTCAAACCCATTTATTCTAACCCAACTATGAAAAAGAGTGGACAGTTGAAAGAGGCATGGGACTGTCACTCTAATAGATCTTTGAAGACAGTCATACCACAGTGAGTGTTGCAATTATTAAACCTAAACGAGACAAACTAGTGTCGGGGTTGTTTCTGTGTGTGATCCTGGAGGCAAGGTCCCCCAAAAAACAAAGCAGAAAAGTCCTAAAATGTCAGTGTTTTCCTCAGATATGTAGGCTGGGTACAGACTTCTGGGGAGGTTAGATCAAGTTAAAAATAGCCACCCTATCTAAGGTAAGTAGGGATGGGGTGGAGGGAATCAGGCATAGAGGGGGCAGGCAGTGTCTACAGAGATTGGGGAATTGGGCAGGGTCTGCAGGGAGGTTGCTGGGGTCCAGGAGATTTGGCAGAGTCAGGCAGGGCTTGCAGGGTCAACCGGAGGGCTGGGGGTGGGGGGGGGGGGGAAGAAATGACACCAGGGGCTATTTTTAGCCGCCCAATCTGGCCCGGTAAACTTATCTTCGCCTCCTCGGGCCGCCAGGACTGATTTCCTCAGCTTCCAGCATCAGCAAACAGTGGTCAAACTGGCACCGGGAATTTTTTTTGTCAGATGGGGGTTTGGTGGGGAGGGGAAGAGGCTGGAGGGGTTTAAAAAAAAAAAAAAAAATAGCCTAATGCCAGGGAGTGGGTAGGAAAAGCACAGCTCCAGGGCTGGGGCTGGGAGCTGGGCTTTCCCAGCCCTGAGGCTGCAATGGGAATTGTACAGAAGTTTGCAAAAGTTAGATCAGTCTAAAAATGCCCAACCTAACCTAAGTTAGACTACCTTGGAGGTAAAGTTAACTTAGATATGGTCAGCCATTTTTATACCAGTCTAACCTTCCTGGAATTTCTGTACAATTTGCAGTTACACTTGGACTCCTGGTGAGGTCCATCTAAGGTCTGCACCTGGGCAAACCAAGTTCAATTGGATGGCTATTTTTATTATGATCCAACCTCCCCCGCCCCCCAACATCTGTGTGGACCCATAGAATAGATAACACAGATTTAAAAAAAAACAAAACACAAAAAAAGCAAAAAAAGGAGCCAAAAGGAAACTATCAAAATTTCTGAGCTAACTTTTTTATGATTTGGGGGTTCTTATAGCATCTTGCGTGGCACAATAAGAGGGAAAAAAGCTGAGACGTCAAAGCCAAAATTTTCAAACGTTACATTTTCCACATTTTCCCAGCCAAAACCAGCACCCCTTTTTCAAACCATGCAGTTATTGTTTCTAATGCACAGATTTCCCATCAGATTCTGGAATGTTGCCTAGCATGCACAAAAATCAATTTTAGGCATAAATGTCTAAGGGAAGGAGTCAATGGAAACTGATGGAACCCATGTGCTTCTTCACCTTAGCACAAACACCCAGTGGCAACATGTAAGGGGTGCATGGGGGTGTACATGCACCCCATGAGAACACTGGTGCACCCCGTCAGCCAGCATTCGGGGGGGGGGGGGAAAAGAGATGCAGGCGAGCTCGCTGGTTCCCCTTCCCCAAGAGCACCAGCTGAGGAGTGCGCCAGGAGAAGAGGTCCCCTCACAGCCAATCTCATCAACCCAGAAGTGCCAGTGGTGTGCCACTACCAGCTTCAGGTCAGTAGGATTGACCACTGCAAAGGGAACCCCCTGGTTGCTGACTGTCTAGTCGGGGGGACCCCCCCCCCCCCCCCGACTCAGGAGGCACAAGTCACCCATGCATACACCTAAATATCTGACATGACAAGACATCATAATGGTTCCTTTGGAGGATCAGGTGAACTTCTATAGTATATCCCAGAGCTGGCACTGTTACAGTGCACCAACAGTAATTACACAGCAAAGATTTTATTCTTGTGTCTTTTTGTTTCACAATTTGGTCCCTATTTGATTCCACTGGTTATACATAGATAAGTACATTGCTGTTATTTTCATTAATCTTTTTCTTTTCTTTAAGTACACTGTTGTCCCTTGACTTTTCAGGGCTTTGAGTTTCAGATAAATGGTGCTACTAGAAATAGTCTGACCTTGCCAATCACCACTTTTGTTTTTGGATAATGCATGGCACCTTCCAACTCCCATTTATGGTTCATCTTTGAAAAGCCCCATGAAAGACATTTTCCTTGAAACTTTTGTCTTTTACTCCTCAAGTTCAACATGCAGCAAATGTGTAATGTTCTAGGACAATTTAGTACTGTATCTGTCTATATTAGAGTACTATATTTCTATAAATATAGTGATGACATGCCTGAAACTATGCATAAAAATGTTTTCTCTAAAATAATAGCAACATTGAATATTTTATTTATTTAGTTTGGGTACAATAAGGGATTTCTGCATTTTTATTTTACAAGTAGCTGAAAGGAGATGTTTAGTATTTGGGGTTCAGTTTGATTTCCAGTTCAGCAAAACTGAAACTGAAGAAAACCTACCTGCAGCTTTCAAGTTCACTTGATTTGAAATGAAGGCAGTTCACTGAACTGCCTCTTGCCTGAGTAAGAACAGAGAAAGAGGCAGGCAAGAAGATATAGATATGTAGGCATATTCTCTTACACTAAAACAGGACCTGTATAGAATCTAATTACTATTACGGAAATGACTAAGTGAATGAGAACATGTAGTGTCAATACAGGGCACCAGAAACTATGCTATTTATTTCTGCTTATTGACAGAGGGGAGGAAGCTTGCTGCAGATACTTCTCTCTGGTGGAAACTAGCACCCTGCCTTCTTCTGAAACAGAGCCAGGAAGACACTTTCATTCCTACCACTGTTTTTCCTTCACTAAGAGCAGCTTTCAATTACCTGAAGTGGCGGGGGAAGGGTGTCAAAAGAGGATGGAGCTGGACTATTCTCAGTGGTGACAGATGACAGAACAAGGAACAATGATCTCAAGTTGCAGCAAGGGAAGTTTAGGTTAGATATTAGGAAGAACTGTCTCACTAGGAGAGTAGTAAAACACTGGAAGAAGTAGAATCTCCATCCTTGGAGGTTTTCAAAACCTGGCTAGAAAAAGCTTTGGCTGGGATGATGTAGTTAGTGACAGGTCTGCTTTGAGCAGGGGGCTGAACTAGATGACCTCCTGAGGTCCTTTGCAACCCTAACTTCCTATGACTCTATCTATAGTCCAGAACTTACTAGGCCACGGGTATTAAACATCCGAGGACTTTTGTCCCAGCTCTTGCCACAGTGTGAGGGCTGTCTGTGGCAGCAGACAACACAACAGCAAGAGCCAGGTCTTTGACCACAGTGTTGGGACTTTTGGCGGTAGTCCTGCTGGGGCTGCTGACAAGACAGCTAGGGTATGGCTTGGAGGCATCTGGAAAGAGGGAATGCAACCCTATAATTGATTTGAGTTTGATACCTCTGTATTAGCTATTAATTTTTTTACACAATAGCTTATTTCCAATGGCTAATTCAGTTCTGAGTACCAAAATTAGTATTTCCTACATTTTAATATGAATCTTTTGTGACTGAGCATAAGAATATCCCATCATCACCAGAAAGTCCCCACCTAAAAGTTACTGGCCAGTTAATAACTAACTTTTGCAATTATGTCTCCTGCTGGAGAAGATGGCAAGTAAGCAGAAGGACATATTACCATTTGCAAGTAAAGGTAAAAAAAGACCCAGCCCCCCATCTAAAACCAGTAAGTATCGGAAACTTATGATAAGAGCTTAAAAATAAATAAATAAATGAAGCATGGAATACAATTAATGACATTTATTGTGAAGGTTTCCAGAAACAGTTGGAGTCAAACATATGTCCCCCTTTTAAAAAAGCCACATCTAAAAGGAAAAAGACATGGGAAAGACAATAGTGTGAAAATATGTAAGGAGGGCAAGGTGATGATTGTTCTGGCCACCAGGGTATTCCCAATGTTCAGGTTGCATTAAGTGTGAGCTTTAACCACAGTTATTTATACTTGTCAGAATGAGTCAGCTGATGTCCCTCAGGCATCACAGCAGATACGGGGCTTCAAGAGGAGCTTTACAGTAGAGAGCATACTAATTGTACATGAAAGCTTAGGAAGGATGTTTAACGCAGAAGGTGGGGTGACAAAAGACTTAGGCATCCCTCTGAGAACAAGTAACTGACAAAGATCGCTTGATCAGACTGTTATCACCGGGCTGTCCACAAAGAGTACTGTAAATACATGACAACTACAGCTTGTTTGCACATACAGGGTTATGGGTTCCTCTCCCTCTCCCTACCTCAATCCCCAGTTAAAATTTAAAACGTCTTTGTAAATTACATAAACCAATCCAGGAAAAAAAAGAAAGAGCAAGGCTTGTGGCTAGTTATGGGTATTAAATGGTGGATAAGGACAAAAAGTATTGTTTATTGGTAACAAACAAAATGAAAACGTTTACCACTGGCAAGGCAGAAATACTCATTCATCTGTGTCAACTTTAAGAAGAGTTTAGTGAAGACACTTAAAAGTGAATTGTTATTACTGCTTAAAAATCAACTCCTTTGAGTGAAATGAAACAAGATTTAGACGCAAATTTTGAGTGTTCCTTAAGCCAAACCACCACTTCGAGTATCTTCATGATAAAGGCAATCTATTAACTCTAAATTACAGCAAAATTAGACTAAATGCAATACTTTTGAGTAATACTACTTAAATTTCCCACTGCTACTCTTCTCTTTGGTAAACAATGTGACAGGATCACCAATCATTTCCTGAACAGCATTTTTTCAAGGGTAAACAAAGACATTTAGAGATGACCCTTCTTAACTCAATGGAGTTAAATGAAAGTTATAACATGACCTCTATCAAATGGGAGTGTGGAATAAACACAGTCTGAGTACACACAGATATAAATACATATACAGAAGTCTGCTTAGTGATTTGGATTATGGGCTTGTGGAAGGGAATAAGGTTTACAGAGACTTCACTCCTGCATACCTAAGCTAAGGTTTCATGACTGGATCTTTGAGAACAAGAAAGGAGATGAGAAGCCGAGTAATAGTGATTTGATCCTTAAAACAGTGACAATTAAAATTATCCAGTTCAAGATGAAAGAATTGCAACTCAAACTTGTATATACACGTTTATTCCACATGTATATACACACACACACGCATACGTGTGTGTAGGTACGTGTGTACACACACACCCACACACAAAACTGCAGTGTGTGTGTGTGTGTGTGTGTGTGTGTGTGGGGGGGGGTGGGGGGGGGGCATGCATGCATGAGCGCGTAGAGTTTTTAATGTGTTCACTCGCCCACTTTGCATGCAGCACTATATTTGTATAATTTCAGTGGGATAAAATTAATAGGAAATGCAGTAGCTTCTCTTTTATCATATAAACAAATTGTAGTAATTATGGACTGTAGTGGAAGTTTATCACTGTATGCTGATGCTAGAAATAAGGACCCTGTGAGCTAGGAAAGATTTATTTATTTACTTAGCAATCTACAGTTTCTTCGTTCCTTTCAGGGAAAAATGATCAAACAAGTGTCAAAACAGAACTGCAACATAAATGCCTGAAGTGGTTAATAAGAGTATATCCACATGACCAACTTATAAGGAGAGGTCACATACAACACTAAAAATACCGGTCCAAGTAGCCACTACCAGAATTTCATTTTAATCATCAACAATGTTTCATCAAAAGCTCTGGTTTGAAAAAGTGATTACTAGGGTTACAATTAGTAGATCTGATGCTGACATTCTCTTTTGGTGATATGGTTGTCTTCTATGGGACCTGATCTATAGCCTTTGGGGCTACAGATCAGGTCCCATAGATATTAGACATTCAAAAAGCCTGAGCCTGAATTGATTCAATCTTTGCAGCTTATTCTAAACCTGGCTAGGCTAAATCAGTTTTATAACCAGACAGACATCCCAGAAATTCAGGCACATGCCTGCAGTGGCTCAGGCAAGAAGCCGGGGGGTGCTAAAGCAGCCCTCCATTCCTTCCACATCAGGAAGCTGAGGCGGGTGTGGACAGGCTTCTGCAGGACACTATGATTAGCTCAGCAGAGAATTGATAACAGTGTTTATCACCCAATTAAGAAAACAAGAGGGACATTACCTGCTACTCGCTGATTCTGCATAGATCATACCTAGCATGTGGTCTGCTAGCTAATACAGAGACATGTCTCAGCAAGGCAGAGGGGAGGGGGGAATTCCTGCTTAGCAGGAAGTGGTGAGGGGGAGAAGGGAAGCAGCCCACAGTCTGTTAGGGGAAGAAGCCAGGGAGCAGAAGAGAGGGGCCAGCTCTGCTGTGGAGCAGAGCGCCTCACCCAGCCCAGAGAGCATGCCAGAATGCTGTGGGAGTCTGGTTTATCTTAAACCAGCAAGGGGTCTGGGACAGACATTGCATAAACCCATTTGAGCCAAATCAGTTACGTCTGATACTACATTCGACCAGGTTTTTCTCAAACCGGTTTCAGCCATTTTCAAACCAGTTTATGTGCACTGAACATCTGTTCTGTTACAGGTTTAAACCAGTTTCTGATCACTTAAAACTGGCTTACGTGTGTAATGTCTGTCCTTTGAAGCCAAGCATCTTTTCAATATTTTCTAAAGTTTCTGGTTCAAACCCTCAGTAGCAAAACTCATTTTACACTCATTCTGTGTAAATGAATTTATGTTAACAGTATGTAACCAGCAGAATGGATTACATAATAACTGCATAGTTCTTAAAATGGATTATTTTTTCCCCTATTAATGTCCCTCTTTTATTGCTGCTTTGAATCTAGTTAGCAATAGTTGCAAAGAAGTCAAAACAGCACAGAGTGAAGTTAAGTATTACAGTCATGTTGGATAGCACATATTCTATGATACATAACTGTAAAAAGAATCAGAGGCAACACTCCTAATTCAAAACATAAATATTCTATGGAGAGATTATAAAAGGTCTAATTAAGCCAGGAATTTAATGTTTGTTTAATTAAGATACTGCAGAGATACTTTTGAAAAGCATGATAAATTACACAAATCCAATATGACTGCAGTTACAGATGAGAACTACCTTACTATTCAAATCCTTTATAAGAAGCCAGCATATATGGAAAATATGTAGACTTAAAAAAAAACCAAACAGTTTAAAGTCACTGGTACTTCAGTTTAATGCAAACATGATGGACAAAGTTACCAAAAAGGAAACCAAGAGACTTTAAAACATACAGAATATATCTTTTTATCATGAGAAGTTAACTAGTCAGAGTTTAGTTTAACTATTGTGTGGAGTGATATAGAAGAGAGTAAAATACCTGTGTTTACTAGGTATTCATCCTTCTTATCCATGAAACTCGCCATTCATTCCAGCAGCTGAGTGAGCAGATCCTTATTCGTATGCTGCAGTATCTGCATATCAAGGACCAAAAAGTTAACTTCATTGCAGGTTTTGGATTTGGTACTGTTTACAAAATTAACTTAGCACCTTTCCTTTGCCTTCAGCATGCCCCTGGTAATTTATTCACCATGCAGATAAGGAGTGGATTGAGATTCCATTGATCGCTACATTTAAAATTTGTCATTTATTAGTTTGAGTTCCTGGTTTAACTAACTTCAAGACCTAATATCCAGAGTTACTTAAAATAATAAAATATAGTTCACAATAATCTTATGAGAGTCTCAATAGATGCTAGAAATACACTAGGCTCCTTAGATTCATGTTTGCCAGAGGCTGCCTGCAAGGGTTGACAAAGTGAATCTCACTTCTCGAGCCTATTTCCCCTTGATACATTCACATTCCCATTAGTGTCAAAAGGGGTTATTGGGCATACTGGAGTGACATAATATGCCCACTGGGCTCTTAACAGTGTTTTATTATAATAGAATCTGGATTACAAGAATTGGTTCTTAACACATACTAGAGACTTCTAGGGACAAAATGTTGTAGCCTAAGTACCTACTTTGAGGTCACACACGCACACGCACGCGCGCACACACACACACACACACACACACACACACACACACACACACACACACACACACACACACACACACACACACACACAGGTAAAGCACTCGTAAGACACATTTAGATTTACACAAAAAAGTGGCACATTGCAAAAATCTAGGGGTAAATGAGCACACATGTATTTTATAATCAATATTTAGGAGTTCTCTAAACCTACAGTTTTAGGCTCAAAAGTACTAACAATATTTTTCTAGGCTTTAGTTTTGTTGAAGTTTAATACATTTGGTTTGAAGTGAGCTGGTTTAGATATAGCAGCCACCAAGCAAAGTTCTGAAGTGAATAAAGTTTTTCTTTCTTATTATCGTAATTTCAGAAGAAGTTGCCAATACTTCAAGGTCCTGTGTACTACTGCCACTCATGGCAGAAGCCTGCTCTGTAGCACCTCTAGTTGTGACTAGGAAGAGACAGCCACGGTCCTTTACCAAATGCAGATTAGATTAATTCTCTTTCCTTACTGACCAACAAGTTGTAGAGCCTTGACTTCATATTCCCTTTATTTTCAATAAAAGGAACATCAATCCCACGCATCAACCTCTTACACTAACATTATACAGAAATATTTGGTAGGTTTTTATTGTGCATCTAAAAGCTCTAACTCATGCATACTTAGAAATGCAAATATACATTAAGAAACCCAACCACAAAATTATCTTTGCATCCATGTTTGATAATGCAGATTAAAGTTTATAAAGGCACCGGCCTGTTTTTTTTAACTAGAAATGTGTTGTTGCGGGAGAAGTGGGGATGGAAAGAGATGGCAAGATATTTACTTGCAGTCTCAGGCACACATTTACCCAAAAGGAATATCCTATCAAGGCCAACAAGTTCCTAATGGTTTGTAGAGTCCTCCCAAAAAGGTTTGTGACTGAGAAGCACTCCACAGAGTTAGTACTCAGGATTTAGAAGATGAATATGTTCTAAACGTCTTCTTCTCATCTCGTCCTGCCCTGCCCTGCCCTGCCCTGCCCCATCCCACCTCCTCCCAGAATATCTCTCAAAAGGCTCAATAGCTCCTCTCATGTGGCCACATAAGGCAGAGAAATATTTTTATCCCTCAGGACTACTTTGCTCCATGTAATCTAGGCCCACCACTCTTGAAGTAACAAGCATTTTAAGATTATGCCCTGAAGTCCAGAGAATTGCATGCCCAGTTTTGCAACTCCCCAGCCTGACCCCTTTGCCTCCATGATTCTAACTTCTGCAGAGCATGCTTGATAAAGGACTCCTAATCTCCCCAGAGTTTCACTCCCACCCAAAGAACATTGTTAAGCAGCAGAAAACCCTCCTTCTATTCCTCACCACTTTCCTGGGCTTCTTCCTACCTTTTTGTTTTCACAGTCTTTGTTCCCATGCTCTTTTCACAGCTTCCCTCTGTCTGTACCTCTGAAGTCTCTGTACCCTAATCTGACTAGGCTGCAATCATTTGTAGCAGCTGTTTCTAACTGATTGCTTGGTCACAGCTGGGGAAGTAGTTACACTGTTTATTCCTTCGGGGAACAACTTCATTCCAGGATAAACTGCATAATAGCAAGGACAGAGAGGGAGAAAGGTAAGACTTCACTGCAGTTTCACATAATGCAGTCTCCCAGGCTTGGTAGGCTCTGAACTTTGCTAGCTTTCAGCATCCATCCCCAGTACATCACACTGACTTCCCTCTAGTAACCTCAGATAGAGCACAGACGTAGACTGGATTACAATAACACCTCTCATTTTTCAAAACCTAAATTAACATTTGTAAAAGAAAAAAAAAAGGTTTGTTTAGAAGTCTAGTCTCTAGAGAGGTTTTATCAAATGTCCACACCTAGTTTGGTGTGCAGTTGACTATAGGTGAAAGTGCTGCAAGATCAGAAGCCTCTGAAGTCAATGCTTTAGTGGAGTTTTAGTTGATGTATAGTTTCCTTAGCCCATAGTGGTGTGGGAGGGGAAACAGAGTTTCTATGGATCAGGCCATGTGGTGATTCAACAGTAACTGGGTCCTTCATTAACACTCTGTGGGCATCTGGTATTTGGCACTCCGTCTGTCCAGCCCCCCCAATAGTCAATTATGCCTTAGCATAAATCTCATTACATATCTTCCCTGCAAAAAGGAAGGAGCTGGCCATGAATAGAGAATTGAAATGAAGAGGGCTAGGACCAGTATGGTTATCTTCTGAGCAGCCACCAGACAGAAGAGATAAGGTACAGAGCAGGAGACTCCCTTGACACCTGGAAGAACAAAAGTCCCAGTGATAGTGTATATACAATGTATTATTTTGCAAAGAAAAGTAAGCAGGGAAACAGCTAACTCAGGCCGTTCACTTTAAGGCCCCAAAGATAAATATTATTAACCTAATAATTCTATAACTTCTATCCAACCCTCACTTCAGGCCTTTGCATTACATTATTGCTAGAGAAGCAAGCTAGCTAAAATTTGGTTGTATATACTCAAAGTGTCCCTAAGTGCTTTACAGGAGATGAGTCAGACACTTAGTGCAGTCAGCCATTACACACTCAGCAATAATTCACATGCACCCTGAAACATTAAAAACTAATATTTAAGCTCCTCATGACTATGGGGAAGATTTGCTTAGCCCAAGAAACTGTTTGTAAGATAATCTAATTTTTTACCATATGTTTTTTGATGCAGTTTAATAGGGATTGTACCATACACTAGTAACTTTTATTTTCCATGAGGAAGTTGAGCTTGCTTTTTCACGTACATAACATATTTTGCAAAGTCAGGAAAATATTTTTTTAAATTTTTTCAACACCAACTTCCTTTTCAAATTTAACACTATGTAGGCTAGACTGAGTAATACCACTTTGGATTCAAATGGAACAAGTCTGTTCTAGGGACTATATTATCATACCCTTTCCCCACGTGTAGAGGAGCAAAAAGAAAAAGGCATATACATACCCCTTTTCTCAGATGGAAACACCTTCAGTGGTGTGGTAAGTAAGACCACTTCATCCAATTGGGAGCTAAAGGATAGAGAACACAAGAGTGGGAGGAGTTTTGGCTTTGCCCAAAGATGAAGGGAGATTGCTATTCAGTCTTAGAGCAATGGGGCCCCAATTCTGTTCAGGCTCACTGGTGCTCCTGTAGTATAAAATTACTAAGTGAAAAATAAATTGAGTGATAAGAGGGAAAGGCTAGTGAAAATGAGCATTAAATACCAGGTTAATTCTTTCCCCCAGCTTATCAATTAGTGATGGCAATAGTTAATGAAGGGCCATTGATGCCATCTAAAAAGTATATTCCCATCCACAAACAGCAGTACAGATGTAAAGAAGTAAAACATGAAAGACCTACAATTAATGTAGGGCAATGTTACTAATGTCTATTAAGAGCCAGCTGAAACTGTCTGAAATGATGGCCTTTGAAAATAAATTGCAATCCATTCACGCAGCTGCAGAGGCTTTTAGTAAAAACATTGCTAGGCTGATATGTGGGTTGATGGTGTTTCCATTGGCTGTGGCTTGCAAGCTTCCTGTTAATTTCTCAGCTGAGGCTGCATAGCCATTCATCTTTGGAAAAGCTAGAGATTTATGAAAGAATAAGACTAATGCATTATCACAAGAAGGAAAGTATATCTATGGCCGTGTTATCCACAGTGTAAACCGGAGGTCAAATAGTTGATTTCTTGACTGGGTGCAATTTAAAATCTCTCATGCCCAAGTTCAAACCACACAGCATCCAGCTTGTGTAATATTCAGCAATAAAAAATGACCTAAGCCACAAAGGAATGATCCTGCCCTAAGCAGTAGGAGTGGACTGGATGATCTTGTGAAGTCCCTTCCAGCCCTATTTTCCTATGATTCTATATTGATATCTAGGGCAAGGACCCAAAAAACTTGCCATTGAAGGTCACGGAACATATGGAAATACAGGAAGGGTAGAAAGAGACACAAATACTAGGAAATACTAGTGATAAAAAAGAATCCCACTCTGATGTAGTTTTTGGGATAACTGGATGTCCAAACACAGTCACGGAACTGTGACATGATTGGAATAACAGAGACTTGGTGGCAGCTTGTATGACTAGAGCACCATCATGGATGGGTACAAACTGCTCAGGAAGAACAGGCAGGGGAGAAAAGGAGGAGGAGTAGCACTTTATGTAAAAGAGCCATATGATTGCTCAGAACTCCAGTATGGAACTGGACATAGGCCTGTTGAGAGTCTCTGGGTTAGGGCCAGAGGGGAAAGCAACAAGTCTGATGTTGTGTTGGGGGTCTACTATAGCCCACCAGACCAGGAGGGATGTGGTGGATAAGGTTTTCTTTAGTTAGCAGAAGTTTCTCAGTTAACAGGCCCTGGTTCTCATGGGGGTCTTCAATCACCCTGACATCTTCTGGGAGAGCAATACAGCAGTGCACAGGTGATCCAGCAAGTTTTTGGAGAGTACTGGGGACAACTTCCTGGAACAAATGCTGGAGCAGCAAACTAGGGGCCATGCTGTTCTTGACCTGCTGCTCACAAACAGGGAAGAATTGGTGGGGAATGTAGTAGTACATGGCAACTTGGGTAACAGTGACCATGATATGATTAAGTTCAGGATCCTGAGGAAAGGAAGGAAGGAGAGCAGCGGAGTAAGCCCCCTGGACTTCAGAAATCAGACTTGGACTCCCTCAGGGAACTCATGAGCAGGATCCCCTGGGAAGCCAGACTGAGGGGAGAGTCATCCAGGAGAGCTGGCTGTACTTCAAAGAGGCCTTACTGAGAGTGCAGGAAGAAACCATTCCAATGTGCAGGAAGACTAGCAAGTATGGCAGAAGACCAGCTTGGCTTAGCAGGAAACTCTTCAGTAAACTAAATCACAAAAAGGAAGCTTATAAAAGTAGAAACTTGGACAAACAACTAGGGAGGAGTATAAGAGTATTACTTAGGCATGCGGGGATGAAGTCAAGAAGGCCAAAGCACACTTGGATTTGCAGCTAGCAAGGGATATGAAGGGTAACAAGGAGGGTTTCTTCAAGTATGGCAGTAACAAGAGAAAGATCAGGGGGAGTGAGAGTCCCTTACTTAATGGGGGAGGTAACCTAGGTGACAGAGGATGCAGAAAAGACTGAAGTACCCACTGCCTTTTTCACCTCAATCTTCAAAGGCAAGTTTAGATCCCAGACAAATGCACCTGGCAGCAAAATTTGGGGAACAGGTGAGCAGCCAACAGTAGCTAAAGTTAGGGACTATTTAGAAAAGCTGGACATGCACAAATCCATTGGGCCGGATAGGATGCACCCAAGAGCACTGAAAGTGTTGGCTGATGTGATTGCAGAGCCACTGGCCATCATTTTAGAGAACTCATGGCTATCAGGAGAGGTCCTGGATGAATTGAAAAGGGCAAACATAATGCTCATATTTAAGAAAGGGAAAAAGGAATATCATGGGAACTACAGACCAGTCAGCCTCACCTCAGTCTCTGGAAATATCATGAAGCTGATCCTCAAGGAATCCATTTGTAAGCACTTGTAGGAGAAGAAGGTTATTAGGAACAGTCTGTATGGATTCACCAAGGGCAAGTCATACCTTACCAACAGGATGGCTTTCTATGATGAGATAACTGGCTATGTGGATGTGGGGAAAACTGGCTGGATTGTTGGGCTCAATGGCTAGTAATGGCTCAATGTCTAGCTGGTAGCCGGTATCAAGTGGAGTACCCCATGGGTTGGTCTTGGGGCTGGTTTTGTACAATATCTTCATCAATGACCTGGAAGATGGCATAGAGTACGCCCTCAGCAAGTCTACAGATGACACCAAGCTGGGGGCAGTAGTAGACACACTGGAGGGTAGGGCTAGGTTTCAAAGTAACCTAGATAAATTGGAGGATTGGACCAAAAGGAATCTGATGAGGTTCAACAAGAACAAGTGCAAAATCCTGCACTTGGGATGGAACAATCCCATGACTGTTACAGACTGCGGGATGACTGGCTGGGCAGCAGCTCTGCAGAAAAGGAGCTGGGGGTTACAGTGGACAATAACCTGAATATGAGCCAGCAGTGTACCCTTTTTGCAAAGAAGGCTAATAGCATGCTGGGCTGCATTGGTAGGAGTGTTGCTGGCAGGGAAAGGGAAGTGATTCTTCCCCTCTGTTCAGCACTTGTGAGGCCACATCTGCATACTGTGTTCAGTTTTGGGCTCCCCACTACAGAAGGGATATGTACAAATTGGAGTGAGTCCAGAAAATGGTGAGGGGACTGGGGGACCTGAATAATGAGGAAAGACTGAGGGAACTGGGATTATTTAGCCTTGACAAGAGGAGACAGAGGGATTTAATAGCAGCCTTCAACTACCTGAAGAAGGGTTCGAAAAAGGATGGAGCTAGACTATTTTCAGTGCTGGCAGATGACAGAACAAGGAGCAATGGTCTCAAGATGCAGCAAGGGAAGTTTAGGTTAGATATTAGGAAGAATTGTCTCAATAGGATGGTGGTACAGCACTGGAACAGTTACCCAGAGGGGTCATAGAATCTCCATCCTTGGAGATCTTTAAGACCCAGCTACGTTGAGGACAAAATTATATAATGAGAGTTGTTAGTTCTCAATTTGCCTCAGTAAGGATGTGGCCTGCCTAATATCTCCCTGTCAACCTAAGCCTCCATCCCAGCCCTAGTCAACTTGGTCAATTGACCAAGTATAATAATCACAGACTCAAATATATATGTAAATTGTATTGGAATGAAAACAAAACTTGATAACAAAGTACAATGGAACAGGTAAGTAAAAGAGAAATTATATATGTAGAAAGATAACAGAACTATATATACAGGGGGTTAAAATCACATGCTGGCTTCTCCCTCAAACATGCAATGTTGTTGCAGGCAACAAAGGGTAGCTTGTTACTGACATACAGTTATTATAATGTCAGAGCAAGTCCTTTTACCAAGGAAAAATCCACTGCCCACCTCCCCCACAGAACTTCTCTCCCTCTGGGAGGTATAGTTCTGGTCCTGGGAAGGGTGATACTTTAACCTTCAATGACAACTTGGTTGATCATTGAGGGCTGCTCCTCCAACCAGTCACTGGAGTACTGGGTTTACACAGCAACTTATTGGTAGGATCACAGCCACCACTGAATAATTTATTACACACCAAGGCTAGGGGCAGATGTTACACATAAACCAGTGTTAATGATCAGAAACTGGTTTAAACCTGTAACAGAACAGATGTTCAGTGCACTTAAACTAGTTTGAAAATGGCTGAAACTGGTTTGAGATACACTGGTTGAATGTAGCATTGGACTTAACTGATTTGTGCCAAACCAGTTTCTGCAATGTCTTTCCCAGACCCCTTGCTGGTTTAAGATAAACCAGACTCCCCCAGCATCCCAGCATGCTCTATGGGCTGGGCAGGGCTCTCTGCTCCACAGCATGGCTGGCCCCTCCCCTCTGCTCCTTGGCTGCAGCTCCAGCAGAGACTTGCAGGTGCAGCAGAGTCTGCCTGGCTTCCTCCTGCTTTCCCCCTCCCTTCACCACTCCCAGCTAAGCAGAGATCCCTCATCCCCTCTCCCTTACACAGACACCTCAGTATTAGCTAGCAGACCACATGATGGTTATGGTCTGTGCTGTGGCAGATAGCAGTGTCAGCTTAGAGCTTTTGGGAGCTAATCAACAGTTCATCTAATAATGTCCCTCCCTTCCTTCTTTGTTTAAGAAGGAGACAGTGTCCCCGCCTCCGTTCCACCAGGAGTTCGCGCGCCGCCTTCGCCCGGACCCGATGTTTTGCACACCCGGGCTTCGTTGGTATCGCCCAGGTCTTGCCCCGCCTGGTATAAAGGGAGACCCCAGAACTTGCCTGCCACGATTTGATGACTCTTTCAGTGGGGGGGGTCTTCCCTCGGGGCATCCCCCGGTGCTGGCGTGCTTCCTCGCGGGAACTCTCGGGGCTCCGTCCTCCCCTACACCCCGGCCATACGCCCCCTCAGGTCTTCCTATTCTGGCCCCCAATCCGTCCTCACCTCGCCCTCTCTTGGTTCAGTCCCGCTGGTGACTACCAGCGGTCTTCGGACCGGGCGTGCCTCTCCCCGTAAGGATGCTGGCCTGCGCCCCCCTTTCTTGGGCTGCAGATGTCCGTTCTGCTCTCCCAATAGTTCTCGCCACAGTTACCCGCGCCGTCGGCTCTATAGCATGGAGTATCGTTGGCCCCACTCTCGGCGCAGTCGTCGCCCCTCCGGCTGTCTCGGGTGGCAGGTTCCCCGCTGGCAGCTGCCCCCTTCACGAGGCTGACCTCTCCCCTCGTCGTCTCGCTCCCGGGTGCTGCGCTGCGTTGCTCCCAGCTGGTTCTGCCGTG
>NW_005841856.1:2228518-2246975 GCF_000455745.1 Alligator sinensis | reverse complement strand
CGTTGCTCGCAGCCTGCTCTGCTGCGCTGCTCGCAGCCTTCTCTGTCTCCACTTGGCGTCGCCCCGTCCTCCACAGGCGGCGGCTGATCTCCTGCTCGTTGGGGCTCCGCGCCCCGTCTCGCTCCCTTCAGCCGCCCTGCTGCCTCGGCGCGGTCGCCATTTATTTCTCCCGTCCGGCGTGCCCCGCCCCCGTCGTTCAGCCGCAGCCGAATAAATGCCCGACTGACGACCTGCGCCGGCGCTACCAGCGCCCGGGGTTTCCTCGGCTCCTCCAGCCCTGCTGGAGGTAAGCAGACCCCTTGACCGCCGCGGGGGTCTCCCAGTGCCCCTGCTCCCCTGGGACAGACAGGCTGTTTGTTTTCTGATGGGGCGATAACTGCTGATAAATGCTCTGTTATCAAGGAGAGGGGGAAACCCCTCCCTAATCATGCTGAAGCCTGGCCACACTCCCCTCAGTTCAGTCCTGTGGAAGGGAAGGGAGGGCTGCTCTAGTGCCCCCCCCAGCTTCTAGCCTGAGTTACTGCACTCTTGTGCCTGCATTTCTGGGATGTCTTTGCAGTTACAAAGTGATTTAACAAAACCAGGTAAGACTAACCTCCAAAGATTGAATCAATTCAGGCTTTTTGAATGTCTGTCCCTAGCCCATGGATCCAGCCACTCTGGCTTGCCCTTATACAAGACTCGCACAAAACCCAGTGTTGCCAGCTCTCATAACTTTTGGATTTTGTCTTAAAGGCTAGGCTTCAGGAATATGAAAAACTTAGGTCTCTGTCTCACGCACACGCACACGCACGCATGTACAGCAATAAGGGGATTTCTCAGGTTTCACTACCCCAGGAACATTTTGCACCCCTTCTAGAAGTGGACTAAACTAAGAAAATAAGTAAACTAGGGCACTAGGATCTCTGCTACTGGAGTAATAGACTTCATTCCAAACTCACCTATATGCTGAGTTACAGAAATAATTTAATGAGGTGCAGAGAATAGGATTTTTGTATCCTGTCTTGTTATGTAGTAGAATATCCTGTCCTGATGTGATAGTAAAACAGTTGCACTACTGCTGCTTTTGGTCTTGAAGGAAAAGAAACGTGGGCCTTTACTTATCTTTTGGGATGTATTATACAGATGATGACAACGCTCTGCAATTTTACAGCCACTTCCAACCCAACTGTGCTGTATTTTCAGCCCTATCCTAGAAGAATCATACTCCCATTACTGAAATGCAGCCACATTTAAAGTAAAATATAGATCATTTGAACACTGCACAATAACAGTAGAGAATAATTTAAAAGCAAAAGTTCAGAATACCATATAAAACTTTGACTGCAGCAAGAAGGGGGTACAATTAATAGGAAAGCAAATTAAAAAGTTCAGAGATCTCATTAGGCAAGTCATTTGTCTTTCCTGGGCCTCAGTTTACCTTTCTCTAAGAGTAGAGACAGCAATTATCTATCTTTGGCATCTTGGGACAGAAGTCTCAAGTCCTATTAGACACAGTGAAATACCCACTTAAGAATTTAGACATGATACCAGAGTTAATATCTTCACTTGAAAGTCCCACAGAAATTTTCATGACTAGGGAATGTGGGGGAAGAGAGAAGAAAAACCAAACACTTCATGTTATTTAGTCCAAAAGATGACCTGTGTAGGAGCCTAGACTTTTCCTAGTATCAAACTGAAGCATTAGTTTAGATGTTTAACACAGACTGAAAAATACAGCATATTAAGTCCCCACCACTCCACTCCTACAGATTTTCTTCAGAGATCCTATTTAAGTATTCCATAGGGTTTTTCTTTATGTTGTTCATTAGATCCAGCAGGTTCAGAGTCAAAATTAGATCTGGCTGATCTATCAATTAACTATCTGGAACAGAATCTTGAACTAAATCAGTCACAAATCTGATTGAGTTCAACTATTCCTGAGTGCTACATAAGAAATCACCAATCTCTCTCCTGTTTCTGGAGCAAATATTAGGTTTTTCAATCCAAGTGCTTGAACATGTTGCCATACTTTGCCTAACTCATCAAAAACCATGAAAGCAATATACCCAATATTTGGGTAACGTTATAATTTTTGTAGAGGGTCCTGGCTTCAGGCAGGGTATACAAGACCTAAAAGTCCTAAAAGACTCTACTTTGTCTTAATTTAGACAACTTTTTTGTTTTTTAACCTACAGGTTCTAGTCCTCTAAGAGTCAGATCTTGGCTTCATAGAATTCAATAGTAGTTCAGTTATCATTTTTTAAAAATAATTCTCTACTGTTTGAGCTAAAGAAGTAACTCCAGTGATGGCAGCAGTCAGATTCTTGCTTTGTTATGTGAACCTGCTACAAGATTCAGACAAATGCCCCAATTTTATGGGTTGGAATTAGACAGTCAAAATATACTTTAACAGCCAGACTTTCTATGGTCATGTACAGTATATGTACATGAATAGATATTGCTTGCTGTTATATGAATTAAGTTGTGCTAATTAGGATCATTCTGAGAGCTGTTTAGCTCAGTTAGTAAGGCAACAGGCAACAGACTGGAAGAACTTGTGTTTAATCCCAGGTGAGGGCAGTGAGTTGCCACGTATCATTTCCACTTCTACTGCAGCCCTGAATACTGTTCATCTTTCTATCCATTAGGTACCAGGAGCTCCCTAGGGGTAAGTTGGCTAGAGCATGGTGCTCACCACATCACTTCCTTTGTGAGCTCAGGTTAAAGAAACAGCAGAGCCATGCCACCACTGCCCCCGTAATCTGTAAGCAGAACACTTTTACCTAATCAGAATCATTCCAGTGCTTATACTTTTGACATTCCTTCTCATCTAAAAACATTTATAACACAGCATCAACTTACAGTCTAAGCAACCTGAGTTTGAGTATTGTCTAGGGATATAAAGTCAAGAGCTACTGCAAGATGGATGCTTTGCAGAAGTGACAAAATCAGTTTTCTGAACAAAGTTGCTGACTGCGCTGCTTCAAATAAAGCTTCTTATCTGCCCTTCCAGATGTTGTAATGATGACAGCTGTTTTGAGGGACTTTGAAGAGACAAGGGGGAAAGAGGTCATTGGAGAATCCAACCTGTTCAAAAGTTTAAGAAAACAAGTAACACTTACCGCAATTCATGCTGCCATGGATTGTATACCCACCTCCTGGAGCCAGAATGTTGTATGAATTTAGAGCCCATTACAGTTAACTCTCTCTTTTATACTTTCAGTATACCTTTGACATTTTGGTATTTACAAGGCAAATAAATCATATCCTTATAATGTTAAAATGCTACATTCAGAAGCACAGGAATAATGCTTCCAAGTGATTAAATGCAACTGGAATGCTAACCCTAAATTTCAGTCAGGAGGAGGTATCCTGAGTGTCTGATCCTGAATAATGAACATAAAGACAAACGCTCATTTCTGTGCAATGCTAATCCTAATCCCAAAATAGTGTTCCATAGATGTATGCTTACCAAAATGCTTGCACATTAAAAGGTAGTTTGTAACTACAGTATGTTTTTCACAGTTACAGAATAATAGAACAATTGCATTTGAGTGGAACAGAAGCTAATTTGAGAAGGGATACTTCTGTGTTCATGGCAAACTGACACAGGGAAACAACCCCAAAATATGGTGTATAAATCCTACCCTGGGTGGGTAGAATCACCCTGCACAGAAGCCTGACCATCTTTATATCACATTTTTGAAAATGCTTGTTTGCCTACAATATGGAAGTTGATCTCCTTCCCTTTCTCTAATCCAGCCAAAAGGTACTTCATGATATGCCATGTATCAACAGAAATTCAGTGATATACAAAATATTTCTCAACAAAATCTAACTTCAGTTGCTCTCCCGTGGTGAACACAGGGACAGACAAACTCACGCACTCCCTTGTTATGCCTTCAAAAAGCATGGATTAAAGTTTCTGACTAATACCTCCAGTATTAATGTTATTCTACTTGCAAGACAATGAAGGGCATGGGGAGGAATATTAGGAGGAAAATTGGAGTGGAGACAGTGAGAAAACAATAATTGCAACTCTCTTCAAATTCAGTGGCAAAAAAAAAATATTTATGCCATCTGAGAATCTGTTACATGTATTAAGTGTAATGGCCCAAATTTTCAAATAATTCCCTCCTTGTGAGGTTCCAAATTTAGATTTATTTTCCATGATTTTTAAGCTGCAGACTACTCACCATTTCTACTGATTGTTTTTGGGCTTGTGGGTATTCAATTTATCTATACCAAAATAATTTCTTTGGATGCTTGGCCCAACTCATAAGACATCTATGTCATCTTAAATGCACGTAATAAATGTGTATGACATGTATATGCTATATATAGGACATCCAAGTATTCCAGATTAATTTTTAAGGACAAATTAATTTGTCAATAATACGTAGGAGAGTATATTTTTTGGCTAAGAAAAAACCCAAGTTGCTTAAAACAGCAAATGTGGTAGGAAAGGATCAAATCATCCAAAGAAAGAACAAGTTCCACAGTTAGCGGGAGTATAGTAATAAGTGGCAAGTGAGGAAAGATATCAATGACAGGAAAATTCTAGGAAAAAAGGCAGATGATGTAGAGCTGGAAAGAATACACTAAGAGGTTGGTACCCAGCACCCAGTACCCAATTTAGTTATGTCAGGGGAAAAGCAGTCAGCAGCCTGGCAAGCTCTTACGCGAGTGACGGACATTACACATACACTAGTGTCAGTGATTGGAAACCGGTTCAAATCTGTAACAAAACAAGTTCAGCACACACAAACTACTTTCATAATGTTCAAAATCAGTTTAAGATAAACCCTGGATGGATATAATATCAGACATAACTGATTTCAGTTAAATCAGTTTATTGAACTTCTGTCCTAGATATCCTCCACATTCAAGTTAACTCAGTCCCCCAGCATCCCAGGATGCTTTGCACCTCCCCTGCAAGCCCCACCTTGCAGGGTGAGCTGGCTAGCCTTGATTCAAGCTGTCTGCTCCAGCTGATTAGGGACGTGTACTCTAGCTCCCCCTGTGTCTGGCCTGAGCCACTGCAGGCATGTGGCTACATTTCTGGAACGAAGGAAATGAACAGACAGTCATTTTTATCAATTCAATCTATGCATTTTAAACTAACCTGGAAAGATTGAATTGATTCAGCCTCAGCCTTTTTGACTGACTGTACATAGTGTACAAAATCTACTTCTAAATTCTTCTAAAATTGATCCATGTTGAAAACTATATTTTCCATAAAAGCTTTCAAGGAATGTGCAGAGCAAAAGGAACATTGAACTGGAAGGGGCCTTCGAGTTCAGGTGTTTGCTATTGCAGGCAATCATGTCATATCATCCCTCTTGTAAATCTATCAACACTCAGTTTAAATTATTAGCATTTTTGCCTCAGTACTCCTATTGAAAATGGTTTAAGAAATTCACTCCCTTAATGGTTAAAAACAAGCTGTTCTCTAAAGCAATGTTCCTGAAATATGTTACATATGAGTAATTTTATAAAGAGTTGAGTTCAATGGGGATACTCGGGATTTTAATGCTTAAGTGGACATTTTACAGAAAACAGATTTGAAATTATTCAGCTTGCTAAAATGACTACAGACTACTAAGAATAATACAACATCGACAAAAAAATTAGTCTCTACCTGCATATATAACATCTTTATGGTAGCAACAACTTTACTAGCATATTAGTGGAATTTAACAGTGTACTGCACTCCTCAATCTCAGTGTCAAGAGACAGAATAACTGCAGTATGTCAAAATACCTAGCACTTGTCAATACATTGATAGGCTTGCATAAAAGAGGTTATGCCCTGTATCCTCCAGACACACTCACACAAATCGTGCTGTCGCATATAAAAACTTTTCAAAAAAAGTTTGCCATGGAGTTGTCTTTTTTTAAAGCAATTTAGTGAAACTGCTAGTAGTTCTTTGCTAGAAGGAAGGTCTGTTTTCCTAACACATGCTGCCTAAGGCTCATTTATCTATTTTTGTAATGAGCCAAATGACAAGATTTGCCAAATTTGTGCTCCTTGGGACCTAATTATAAAGTCAGGTGAGGGTGCAAACAAGTCATCAAGGTGTTCTTAATCAAACCAAAATGAAGAAGACTAATTAGAAAGACTGATGGTCTTCATTAAAATCCTTATAAATAGCAATCTACAAGCTTAAGTTTCCTGGATGGTCAAATAAGAATTTTAAATGAGTTTATTATTTTTATAGATCTTTGGGTCCTTGCACAAACTTTTTTCAGTTGCATTTCTGATTCTAACCAGATTATTATATTCTGGTGTAATCATTTTCATTCTTGAGTATCATTTAGTGATTAATCTTATGTCATTTTCATAATCATGAGCCTTTTGAGAAAATAATTACAGTGTAATGGTTTCTACAGAAGACAATTTAAATTTTGATCAAAGGTTAGAGAAGTCAAACATGATACATCTCTTATCAACGTTTTTCTGACATACCCAGTCAATGGGGATTTCTTGCTCCATTCTCTGCTTTCCTTTAATTTGTGAAAACACTCTAGTTTAAGACTCTAGACAATTAAAAATAATAATGGTAGAAGCCTGGCTCATTACAATACAGATGTTGTGGCCTTTGTTTTCTCCGGGTTTTTTTGTTAAAGTTATGCTCTTTTTGTATTTTCGTATTTTCTCAGTGCATATTTTTCATATTTTCTCAGCATATTTTTGTATTTTCTCAGTGTGCTAATATTTTGATGAGAACTTTCTAAACCAATCTCTACAAGTTTTCATGCATTTTGGCCAAGTGAGCCACAAGGTACTTGTTTGTCCCATGTGCATGCATATTTTGGAGCCATTTGCAAAATTGAGAAAACACAAGAGGTGCCAGAGGTCAGAACAAAGCGAGACATGAATCTGGCAACTGCAGCAATGTGATCAGAACCTTTTGCCCGGAAGGATCAGGTGTTCAAATTTTTTGCCAAACAAATCTGTTTAACTGCATGTCCAAGTGCTCAACTCCCTACCAATTGATTATTTTTATCCAGAGACTTATTCAATAGCAGGTCCTTTTTTTTTTATATTGAGTCAGGTAAAATTTTGGAGCATGAAGGCAGTAGCTTGTAAAAGCACTAGAAGCAGACTTTTCTTGACTGTAACTGGACTCCACTGAGAATTTTTGCCCATATGTCAATGGAACCATGCTATTTCTGTGGAGTCTGTGCTTAGAGTTTGCTGTTTGATCTTGAATAAGGTATCGTGCCAGAGTTATAACTTTTGCTGTGCAGTGTGAAAGGTCAAAAAGGAGAATACCTGACCTCTTATTATCTGGTTTGCCAGCTACCAGTAAATTTACTGACTCTCAGTGAAAGTATGTCAGAAAACGAGTGTTTAGTAAGTCAGGAAGTTTCCTGTTATCAAAAAGGCAAAATAATTCTGTTATCATATTAGCTAGGGCATACAGAACATTTGTGAATTATGGAGCAGGCCCTGCATATTTATTCACGTTAGTAATCCTTATTCATGTTTCCAGCCTTGACCTGAATTAACACTTGTAATTTGTACTCTGTATTTATACTGAGTTAATGGATGAAAAGGTGACTAACATAAAAGATAGCTTATGTCTTTATATGATCACATAGAGAAATTGCAAAGTTACTTCTCCAAGTAATTGTGGATTCATATCAAGTGTGTGAATGTTTTTCAGTGCAGTAGGCAATCTACGTTTATTCATTTCTTTTCATGACTAAAAGTCACACCAGAACAAAGAGAGAACATAGCAACAGAAAATTACTGAATGTCACTAATAAACTGTTAGCTTTTTTGATTAAAATCCTAGTGTCAAGAATATCACTGTCCTTCCTCTGCTCTAAGAACGGAAAATACATATGGTAGATACTTGATGGCAAATGTTAGATGTTTAAATGAGGACCACTGAACACCACTGCCTAGAGGCAAGCCCCAAAAAAGGTTCTTAATGTAAATACCATTCACATTTTTCTCTTGGTATAACTGAAAGAGATACGACTTCAAAATGATATTTACCACAATATCTAACAAGCTTCGAATTACCTGGCAGCCATTTATCACTGTGGCCATCAAGTATTAATGACATTCCTTAAAACCATGGTGAAAACCACAACTAAACAGTCTGCCCAGATGAGCATTTCTGTATTTCATAGAGTAGAGTAATTCAACACTGGAAGAGAATGTTTGACCTGTTCTACATTATAGACCATTACAATTCATCCATTTACACCTGTATTGAGCACAGTGACTTGTCTAAAGCTATAGAAAGGTGTCTATTCCTGATTTTAAGGCTTCATGAAATAGATAATTGCTGCTTCCCTTGGTAGCTTACTCCAGTTGATCTACCACCTTCTTTCTAATTTGATTCAGTCTGTCTCCGGCTTCCAACCAATAGTACTTGTCATTTGATTCTCTGCTAGATTAAAAAGGCCCTTAGTACCAGGTATTTTCTGAGTACCCATGAAGATACTTAGACACTAATCAAGTTACTTTCCAATCTTCGCTTGATAAGCTAAGAAGATTGAGTTCTTTAACTCCTTCACTGTACAGTACTCTTCTCCAGGCCTGAATATAATACTTGCCTGTTTTCTCTTTGTCCTGGTGTGACTTTTAGTCATGAAAAGGAATGAAAAATGTAGAATGCCTACCACATCGAAAAACATTCACACACTTGATATGAATGCACAATTGCTTGGAGAACTAACCTCTTCTAATTCTTCATGATCTTTAAATGTGAAATGCCTAAAAGGTAAGCAGGATCCTAGTGGTCATATGCACAGATGTAAAATCACCTCTCTGTAGCTAATAGCAAGGATTTGGGGGGATGGTATTTTTTATTGGACCAACTGCATGGCTAGCATAAAGTTAGACAATCTTTTCAATGTGTGCAAGGAATTTTTCATAAGGTCTGAGGTTCAAGCCCTTAACTTTATCCCAACCATGCGGTCAGTCCAATAGAAAATATCACCTATACAAATCGCTGCCCCTCTCATAATTTTCTGCACCATCATGGATGCAACATCACTCCAACACCTCCTATAGCTAGTCCATGGTCCCTATTATCCAACTGCTGAACTGTATTCCACTAAAACATTTGCAGTAGCGCAGCTTTCTGCATATGGGAACTGTGTTCTTTGTTCCTTATTGTAGAACTGTAGACTTAGTTGTATTAAAACTAGTTTTCATGGGGCCATTTCCCCAAGTGATCCCGATTATTCTGTATGACACCCTGTCATAATTATTTACCATTGCTAAATTTTGTGTCATTCACAAATTGTATCAGCAGTGATTTTATATCTACTTCCAGCTGGTGCTAAACATTATGAAGCCAGCACACCTGCCACTCTCTTCTTTCAGAAAGGAGCTCAAGAAAAATAATACCCAAAGATAAAGTGTCTGAACACCTTATGGCAGAAGCAATACTTATGTTCCTACTAGCCATGGGGGACCAAAAAGGGAAAAGTAGTAAACAAGGTTACAAGGCAAGTTGAGATGGTATCAGAAACGTCTAAATCACCTGATGAGAGGACAAACTAAATATGTTTCCTAAACAAACATTGCTAACTAGCCTAAATTAAGTTACTGATCAATCTTATAAAAATTAGATGAGCAAAATCAATTGATTTAACCTGATATGATGCTTTTTAAGAAACAAAATATCTTACTGTTCCATGCAGTTCACAGAGGAAACTCCTTGCCAAATAAGGCATTATACTTTGCTCAGTTTTAAGAGTTAGGACATGATGAACCCCATGTTTAAGCCCTTTGTATCAATGATATACCTGTATGTAAATTTCAGAGATGCAACTTCCCCTGTTATTTAGAATTACATGTGAAAAATGTGTGTGATATGTATGAGCAGACACCAAGATGGTTAACCCCTTGTATGTTGCTGATTAACAAATCTGCTATCTCAAGATTTCCTGTCCCCATCTCATCCTTGTCCTTTAAACAAGCTTTTTATGTTTCATTTGAGTCCTTTTTCTTCATCCTGCTTCATGTCCTTTACATTTGATTAGTAACAAAGAAAGGAAAGGCAACAAAATCCAAGTCAAAATCACCAGGTAAAGTCCGTATTCACTTGGTTCAACTAGTCAAAACTAGTTCACTTTGATTCTGACTCTTCTTTCTGGCCTCCTTGCATCTGATCTCTTGCCATTCTAAGCCACCCTGACTGCCAGTATTCGAGTAAAAATCCTCAGTTTTCTAACGTTGTTACCCCTCTATTTCCTTGTTAATGTAAAGAAGCAGAATGTGGTACTGTGCACCAAACCATCCTACCACTTACACCAGAGAGAAAAGTCACTCACTACATTTAGTAGACCTATAGCAGGCATACACTCAGAACATGACTTGACATTGTTTGTATAGCACAGAAGCTTTCATATGGAAAGTATAAAATTTGTCCTGTCAAAACATTTACCACCTTTACATCTACACTGAAACATGCAAAGTATCCACTAAGTACTTCACAAAGATATTAGTAATAGTACCCAATGAAGAGTGGCCATAAAAGCTGGTGAATGTTTGGGACTGTAGCAGGGGAACCCTACCCCTCCTACTAGAAGTGAGGGAGCGCAGCACTACAGAGAAGCTAGCTGCAGAGGTTTGTTGCCAGGAGATAGGTAGCAGGTGAATGGAGGTAAAAATGTAAGCTAGAGCTATAAGCCTGTTCATTAGGGCTTAGAAAAAGAAACCCCGGAGCTGGACCCTGAAGAGCAGAGGTCACGAGGAGTAGAAAGGGCGAGCCAGTGCTCGAGTCTCAGACTGATTCTAAGTTTGAAGGAGAAAAGAGCTGTGGGATTTCTTCTTGGGTGAAAAAAACTATTGATCTGAGTTATTTATAGCCTGATGGACAATTTGGGATTGTTGGGAAGCCACAGACAGAGTGTCTGGGAGGCACCCTGTGGTAGGTGAAACTAAGGCTCGGGGAAAGAGCCTCCCAAGGGTCTGGGACCCAAAGGGATTTGCATGGGGCTGAAGCTGTGTAGATCAAGGGAGAGGTAAAAGCCTGGAAAAGAGTCTTGCCAGGGTCTGGGACCCAGGAGACTATATGAGGTAGAAGCTGAGCAGGGTGAGGAAGAGGACAAGGCTCAGGGAAAAAAGCCCTGCCAGGGTCTGGACCCCAGGTGTCTGTATGGGTTGTATGTCAGGGAGCCAGGAAGGGGTGGGGGGCATGAGTTCAACAGTAGTCTGTCCAGGGGCAAGGACCTTGTAGGCCAAGCAGGCTGAAGTCAAAGCAGAAAATACTTGGCAAGCATCTGGGCCCTGCAGGTATGTTGGTCAGTGGGTTTCTTGTATACTGTACTGTACCCACAGACCAAAATACATATCTGCACAGAACCAGAAATCACCCTAAACACACCAAAAAAGCTGTGATATACAGCCAAGCCCTCAGATACCACCGCATTTGTACTGAAAAGAACACCTGGGATTGCCACCTCACCAATCTTAAAAAGGTTTTCACCCAACAAGGACACTCATCCAGAGAGATAGATCGCACGTTTGAAAGAGCCACCCGGATACCACGTGAAGAACTGCTGCAGTACAGAAGAAACCCCCCCACAAATCGCACCCCGCTGGTTATGACATAGCACCCCTCCCTTGAACCTGTACAGAAAATCCTCAAAAAATTGCATCCCATATTAGAAAGAGACCCTATTCTTAAAAAGATCTTCCCAGAGCCACCCATCCTAGCCTTCAAACAAGCACTGAACCTCGCCAACCTCATCACCAGAAGCAAATTTCCTCAAGCCCAGAACACACCAAAAGGATCCAGACCGTGCCAGGACAAGAAATGCAAAACCTACCAACACATCTCCACCACCCCCACTATTACTACACCCCACAACAGAGCCATCAGCATCCCAGGATCTTATAGCTGCACCTCCAGAAATGTGATATATCTCATCCAATGCACCAAATGCCCTGATGGAAAATACGTAGGAGAGACCAGACAACAACTGCGCACCAGAATGAACGCACACCGGAAAGACAGAAACACCCAATTACCGGTGGGGGCACATTTCTCACAGGAGGGCCACTCTCTCTCCAATCTCTCAGTCCTGATCCTCAAGGGAAACTTACACAACACTTCCCAGAGATGAGCCTATGAGCTCCATTTCATCAACCTCCTGGATACTAGAGATCATGGACTAAACATAGACATTGGATTTTTGATACATTATAATGTGCCTGGCAACTGACTCCCCAGCCCAGCCCAGCCCCTGGCTTCTTTACTTTTCATTCCATCCAGGAAGAGCACGCACCAACTGCTGAAACTTTCTTAGCCTGATGAAGGGTTTTTGAACCCAAAAGTTTGCTTAATAACTATTCTCCAACCATTTGGGTTGGTCTAATAAAAGATATCAAATTCACCCAAGGAACCTTGTCTGCCTATGTCCTTAGACCAACACGGCTACAACCTACACTCCTGTATAACTATATTGCATTCTTGTTTTCAGGGAAACTCAGGAGGATGGCAACATAGTAACACTAGAAGTCTCCCAACAAACACAGATAAGCAATAACTCAACTGCCTGAGTTATTTGCTGTGAATATGTTCTGGTAGCTAGTTTGCTAAGACTGGGAGCACTAAGACTGGGTGCACTAAATGGTAATAAAGACACTCTGGAGGTGGAAAATATGCCCTTATTTGCAGGAAGAAGAGACTAATAGAGTAACAAGCAGGTCGTTCATGAAAGCCATGCCTGCTTCAGGCAATCTTAGGCATCCAGAGGATGGTAAATTTTAGGAATGCTAAAACCAAAAATCTTCCTTTATTGTACATAGCTAAACTCTTTTTTTCTGAAGACTTTGGTTAAAAATGATACTTTTTAGAAGCAATATTTCTTGGTCATAAAGGGACTATCAGTCTCATGTTTGAATTTAATTTTTTGTCTACTTCATTCAGACCTTTATTGTTCTCACAGTGGCTTCACGTCAACTTTGTATTCATATTAATAGCAACTCTAAAGATATTCCAGTTGTTTTATTCCCAGATTTCATGAAGAGGACTTTTTTATAAATATATGTCAAGAATATATCCCATAATGGAACACAAAAGGCATCATTTAATAAAACTCCCTCTTTCACCTATGTATGCAATCATTTTTGCTTTTAATTAGATTTTTTTTTTTAGAATTATATTTTGTTATCCTATTTTTCCTGGTGTAGCATCAGTATGTTCCTTAATGTTTTTCATTCATCTCATTTTCCCCCATTTATTGGCATAAAGTAGTCATAGTACAACTGCATATTTAATATGCAAATTCAAAATCTTAGGGGTTTTAGGATACAATTCCTATTTATTTAGTTCTTCTTTACTGGATGCCTTTTTTCTTTTGATGACAGGAAAGAACAGACTTGTAGGAGATAAAATATACTCTAAAACCTGGACTTTAAATACATAAATAATTGCCTGGATCCTGGATGGAAGGGGGCCTCTAATTCTTTATTTCAAATGAATGAAAAGAAAAGGAAGACACATTCACCATTCACCTTGCATTTCATTTCATATGAAATATTTCACATGAGCTACTGTTGAGAATTAGCATTACATGTAAAGGTAATATAATACCTTTTAGCCCAGTTTTTGTTTAACTCTTTTAATATGGGAATTATACTTTAGCTGTATTTTTTGGCATACAGATCCACATATTCATTGCTTTTGTCTACTTACTTTCTGCCCTAATTACCTCTTTCATTGTTGCTTCCCTATTTATTTAAATCCATGTTTTCTAGTTCTAGCATTTAGCATTAATTCAATCAGTATACTGCTTTCCATCCTAAAGTCAAATCACGTACCTATGCCTTACTTTAACCAGTGATTACAATCTTCTGTAACTAGATCTTAATAGTGCCTAAAACACAAACAAATGATGAAGTCCACATTATCTGCTTAGCATCCCAACTACCATTTTTCTTGATCATGATTTCAAGACTCTGGCCTATTATTCTTACAAGTTGTTTCCCATTCTATCAGTTGTCCATCAGCCCCCTGATGGCTAGAAAGTGGTATTAAGAGGTTTTCTTTTGGGAACTGGCTTGTTGGTAAAGTAGATATGTATTAGAATAATGGCCAAGGGCAGCAGAAAGGGTTATTTGATTTCTAAAAGCCTGTTTGTGACAAAGTTTCCTTCAAGGCTCACTGTGTCTGACACAGGCAAGGAGCAAGCAGATGCACAGGCTGGGAAATTGAAGACATGTGCCACATTATTCCATAACATGAGGTAAGGGGCTCTGTCATGTTGGCCAGGTCAGAGAGCCAAACTGCAGGGCCCTCGGGATTTCTGGTTTTGGTAAATGGACCAAATTAGGAGGCCACTGGAAAGAACCAAATTAAGATGTGTATGTGTGATGGGTTTGTGAAACAAAGGAATATGCTGACAGGACAGAACGTGGAGAGTATGATGACCACAGAGAAACCAATCAATGATGCCCAGAGTTCAAGACTCACTAAAGCGGGGGGGGAATAATACAAAAAGAAGGATTTCAGAGCAGAAAAGGGTCCTTGAGAGGGGAACCTGAGACTGCCAGGGACAGAGGTTACACCACCAGCCTATCTCCCCTACCCCACTGGTGAGAGTGAAGGGGGGAGCTCAGACTTTGACCTCCAGGCTGCTGACATCTGATATCAAGAGAGACCCACAGGGTGAAGCTTGTGTACTGGCCAGACATCTTCCTTCTGTGACAGCCCTGGGACTGGTAGCTATAGAATTGTTTGCATTATTCTTATCTGTTATCACTGTATATCAATAAAAATTGCCTACTATTGAATGGAGAGGTTGTGGTCATTCTGAGGGTTTGGGTCCACTTGGAATAAGGTATCTGGGTCATAGGTCCAGTGCCAACAATTGGTGACTCTGCCACAATGGGGACAGTGATTCTGTGACTCAGGTACTGGGACCAGGTTGAGTGCCAACAATTGGCTACTGGGAGTTTGGGACTGGGACTTGAGGACAGTAACCTGACTGATCAGGGAATTTGTTGCGACAGAGTGAACCTCTCTAGAGGGGTCAGCCAAAATTCATAGTAGGGTAAGGCTGTGGAACTATGGGTGGAGACATGTTTGTAAGGTGAAGCCATATGGTAGTTCCAACTAGGGTTAAAGCTAAGTAACCATGTTTGTGTCACAGACTTTTGTGCAGAAGGTAGTTGCATTGCTGTTCAAGGGAACAGTTGTTTGTCTGGGTCAGGCAAAGTACTGTACAGTGTACAGTGCTACAAGTGTGTTGGAGGCAGGAACAGCAACCTGAGAAAAGGTTGCAATCTGATCTTGGAGTATGCTGGAGGTCCATGGTTTGGAAAGGGTACAGCTTGTGGTCTGTTTGGGTTAAGTAAGATTTGCTCTGCTCCTAGCTTTCTATTTTACCCACAATAGGAGGTTTTTTTTTCTTAAAGGGCCAGAGCTGACCCAGGTGGGGCACCCATGGCAGGACTGGGGCGGTCAGAGGGCTCATGCAGAGCCCCCCCCACAGCATGGGCCAGGGGGGAGGAGCAGGGATTGCCCCCCCCCCCCCCAGCAGCACCTGGTGAGCATAGAGGCTTTTCTTTCAAGTACCAAACTGGGGCAGAGAGGGCAGTCATGGAGGGTGGCTGGGGGAGCACGCAGGGGTTGAGGGGGCTGGGGGAGCAGGGGGGTCAGACGGCCTGGCAGGGATCCCCCCATGTTCCTCTCCCCCTACCCCTACCCCTAGTACTTACCAGCTCAGAGTAGTTGCAGCTCCCTGCTGCAGCCACCAGGGATTGCCCGAATCATCAAAGCTCTCTGAGTCTTTTCCGAAGATGCGGAGAGCTTTGATTCAATTCAGAACTTTAGATTGGTCACCTGATTCGATTTGGATTTGGAGATTCAGTCACCGAATCAGCCCAAATCTCCTCCAAATCGAATCACCACTTGAAGCTTTGCACAACCCTATTGGACACCTGCTCATTCACTTTGGTTCATTGTGTTTGTGTGTATTGCAAAGAGGCAGTAGCAGAGGATTGTGCATTGGTAATGGGTGTGAGGGATGTCTTTGCTTCTACCCTCCCCTCCCTCCAAGAATAGTGAGGCTGATCCCAGAAGGGAAAGTGTTAATAGTCTATTAAGGCAGGAAGGTGTTGACAAAAACTCAGAGTACAGCTTTGTAAGCAAAGATTCAGTGCTGAGAAGTTATCCTGAGCAGGACAAGATAGCCTGAGCCACAGGAAAAAAAATGTGTCTTATCAGAGGTGCCTGCTTTTTTTTGCAGACATGGTTTTGAAGTTCTTTTTAGGACTGGAAGGATTTCTGAAAGATTTTGTGTGATGTAAAAACAAGCTGCAAAGACAGTACATTTGCTGTAAGAGAGAAACAGCTTTTTTGGATTGTTTGCAGAAAGCTAGGCCAGAAGGGGCCACTGACGGGCATGAATTGTGAAGCCTGCAGCCCAGGAAGGATATGGTTAAAGTAACGCCATCCAAGTTATAAAGGTCTGTCAAGAAAGGCTGAAGTTAAAGGAGACCCATAGAGTGACTGTTAACACCCAGAGGAGAGTAAGGGGGTTTCAGAGATCTATGGAAGAGACTGAGAGAACAGACCCACAGAACCCAGAGAGGGACTGAGAGTAGGGGCTGAAGAGCAGGGCCCAGCCAAAGGGTGGGAAAACATGGAAAGCCAGGGACTCGCAGTCTGAAACGTGTGTGAAGCACAGTCAGTGACTTGTGGCCCAGGCGAGGCCACGAGAGAGTGGAGCCGGATATGTCCAGAGACTCAGAGTGGAGCTGAGAGAGAGAGAGAGAGATCGAGATCTGATGACAGTCAATGACAGTCTAAGGCAATGACAGTCTGACAGCTTGAGGTGCTGAGTATCAGTATGGCTAGACAGCCCAGATATCTGCAGCCCAGGAGAGGCAAGTGTTAGCAGGGCCAGGTGCCAAGGTCTCACTGGTTCAGGAACAGCACCAGGACCCAGAGAGGGGTCGAAGTCTGGGGGACACAGCTGGAGATCAGAGGGGTCAGGGAGCCTGTAGCCCAAAGGGTTCTGGCAATCCAGAGGTTGGGCCCTAGAGAGCTCAAAAGGTTAAAGGAGACCACTGCTAAGACTGCCAGAGCTGGGGGAGCCTGAGATCTCAGCTAGCCTGGGAGGGACCAGGAAGCACAGAAGTGAGAAACTGTGTCCAGGAGGGATGAAGATAACCAGGACTGGAGAGCCTGGAGACTGGTCCTGGGGAAGACCTGATAACTACACCCTCCTGGAACTGGCTAATGTGGTGGAGCTACTTGTGGTGAAGTAGTCTCTACAAAATGCCACATGCTACCATCCCAGGGTAAGGTGAGTATAAGGTGCCTGAAAAACTTAGCTTCCACTGCCTTGTGGCTCTACCTTTTATGGGAGAAGGCTAGGGGGAGCATACCCTGACGAAAACCCCTTGATGGAGGCCAAGGAGGGAAGATGTGTGGCATAGTGCTTGGAGTACCTGTCACTTAGATGAGAAAAAATTGCTGAAAAAGCAGCCCCTGCAGTGAGCTAGAAGGGAAATCTCCAAATAAGCTTTAGCCCAGAGTGTTAACAGATAATAAATAGATGGACAATTAAGACCTGTACTGCATCCTCAAGCATGGCAATGGTCAGGGCCCATTGGAAAAAGCCAGCCACAGTGTTAAGAGTGATTCCATAATGCAAACTAACCTAAAGGGGGTTTAGTCTTCGTGTTTTGCAGGATGTGGTCCGCCACTGAAGCATCAAGAAGTTCATGTGGGAACTTCTGTGTTTTGCATAATAACTGCCTTGCTTGTTTGGCTGTGTTTGTGTAATGCTATTGGTGATATTAGCTATGTTAAACAATGAAATGTAAAGCAGAACTTCTTGATAGGCTATGGAATATCTGCCGAGTGGCTCTGGGAAATGGTACATCATGTGAAGCATTGCCTCCAGGGCCTCAGAGTTCAGGCATGCCAAAGACTGAGAAGGCCAAATTGACCATTTGTTTTATTGTCATCCTTTTGTTTTCTTTTTTATCCCTGTGCTTGTACTAGATATGTACTTTAGCTTTTTTATAGTGAAATAATAATGTATTGTAGCTTTATTAATTCCCAGAATTTGTGCAGAGGCCTGGAAGAAGGAGTAGAATAGTGGCATCCCAATGGAAACCAGGCATGCTGTTTGCACAGGAAGGGCCTGACCTTTGGCATATCTCCAGCCTGTTGCAGGAAGGAGGGACACTGGTAATGCTAACAATGGTGCCAAGCCATCATAAGCATCTGGTTGGGATAACAAGGAAAGCATTGCCTATTGTACAGGAGGGGTAAAATTGCCAGAAACATGCCTGGTCCCCAAGGATTCTGACCATGGGGTGCTTCTCTGGTTTAAACAGCAGTCTTGGAAATCAGGTAAGGTGTTGACTCCTAAACAGTCTCCCCAATGAACATTTCAGTATTTGAGTGCCCCTGCCCTAGCACTGGGCCCTTGGTCTCCAGCCCCAGTCCCAAGGCTTACACTAATTTATAGTGTAATTC
>NW_005841856.1:2226231-2228508 GCF_000455745.1 Alligator sinensis | reverse complement strand
CGGAAGAGAATGTTTGACATGTTCTACATTACAGACGATTAAAATTCATCCATTTACTCCTGTATAGAGCACAGTGACTTGTCTAACTAAAAGTACAAAAAGGTGTCTAGTCCTGATTTTAAGGCTTTAGGAAATAGATAACTGCTGCCAGTGCTGGCACCTGCCCCTCTCTCTCTATTTGATTATCTCCCACCACATTATTCAATCTAGTTATATAACTTGGGGAAGGTCTACATAACATAAATAATAATAATTATATACTGTTCTTGTGAGCATAAATTGGTTCAACCTAGGCAGGTTAGACTAACCTGTGAAGATTAAATTAATTCAGGCTCTGGCTGTTTGAATGTCTGTCCCTAGCCCTGTTGTGCTATGGATCTGAATCTGAATCAGTTTCCAATCACGTATACCAGTTTGTGTGCAATTTCCATCCCTAGCCTGTAAGACCAGTGAGATTGCTGCCTGGTTACTACAAAGACTGTGCCCAGTTCCCTATTAGTTCTTGCACTCCACTGATCTGCAGGATCATTTGGCCCAATACGCATTAATCTACTGTCCTGGAGAAATGTTTTATATCTATATCTATTTATCTGTTTTGATATCTATATTTATATATCAGTACAGATAACAGTGAAAGCACAAAAGGGAAAACAGATAAACAAGACATAATTGCCATTTCTCCAGCATTCACAGGTATAATATCCTTATATCCCCTTGTTACTCTTCATTTTTCCACATGCTCAGCTCTGCATTTTAAACTTGGCTGGTGTATATTATCACTGAATCATGAATTTATAATAATTCTCTTCTCCAGCAGCACAAATTGGAAGTTGTTCTCAACTCTATAAGCATTTCATTTCTACTGTAACAATATTTCTTCCTATATCTCTTACCCATGTCTTCATGAAGGTAGTTCTTCTGCATCAAATACCACTGAAATCTTTATAATACAGGTGTAGTTCTTGTTACACTGTTATCAGCAGCAATACATTTTTCTCCTACTGAAAGACCTCTATGCTGAGTCTCTTTATTTTTTGCCTTAGGCATTTCATTCTTTGATATTTAAATATTGTGGATAATGCAAAGCTTGGAAGTTGTTCTCCTTCCCTACCACAACACCCCCCTCTTAATCTGTTCAGAAGTTAATATTCAACAGTCTTTTTTTCATTTTTAATATCCATTTCTGAATAAATCACTGCAGGGCAATTCTAATCCCCAGTGTTTAACCTGCACAAGGAGTCTGTGCCTAGGGCGGGGGGTGACAGTTATTGGGCTCTGAATGAATCTTCAACCGTATGGAACTCTTCTGTTTCTGCTACTTTTGTTCTTGCGGTTTTCCCTATGCCCTTTCAAAAGGCTAGTGCTACTAACCTTATTGGCTGCCTGTCCAAGAACACTTTTCACTATAAAAAATCCTGTTCTATATCACACACAAAATATACGTACCACTTCTCTGTTGGGCCAACGAGCTGTCTTTTCATCACAAGGTGGAGCAGCTGATGTTCCAACATGGAAAGAGTCTCCTATAGCTACAGAAAAGAAAGATATATAAGAAATAAGCGGTTTCTCAGCCTGACTGTCACAAGAACAGGTTCAGATTTACATCCTCTACCTAGTAAATGAAAGTCTTTTTCTCTACTTAAGTGAAACAAACAAGGTTACTAGTTTTGTTTCTACTGTGCAATTAATCTGTTTTCATCTAAAAGAATAAGAATTTTAAGAAACATCCTGCTTTATATAGAAAATTATCATCAGTATATATAGAGAACTCACCTGCCTTCAGGATTTTATTCAGTGCCCCTGTAACAAACCCACACCATAGACCAATCTGAAGTGTCTTCCACCCCAGGCCTGAAGGGAGACTTTCTAGAGTTTTGTCATCACGTGACCTGTCAGATGATTTAAGATGAAAAGATACCAAAGTTACTCCCACTTGAAAGGCCAGTTTCATTTTGTGGCAGAGATGTTTGTTTAGCAGGTAATTCCCATGATCGAGATAGACAAACATAAAATACTCAGTAATCTTATTCATAAGTCCTTTCTTATATTTTTCTCTATTAAAAATGTGAAATGGTTGTTGTCTATGACCTAAGTTATATTATCATTTGGAAGCCTGTACAAATTGATCTGGAAGACTCAGTTGACTTCCCCATTGGCATTTCTTGGCATTGCAAACCTAACTGGCACAGAGGTTGGCAGAATCAGCAAAACAAACAAAGAAAGCATTGGTCTTGGGTGGGCAAGGGAGTTAATTTACCTTTTGGGCAAGATTTTTAC
>NW_005841856.1:2209856-2226200 GCF_000455745.1 Alligator sinensis | reverse complement strand
GGGAAGTCAATGATATTATGTTGCTTTATACTAACTGGCACTATGACTCTCTGACTATAAACAGACTCTCCAAAGTGTCATATCGAAACAGACTGGCAAGGCAGTGGTGAGGAACATAAATGCCTATAATTATCTGGTTATTTGGCTAAATAGTACCTCTTTTGTTTCCAAGACAGCCAATTACATACCTTTCAAAAAACACTGAAATATCTTTTAAAAGAGAAAAGTCACTGTTTGTATTTTCTTCCCAATTACATTAAAAATAATTATCTCCAAAACTCAAGACTTATTTCATGTACAGGTTTTCTTAACTGAAATATTTAAGAGCTTTGAAAGTGATAGATTTGAGGCTGAAGTGCTGTGCTGACAATGTTATATCAATATATCTAATTTTGGTATTTTTAGGGCTTTTATCATTTTCCTACATTTTAAACAGATTAAAAGTAATGTGGTATTTAATTTCCCCCTAGCTCTTTTCCCTTCTCTTTCTAACAGCAGATGCTGGGTTATTTTCACTATAGGCTGTAGCATTCAAGCTTTGCAGATCTTTCCTTACTATCATGTTTCGATCCTGACATTAAGGTAGATATACCCTTTTTATTCAGAGATGCTCTGTCACTGTGACCATTCAGTTATAGGTCTCTCTGACAAGTCTGCTAATCGGGGTACAAACTGTGAGCTGGCCATGAGAATGAGACTGAGATCACCAACCCATTACTGCCAGGGAGTGTGTTTGAACAGCTGACCTTAAATTGTATGTTTTCATTTCTTTCCAACCTGAAAGCTATTCAGCTTTCTTTTTGGTTGTCTGAGGGAGTTCTGACCTTGTAGTCAACCTCCAGCCATAGAGTTTACAAAATTAATTCCCTTTTTTTCTTATGAAAATGCAAATCAGTTCCTTAATGCAATAATGTACTTGTAAGTCCCTAAAAGCATAATAGTTATGAGATGGATATAAATATAAAACAATCATATGCTAAAATCTAAATTTATAATTCTGTTAAGATTTATATACTGGCATAAACTATTAACAATAACTTGGCAGCACCTTTTGCATGAATATAATCTTATTCTTGAAAAATAAATGACAGTTCATTAAAAAAATAATCGAACTTGTTGCATATTGTCACGGACAAAAAAAAAAATGGACTAAGAGCCAGGAATCACTTTAACACATTAAAAAAGGACATCAAAAGCAATAAGTTATAATTAAATGAGAGCAAAGGTATCTTCCCATAGTGTAGCATCCAGCAAACATTCTTAATGCTCAAAGGCTAGGAACAGACATTCAAAAAGCTTGAGCCTGAATTGATTCAATCTTTGCAGTTTAGTCAAACCTGGCTAATCTAAACTGGTTTGTAACTGTGCAGACATCCCATAAGTGCAGACACATGCCTGCAGTGCCTGAGACTAGAAGCTGGAGGGTGCTACAGCAGCCCTCCCTACCCTCCTACAGTGCTGAGCTAAGGGGGGTGTGGCCAGGTACTGGCAGGATGCTCTGATTAGGGAGGGGGTTCCCGCCCCAACCGTGAGCAGCTCAGCAGGCAGTTGATAACAGTGTTTATCACCCCTAACTCAGTGTTTATTAGCCCATCAAAAATTAAAGCCTCTCTCCATTAGTTCAAGCTCTTCTTAAACAGCTTTTCCAAGGCAGGAACTAGTCTCCCACAGTGCAAGCCTGCATGTGGTATGCTAGCTAATGCCGAGAGGTGTCTGTGTAAGGCAAAGGGGAGAGGGGAATGCCTGCTTAGCAGGGAGTAGTGAGGGGAGGGGTGGGATGGAGCAGGGGGAAGCCAGGCAGATGCCTGTAATCTCTACCAGAGTTCCAGCCAGGAAGCAGAGGGGAGGGGCCAGCTCTTCTATGGAGCAGAATGCTCAGCCCAGAGAGCATGCCAGGATGCTGGGGGAGTCTGGTTTAACTTAAACAAGGAAGGGGTTCTGGGACAGACATTGCATAAACTGGTTTGAGCCAAATCAGTTAACTCTGATACTACATTTAACCAGGTTTCTCTCAAACCAGTTTCGTCCGTTTTCAAACTGGTTTATGTGCACTGAATATCTGTTCTGTTACAGGTTTAAACCAGTTTCTGATCACTTAAACCAGGTTGTGTCTAATGTTTGTTCCTAGCCAAATAGGTCTAGCAGTGGCCATTTCAAGGAGTCTTTTCTTTGATAGGATGGTTTATGTGAAAACTCTTATTTCACTTTTCTTTTATGATGAGTTCAGTACACTCTTGGTCTGGTAAAAAGGGAACAGGGGAAGAGCAAAAAATTATACACGAATGCATACACACACATGCACACACACACATATAGTGAAAGAGAAAAAAATGAAGTCTTAGGATTTCTGAGCAACAGAGTACTGGGGATTTATCCCATGTTTAAGGCATAAAAAAGAAAAACTTGGGAAAAATGTCCTAAAGATTTCTTTAAATTTGTGTTGTGAAACTATTGGGGCTCACCCTCCTCACACATCAACTTTTCAAAAGAGAAAGTAGTTAATTTTGTTCAAAAAGATAACTCAAAAAGCCTGATAAAGTTCTTGCTGTCTGTATTAGCAACCTTCCAAGTCCATGTCTGTTTCTGTTCTCATACTGGGGACAAATCTGCTTCAGTAAAATCTAGGGCAACCTCTAATGATTTCAATGAGATCATAGTGGTATTCCTCTGGAAAATATCAGAGAGAATGGAAATTATCTATCCAAAAAACAATATTTGCAAAAGGTTTTTATTATAGGCTCATTTACAGTACATTTCTCCCTGATGGGAAGTCTATCCAAACTTAACAGTCATAGGTGCTAACTGAGCGGTAGCCTAATAACACTAAGCAGCAGTTAGCATCACTAAAAAGCCATGTGCTGGTGTTACTGCAGTGCGCAGTAGCACTATTTACTGTGCATTGATTTAGTACTTGGCTATACAAGTACTAAACTTAAAGCGCAGTAACTATGGTGCATTAATGAATATGTAGATGCTCCCATAAGGTTACATATGTTAAAGCATACCATTTTCTTAGCCAATAGTTACAGTAAGGGAGTATCATGCCTATCTGTCTGATTCCTCAGCCTAAATGAGAATGTACCCATTTAAAAAGCTCTTCACTCTGAGTCCAGATTAAGGCTTGAAATTACGTATCTGGAGCCACAACAAGACATACGTACACTGCCAGTGCATCCCACATATTTCTCTTACTAATGACCTTCTGAAAGTACTTTCTCTGAAGATAAAGGAAACAAACAGGTGATATTCCATGGTCATTCTGGCTTTGTTGAAAATCCCAAGAAACATTAGTTCTTTGTGTCCCCCTTCACCACAAAATCAGCAAAAAGTAAAATCAGTTTTTCAGATTCTCGGACTGGTTTCAAAAACAACTTTTTTTTCCTTATTTCTCATTACTCTAATTTCTCATTCTTCTGCTGTCTAAAGCGGCCACTAGACATCTGAACCTGGCAGGCTTTTAAAACAGTTAGATGGCTTGTCAAGAGAGTTATCTCAATTCCAGTAATCAGATTAGAAACCGGTAGCTTTTTGTTAGTTATTTTCATTACATTAGAGGACTGTTTTAAATCATCCTTATTTCTCCATTCCTCAGGACATGGCTATTGCAATTCTCTATAAACTGAACTCTCAAATTTCACCACCCCTACTCCCAAAAAAACCAACCCCAAACAACACAGGGCAACGTTTTATAGCCAACACCTTCTTTGCTCTCATAATCCTTATAATGTTACCTGCTCATTTTTGCAACTTTGCTAATTTATAATTGTTTATAAGATTAAATTTAAGAGACTTCTTTCTAAGGCAAAGCTTTAGCCCTGATTTTCTTCTCCATTACCTTTCAATTCAGTGTGGCTGAAATTCTGTTCTCTACCCTCACAGTCCAAATCCTATCTGATTCTAAAGATGGGTATATGCAATTACAAAGCTATAACAGGTTCAGTTAAGTGTTTTGCTCCATAGAATACTTGGAGTAAACACAATGATGTGCAGCATCTACAATTCAAAATCTATTTTCTATGCAGCCCATCCCACAGCACATTGTGGTAAAGACAGGACAGCTAGAGATGTAGCCTCTTTCTGTTGCTGCTCTGCTCAATGTACAGTGTTTGGGTAAGCAGAGATTGTGCCTTCTATGCTCTGTTGGAAAACAAATTATTTCAAAATTAACAGACAGCCAGTGCAATACCCACCCATAAGTGGGGTCTGCCATGTTGCATAAAGCATGCTATATCACTCTGTAGGATGCTGTTATATTACTTCTCATTGAACTATCAGTAGTAAGAATCAAACATGGGAACCTTTAACCTAATATGTGAATATTTACTTCCTGAGATGAGAGATCTAGCTGACAAAGCCAAAGCTGGAGCAGACTTAACGTCTGCTGAGGCTGCTCACTACCTCAAGGAGGAGAATGTGCAACACCAGGTGACCTTGACTTACGCATGTAAACCTGGGACTAGTCTGATTTTTTGTTTCCAGGATTTTCCCATAAAGAAAGTTTCCCACTTAGATGATACTGAGCAACTTGAAAGTTATGAAAAGTAGTTGTGCACCACACTTTTGTTTCACTTTTATAAATTCAGGGAGGCAAACAGTAGTAAAGATTAATGACCATATATAACAATAAATTTGGTGACTGTGGTGTCGATCCCTACATGGTCAGATGGGCCGCCAATTGGCTGGAGGGCCGTACCCAGAGAGTGGTGGTGGATGGGTCTTTTTTGACCTGGAAGGATGTGGGCAGTGAGGTTCTGCAGGGCTCGGTCCTCGGGCCTGCGCTGTTCAACATCGTCATCAGTGACTTGGACGAGGGGGTGAAAAGCACCTTGTTCAAATTCGTCGATGACACTAAGATTTGGGGGGAGGTGGGCATGCTAGAGAGGAGGGACAAGCTGCAATCATATCTGGACAGGTTACAGAGGTGGGCAGATGAGAATAGGATGGGTTTCAACACTGACAAGCGCAAGATACTGCACCTGGGGAGGAAGAACCAGCAGCATACCTACAGGCTGGGGAACACCCCTCTCATCAGCACAGAAGTAGAAAAGGATCTTGGAGTCATTATTGACTCAAAGATGAACATGGGCTGCCAATGTGGGGATGCAGTCAGAAAGGCTAACCGCACCTTGTCATGCATCCACAGATGCATCTCGAGCAGGTCCAAGGAGGTGATCCTCCCCCTCTATATGACATTGGTCAGGCCCCAGTTAGAGGACTGCATCCAGTTCTGGGTGCCGCACTTCAGAAGGGATGTGGACAGCATGGAGAGGGTCCAGAGGAGGGCCACTCACATGATCAGGGGGCAACAGGGCAGGTCCTATGAGGATAGGCTACAGGATCTGAACCTGTTCAGCCTCCACAAGAGGAGGCTGAGAGGGGATCTGGTGGCCATCTATAAACTGGCTGAGGGGGACCAGCAGGCAATGGGAGAGTCCCTGTTCCCCCGAGCACTACCGGAAGTAACAAGGAACAATGGCCATATGCTGACAGAGAGCAGATTCAAGCTGGATATCAGGAGGCACTACTTCATAGTCAGGGTGGCTAGGATCTGGAACCAACTTCCAAGGGAAGTGGTGCTGGCTCCTACCTTGGGGGTCTTTAGGAGGAAGCTAGATAGGCACCTTGTTGGAGTTGTTTGACCCCAGCATTCTTTTCTGCCTGTGGCAGGGGGTCGGACTTGATGATCTGCTCAGGTCCCTTCTGACCCTACTAACTGTGAAACTATGAATAAACTTCATAAGATTGACTGTGGGATTTGAGAACAGCTCTGGGTCATCTTCATCATCTGTCACACAGAAAGAACATTAACGTTTCAGATATTTCTGGATTGGAAATTAAAAGGCAAGTAAGAAGTAAATAGAAATAAGAAGTCACAGTCTGAAAGTGCCTTACTCCTTAAATGCAAGATAGTGACCATGACGAAGGGAGGGTGGTTTTAGAATTGTGTAGTAGAGTAAAGAATCCTTGTAGGTAAAATTCTTTAATATTAAAATCTTTCTTTAAAGAGGGATGACAGGAATTATCCTTTCTTCCAACTCTCTGGGGAAGTTGTTATTTTTAAATACTCCTTGCTGAAGATTGCAAAATACACACATGATAAAGGGGATCTGTTGGAAGTACATCACTTACTAGTCTGTGGGCATGTCTACATATGCATTAATGCACTATAATTATGGTGCATTAAGCTAGTTCCTGTAATAACAAGTACTAAATGTGCCGTAATTGGTCCTGGGCTACTACACAGTAGCGCTGGCATATGTCTCTTAGGTGATGATAATGCACAGTAGACTAATTCTCCTGTGAATTAGCACATTAACACAGCTTTGCCATGACACACTAATGTGCGGTAGAATTAGTCTACTGCGTTTTAGTGTCTCATGTAGATGCCATGTTATATCTTGCTTTATAACACTAAGCAATTCCAACCTTCTAAGGAGTCAGGGCTACTAATGGTACCAGATTCAGTAGAAAGGAAGTTTTTGGTTCAGATTGAATTTTCAGAATCATTTTACTCATTTTCTTTGGTCAGTTAAAAGCTAAGCCATAAACAGCAATATTAATCAGTAACACACTATTACTCTGATGATGAATCAACTTGACAGTTCTCTCTTAGAAAGTGTATGTTAGTGCAATAAAACATAAGCAAAAAAGTTCAGTTTTCTGTAGTGTATATTGATTTTTATATTAATAACGTATGGGGTCATCACCTTCAGTGGTGTATAAAAATATACTACACGGTGAATACTTTTAAGATGAACAGTTTAGAAAAGAAAAATTTAAATTGTTTTTACAGCTTGTGGCACTACATGTAGCATAACATTTCCGGCAGGTTTTTCACTGAAAAAGTTTTATCTCTGTT
This sequence comes from Alligator sinensis, assembly GCF_000455745.1. NCBI lineage: Eukaryota > Metazoa > Chordata > Crocodylia > Alligatoridae > Alligator > Alligator sinensis. Next base: position 2,219,341 of record NW_005841856.1, on the reverse strand, counting down.
AAATTGCTTGACAGGTTGACTATTCAAGTGTAAAAAAAATCTTTTGAAGTTTCATTGTACTTAGAGGCAGAACTTAAGAAAATTTAATTTAAAAAAATATTTATACTTTTACAGCAGACAGAAGGCAGGTAGAGTTTTTAGGAACACTTGCTACAGGACTACCACAAATGGCAAAGTTGAAAGTTTAGAAAGTTGGCCAGGGTTTTCAAAAAGTGATAATGAGATATCTGTTCAAGAACCAAGTTACAGTTGTAGTAACAACAAAATCCAGAACCTCATAAACATAGTTTAATCAAGTACTTACAGCATAAGCAAACCACAGTCTCTCAGCCAGAAGAAGTGAACTACTGAAGTCTGTGTCCAGCAATAAAAGGGAGAACAGAAATTCCCTGGAGGAACCAGTTACATTTCCAAACAAAAATTCCACTTTTGACAAGCTTCCTGACCTAGATCAAGAACACTGTTAACATGATGCTAATGATTATAGGATAGTAGGCTATAATATATCAACATGTAGCAGAATGGAAGTCCTGCAGGTTGGAGTAATGAGAACTATTATTGTCATTTAGAAGATTGAACTGTTTCATTTAAGCAATTCTAAATGCCAAAATGCTGAAAGTAAAATATCAGTAGTTGTTAACTGTAACGATTTTTAAATCAGGACCATTAACCAGAAGGATTACTGCAGGAGGTGGTGATAAAAGTTGTAGCAGTAATGCATTGGTTTACGACATAGTCTAGATATAACAAAGACTGTGACTATTGGAGTCAACAATTCATAGTAGAAAATATTTTTGTAACTTTTTTACAAAAAAAAGTTACAAGTAGCACCCTGTGTATGTTAATGTGTATGTGTCAAGAAATATGAGATGTATATATGCACATGTGGAGGAATATAAACTGTCAGTTACCCAAAGCATAGCAAATTATAAGGATACATGCTTGTTCTGGTACATTGGTTTCTACAGAGGTCCAATGGAGGAAAAAACAAAACAAATGGTGGTCTTCTAACGTGCATCTCCAAGCATATATGCAACCACCAAAAGGAGATGCAGTAGTAGAGTTTTTCCTGTGGCTAAATTTTCAGCACTTACACAGTGCTATGTGCCTGCCCTAACAATTCTATTCTTTTCAGCACCTACCTAGCCACAATGTGGTCTTCTAATCATACTCAGGAAGGAAGTGAAAGGTGAGCACAAATGCATAATTCAGATTCCACGTGGAAGTGCCAAAAAATCCCTGTTGAGCAGCTACGTGCATGGCATTTAGGATGTAGCCCTTGCTTTTCATTTTAAACTAAAACTGTGATTTTGATTAAGTAAGGTAGCATCCCCAGAGAGGTACAGGTACCATGTCTGTTCTACACTAATACTAGTCACATTTTTGGGGAGAACAGCAGTAGTTGGTACAGCCCTCCACAATCCAAGTTTTTTACTGAGGGATTTGGCTGTAGAGAAATAATGGACTTTCACACAATTTCGGTATTGAAACCTAATCTGCTGAATATTTACTAGTTTTGTTCACATATTTGCAAAAATATGCTGGGAAATATTTTGGTGTAATCTGAAGATAATACTAGAAATGGACCACTTTTTTGAATGATGTTCTTTGAAGTGCATACTGGTCATATCTTCATAGACTTCATAGACATTAGGGGCTGGAAGGGACCTCACAAGATCATCAAGTTCAGCCCCCTGGCCATAGACACAAAGTCTGCTGGTGTCAAATGATCCCAGCAAGATATGCATCCAAACTAATCCCACCTATCTAATTCCACAAGGTTCATAATATTTGAAGGGGAAGGACCAAGAATGAGAAGTATACATTGCAATATATGATAAAATATTAGGACTGTGACTCATACTCAACAAGTGGTCCTCAGTGGCCCAATTCCTAGTTGGGAGGAGGTATTAAGTGGTTTCCCCAGGGGTCTGTCCTGGGTCCAGTATTGCTTAATATCTTCATTATTTATTTGGATGAGGGAAGTGAGTGCATGCTTAGCAAATTTGCAGATGGTGCGAAGTTGGGTGGAGTTAGAAATTCTGAAGAGTAGGGCTAAGATCCAGAATGACTTGAATAGACTAAAGAAATGGTCTGTAATCAACAAGATGCAATTCAACAAGGATAACTGCAAAGTCCTGCACTTGGGACAGAATAATTGCATGAATAAATACAGACTGGGGAATGACAGGCTAGGCTTCAGTGCTGTAAGGAAAGATCCTGGGGTTACAGTTGACCAAAAACTGAATATGAGCCAACAATGTGCTCTTGTTACAAAATAATCCAACAGCATACTGGGTTGTTGTAACAAGGCACTGGTCCCAGTGATGGTCACAACACCACTTGGTGGCTGCTTGGCTCCTGCTCTGCCCTCACTTCTCAGGCTCACTTCCCTTCACCTCACCTGCCATGCCTTGTTGTTACTACATCCTTGAAAAGGGAGACTGCCCCAGGGATCCTTGGTCCCATGCTGCTGTTCAGCTGTCACTACTCAGCACCTTAAGGGCTTATTATGTGGCTCCAACCACCCTTTATATCATGTCCATGCCTTGCAGATATGTGCAATCACTCTCTAGCTGTCTCTCTCTGTCCACACCCAGCCATGTTGCCCAACTTGGCTACTCCTGGCTGTGGCCCTGGGTCTGTGACCCTGCTCCAATGTCTTCTGAGGCACTGGGCCCCTGGCCCTGACTCCACCCTTCTGTGGGCTGCAGGTCTCAGGCTGTGGCCCATCCTTGCCTTTGACCCCTCTTCTTGGGCCCTGGCTCCACTCCTCAGGCAATTGAAATCTCTTGGCTCCCTGGCCCCATCAGTCTCTAGCTGTGACCCCAGCAGTCTATATCTGTGGCCCCAGCAGTTTCTAGCGGTGTCCCAAAAAGTGGTGTGCTGGGGCCCTGGCCCCACTCCCAAGCCAACTGAGACATCTGGGCTCCCTAGCCCTGCTCACCTCTCCTGGGCTATGCATCTCTAACTCTGCCTCTCACCCCTAACAGGCTATGGATCCCTGACTCTCCTTGCTCTCACACCCATTTGGTTGTGACCTTCCTCTTCAGCCTTGGCCCCTATCTCTCAGGCACTAGCCCTGCTCTCAGGCCAGCTGAGACCACCACTGCCCCTTGTTTCAATCGCTAAACCACCAGACCCTACCTCAGGCTGCCTTCTCTTAACTGTTGGGAGTGCAGAGTCTTTCTCTGCTTGCTGCGTGCTTAGGAGCACCTTCCATGTCAGCATCCAGGGTAAGATTGCTTACCCCAGCTCTGGCCCTGGGCTTATCTCACAGTTAAGCCCTGCTTCTTCCTGATCAGATGCTCCTTTGCCTGCTAACTCAGCTTCTTCCAGAGTCTTCTCCCTTGTTAAAGTAGCAGATATACTCATCACTGTTAGAGTTGTATTAACAGGAGTCACGGCAAAATCAAGGAAGTGATTCTACTCGATTCATAACTGATGAGGCTTTATCTACAGTACTGTGTCCAGTTTTGGACCCCACACTTCAAGAAGGATGTAGACAGATTGGAATGAGTCCAGTTCAGAGCAAGAAAAATGCTTTGGTTGGTGGGAAATATGATTTATGAGGAAAGGCTGAAAGAAATAGGGTCATTTAGTATAGACAAGAGAAGACTGAGGGGTATTTGATAAAAGTCTTCAAATACCCAAAAGGTGATTATAGAGAGAATAAAGATAAGCCTTTCTCTGTGGCTGTAGGGGACATGACTAGAATCAATCCTCTCAAGCTACAGCAGTGGAAATTTAGGTTGGAGATTAAGAGGATCTTTTTGACTATGAGGATGGTCAAGCTTTGGAACAAGTGACACAGAGAAATTGTGGAATATCAATCCTCAGAAGTTCTTAGGGGAAGGTTGGAGAGATTCTTGCTGGGATGGCTTAGTCAGGGATGATCCTGCCTTGATCAGGGGGCTAGATGACATTGGGTGGTCCTTTGTAGCCCTACTTCCCTATGATCCTACTCCTATAGAGGGGATCATATAAATGTGAGGGTGAGGAAGGGAAGGAGATGGTATAAAGGAAAAAATATTAAGATGACTGTAATAAGAGACTCTGACTCTGGCATTACAAAGGAGGCCCTTAAAGTTATATTGAGTTGGTGGTTGCAGGACATATATTTTATGTATTCAGTAGACTAACAACTATCTATGGTTTAGAATTGTAATTTTTTATTTATATTATGGAAGCATCTAGGAGACATGGTCATAAACATTTTTTCTAGGGATTGTACAAACACAAAAAAATGGTTACAAAAAAGCTTTAATTCTAAATAAATACCCAGAAGAAGCACCCTTAGCTGATAGAAAAAGTAAAGGTTTCTCTTGTTACCGTTATAGCAATGCATATAGTCCATAGAAAAGAGGCTTGTAAGGATGAGGCAGAAGGTGCACTCTTCACTAAAAATGACTCTGCCTTCTTTTTTTCACTTTATCTTTGAATAATTATACAGAATATAAGTAAATCAAAAACTGCTAAATGTATATAGAATCCACAAACTTAATTGCATAATCAAGAGAGGTTTTAATTTCCCTTATTCTCATTCAGATTGACAACATTCATAGAAGCAGCACAATTTGAAGCAAGTAGAAATCAGGAAAATTGAGTACAGACACCAGTGGGCACATCTGCACATGCTATTAATGTGAATGAATAAACTCTGGTGCACTTTGAACTGTGAGGGCCTTAGGGGTCATCCTGCCAGCCTGGGGCTGCTCTGATGCAGCTCAGTGTGCTGTGGAGGGGCTGGCTGAGGCATAAGGGTGCTCCAGTGCAGAACCAGCTGGCAGGCAGCACCCACACTTAAGCATCCTTGTGCTCTGGACAGCCCCATCAGCATCTACCTGCTGCTGTGCACTAAATAAGGCTGTTGTAGGATAGTACTTCTGTTGACAAGTACTAACCTATGGCAGCATTTATTAGTTTACTGCAGCCTAATAGGGCCGCATGTGTAGATGCTGAGACTTTACTGTGGAGATCATTAATCTACTCCACAGTAAATATCTTGCATACCCAGTCTGTACCATACAACATTTCCATTTTCATTAAAGGAATAAAATATTGTCAATGCCCTTCATACTTTTAATTAAATCTTAGTCTGGTGTTTGGATAAGAAAAGTATGAAAATGATGGATGTCTTTACAGGTCTGATACTGAATAAATGAAGAACTATTAGATAATCCTCCTAACTGGAATCTGCTGAAAGGGTTTAATGGATTAAGCACCAAACACTTTCCGTACCTATTGACCCTCAACAGTAAACAGGCTATTTCCTATAGAATAATTTTAATTGTTTTTATATTCTACATGCCCCGATTTATCCTCGGCAACTAGTGCCTCCTGAATCTGGTGGGGGGCACCCACACAAGCTGTTGATGATGTCAGCGGTGGGGCCAGAGCTGGTGAGCATCCACAGATGCCTCTGCCAGCATCAGCTCTGGGGGTGGAGCTGGCAAGCTCCCACAGATGCCATTGGCAGCAGGGCCAGAGCTGGCAAGAATCTATGGACATCGCCAGTGGCGTTGACAGGAGGGAAGGCCCTGTCGGGGGGGGGCAGGTCGTGCACTCAGATGCCGGTTGTGGTGTAGATAGCCCTGCTAGGGGAGGCATGTGCCCCACTCCCCGCCACCCACCCCATACCTCCCCTATGCATTGCCTATGCCAATTATTATAGTTTTACTCCCATGTATTAAGCATATAGAGCAAATATAGAGCAAAGAATATTTGACCCAACAGTTTTATAGTTATACAGGTATGCAATATAAAGGGTTTTTCTTCTTTTTATCATACTAATGAATGCCTATATGAATCTATATAAATTGCATGTAAGTGGCAAGGTAGTTCATTTACATGAATCATTGCTTAATTATGGCATTAAGTGCTGAGGTGTTTTGTTCCTAACCAAACCAGCCATACTGTCACTCACTGATCAGAATTAAAAATTCAAATGGAATAAATCAGTGCTCAGACAATTTGATATGGAAGAGAATAGAAAGAGGCATTTTTATTTCCCTAAAAGCTTGTGTTTTCTTATTTCCTTTTTGGGTTGATAATTTTGCTATTTCCAGTCTTTTTTCACAGTATCCCAAAAGAATTATTACTTAAAATATTTTGATCTTTTTTTCTAATGCAGACAGAGATGCATATCTCTTTGTTTCTACATTTCCTGTGAATCTGTATTGCCTTTTAATTAATATACTCCGAGAGTAAGCAGCACCACTACCTCATACATTAAAAACAAAATTAAATTAAAAGCAAACAAGCAAACGTTATTTTAAATCTTTCTAGGATAGGCTGGTCATCTTGAACCATTTAAAGGTGGACATTAGTATATGTGCAGAAAGATTACCTAAAGAAGTACTTCATGGACACAACTTGTCACCTCAGGTGCCTGTACACAAATGTATGGAGCCTGGGAAACAAGCAGGAAGAACTGGACATCCTTGCACAGTCAAGGAACTATGATGTGATTAGAATAACAGAGACTTGGTGGGAGCCTGCATGACTGGAGCACTGTCATGGATGGGTACAAACTGTTTAGGAAAGGCAGGGAAGAAGAGGAGTTGCATTTTCTATAAAAGAGCCATATGATTGCTCAGAGCTCTAGTAAGAAACTCGAGATAGGCCTCTTGAAAGTCTCTGGGTTAAGTTTAGAAGGGAGGGTGATGTTGTAGTGGGTGTGAGGTATAGACCATTAGACCAGGAGGATATGCTGAATGAGGCTTTCTTCAGACCATTAGCAGAGGTTTCCAGATCACAGGCCCTGATTTTCATAGGGTACTTTAATCATCCTGATATCTGCAGGGAGGGCAATACAACAGTGCAGAGGCAATCCAGGAAGTTTTTGGAGATCATCCTGGTGCAAGTGTTGGAGTGACCAACAAAGGGCCATGCTCTTCTTGCCAACTACTCACAAACAGGGAAGAATTGGTGAAGGATGTAGGTGTGGATGGCAAGTTGGGCAGCACTGACCATGAGATGATTGAGTTCAGAATCCTGACAAAAGGAAGGAAGGAGAGCAACAGAGTAAGGACCCAGGACTTCAGAAAAGTAGACTTTGACACCATCAGGGAACTGATGGGCAGGATCTGCTGGGAGGTCAGGCTGAGGGGTTAAAGGAGTCCCAGAGAGCTGGTTGTATTTTAAAGAAATCTTACTGAGAGCACAGGAACAAACCATTCTGATGTTCAGGAAGAATAGCAAATGTGACAAGTGACCAACATGGCTTAGCAGAGAACTCTTCAGTGAGATAAAACCAAAAAGGAAGTTTACAAGAAGTGGAAGCTTGGAAAAACAACTTGGGAAGAATATAATAATATTGCTTAGGCATGTAGGAATGTAGTCAGGAAGGCTAAAGAGCAATAGACGTTGCAGCTAGCAAGGGACATGAAGTTTAACAAGAAGGATTTTTACAAGCATGTTAGCAAGAAAAGAAAGGTTAGGGAAAGTGTGGGTCCCTTACCGAATGGCAGAGTCAACCTAGTGACAGATGATGAGGGAAGGCTGAAGTACTCAATGCCTTTTTTACCTCAGGTTTCACAGGCAAGGTCAGCTCCCACACTACTGGATCAGGCTGCACAGTTTGGGGAAGAAGTGAGCAGCCCTCAGTGGTGAAAGAACAGGTTAGGCACTATTTAGAAAAGCTGGATGTGCACAAGTTCATGGGACCGGATGCAGTGCATCCAAGAGTGCTAAGGGAGTTGGCTGATGTGATTGCAGAACCACTGGCCATTATCTTTGAAAACTCTTGCATTCAGGAGAGGTCCCAGACATTGGAAAAAGGCAAACATAGTGCCCATCTTTAAGAAAGGGAAGAAGGAGGATGCAGGGAACTACAGACCAATCAGCCTCACCTCAGTCCCCCCAAAAATCATGAAGCAGTTCCTCAAAGAATTCATTTCTAAGCACTTAGAGGAGAAGAAGGTGATTAGAAACAGTCAGCATTGATTCACCAAGGGGAAGTCATGCCTGACCAACCTGATTGCCTTCTATTATGAAATAACTGGTTCTGAGAGTATGGGGAAAGCAGTGGACATAATATACCTTGACTTTAGCAAGGCTTTTGATAGTCTCCTACAGTATTCTTGCAAGCAAGCTGAGGAAGTACGGGTTGGATAAATGGACTGTAAGGTGAATAGAAAGCTGGCTGGATTGTTTGGGCTCAATGGGTAGTAATCAATGGCTCAAGGCCTAGGTGGCAGCCGGTATCAAACAAAGTTCCTCAGGGGTCGGTCCTGGGGCCAGTTTTGTTCAATATCTTCATTAATGATCTGGAAATTGGGATGGATTGCACCCTCAGAAAATTAATGGGTGACACAGAACTGGGGTGTGTATGCTGGAGCGTAGGGCTAGGATTCAGTGTGATCTAGACAAATTGGAGAATTGGGCCAAAAGAAATCTCATGAGCTTCAATAAGGACAAGTGCAAAGTCCTGCACTTAGGACGGAAGAATCCCATGCACTGCTATAGCCTGAGGACTGACTGGCTAAGCAGCAGCTCTTCACATAAGGACCTGGGGGCTACAGTGGACAATAAGATCCAGCAGTGTGGATAAGGTCAGCAGTGTGCCCTTGTTGCCAAGAAGGCTAATAGCATACTGGGCTGCGTTAATAGGAGTATTGTCAGCAGATCAAGGGAAGTAATTTTTCTGTTCTGTTCTGTTCTGTTCTGTTCTGTTTTGTACTGGTGAGGCCACATCTGGAGTACTGTGTCCAGTTTTGGGCCATCCACTACAGAAAGGATGTGGAAAAGTTGGAGAGAGTCTGGAAGAGGGCAACAAAAATGGTTCAGGAGCTGGGGTACATGACTTATGCGGACAGGCTGAGGAAACTGGGTTTTTTTTAGTTTGGAGAAGGGAAGACTGATTGGAGATTTGATAGCAGCCTTTAATTATCTGAAGGGTGGTTCCAAAGAAGATGTTTCTCAGTGATGATATATGACAGAACAAGTAGCAATAGTTTCAAATTGCAGCACGGAAAGATTAGGTTGGATATTAGGAAAAACTCTCTCACTACCAGGGTGGTAAAGCACTGGAATAAGTACCTAGAGAGATGGTGGAATCTCTATCCTTAGCGGTTTTTAAGGCCTGTCTTGACAAAGCCTTGGCTGGAATGATGTAGTTGGAGATGGTCCTGCTTTGAGCAGGGGGGTGGACTAGGTGACCTCTTGAGGTCCCTTCCAACCTTAACTTTCTGTGAGTGTATGATTCTAATGTTCACATTAGGTCCTTCATATTTTTTATTGGTAGCACATTTCCCATTCTTTGAAGGACAAGGTCTAAATGCAATTTTAAGATCAGTTACATTATTTGTATTAGGCAGACAAGGTTCCTTGGGTTAATTTGATATCTTTTATTAGACCAACCCAAATGGTTGGAGAATAGTTATTAAGCAAGCTTTCGGGTTCAAAAACCCTTCGTCAGGCTAAGGAAGTTTCAGCAGTTGGTGTGTGCTCTTCCTGGATGGAATGAAAAGTAAAGAAGCCAG
>NW_005841856.1:2193524-2209182 GCF_000455745.1 Alligator sinensis | reverse complement strand
ATATGTAGGAGAGACCAAACAACAACTGCGCACCAGAACGAACGCACACCGGAAATCTATCAAAGACAGAAATACCCAATTACCGGTGGGGGCACATTTCTCACAGGAGGGCCACTCTCTCTCCAATCTCTCAGTCCTGATCCTCAAGGGAAACTTACACAACACTTCCCAGAGACGAGCCTATGAGCTCCATTTCACCAACCTCCTGGATACTAGAGATCATGGACTAAACATAGACATTGGATTTTTGATACATTATAATCTGCCTGGCAACTGACTCCCCAGCCCAGCCCAGCCCCTGGCTTCTTTACTTTTCATTCCATCCAGGAAGAGCACACACCAGCTGCTGAAGCTTCCTTAGCCTGATGAAGGGTTTTTGAACCCGAAAGCTTGCTTAATAACTATTCTCCAACCATTTGGGTTGGTCTAATAAAAGATATCAAATTCACCCAAGGAACCCCGCCCTGGCGGGGGGTCGGGCTAGAAGATCTATTAGGTCCCTTCCGACCCTAAAACTATGAAACTATGAAACCTTGTCTGCCTATGTCCTTAGACCAACACGGCTACAACCCAAACCCCTGCATTATTTGTATTATGCATTTAATCCTCTTTCTCCTACTTCTACTGTACCAGTGTTCAGACACTGTTCCTCAAGATGCCAGCTGCTGACACACCACTTGGGGTCAGCTGTTCCACCCCCTTACTCCTTTCTGCTCTCTGCTAAGGAGAAGGGAGGCCTGGAGGGATGTAAAGAGCTGACTAGAAGCTAAGTGTATGGAGGGAGAAAAGAAATAGGATGAGATTCATGCAAGAAGAAAGTGGAAACCAAATCATCCTTAAACTATTTTACTGTTTTGTTCCTTCTCTTCTGTCTCACAAAAATAGTTTCAGCTCTGTCCTCTCACTCATCTATTTGATACAGTGAAAATACAAGGGTATTTATTCTTTAAAAATCATTATAACATGTCAGTTATAAGGTGACATGACAAATTACAGATGATGTCAATAAGCAGATGGATTGGAGTGATCCAGTTCACAGTGTATTTGGATTTCCAAAAAGGATTTTAAAAAGTCCCCTCATCAGAGGTCCTTACCTAAATTAGGCAGTCATGGGATTACAGGGAATATCCATTTGTGGATAAGAATTTGGTTTAAAGATAGAAACCAATGAGTGAGTATAAATGGTCAGTTTTCAGGAGGGAAAGAAGTAAACAGCAGGGTGCCCCAGAGATCTATGCTGGGAAGAGGGCTGTTTAAAATATTCATGAATGATCTGGAAAAGGGGTAACTAACAAGGTGGTTTAACTTGCAGATGACAAAAAATTATTCAAAGTGGTAAAGACCAAGGCAGACTGGGAGGAACTACAGAAGGATCTGGTTTGATTGAATGAATGGGCAACTAAATGGCAGATGAAATTCAATGTAGGTAGGTGTAAAGTGATGCACATGGGCAAAAATAACTCATACTATACCTATACTATGATGGAGTCTAGATTAGTTGTTACCACATGGAAAACAGATCTGGGATTTGTTGTGGACAGTTTGCTTTTAAAAAAAAAGAGCTCTGTGCTCATCAGCCATCAAAAAGGCAAACAAAATCTTAGGTATTATTGAAAATAGAACTGTAAACAAACTGAAGTACCATCATGCCCCTTTATAAATCCATGGCACATCCACACCTTGAATACTGTGCCCAGTTCTGGTCCTCACACCTCAGAGAAGATAAAGGAGAACTAGATAAGTTTCAGAGAAGGGCAACAAGGATGACTAGTGGTATGGAGGGGCTTCCATATGAGGAGAGACTAAAGAGCTGAGGCCTATTCAATTTAGAAAAGAGATGCTTGACAGGGACATAAGGTTTTCTAAAATATTTAATAGTGATGAGAAAGTGTATAAGGGTGTATTATTTACTAGCTCTCATAATACAACAACTATGAAACTGGCAGGTAGTAAGTTCAAAAATAACAAAGTAAAGTTCTTTTTTCACACAATTTGTAATGAACATGTGGAACTCATTGCCACCAGCTGTTGTGGAAGCTGGCAATTTAACTAGATTCAAAAGGGGACTGGACAAGTTCTTGGAAGAAAAGGGCATCAGTAGCTACAAAGCACTGGGTTTAGGGACACAGCATCTCAAATAGAGCTTCCTAGAACTTAAATGCTGCAAGAGAGGGGAACGGTGGTGAAAAAACACCTCTGGTCATACATAGTTCACACTCTCCATTTCAACATCCACTCTTTGCCACTGTATAACACAGGCCTATTTTATCTGATATGCCCAGAGTCATGGGATTTGGCCCATCATGAAAATACTGTAAGACTCCCTTTAAAAGAAACATCACTGGGGACATTCAACTGAATACTTGGGGCAACAAAAAAGAAAACAGGAATGGGAGGGAGGTCACATCTTAATAACAAAGGATTCAGAAGGGGACAGTGAGCAGAGCACACCAGCCAGCGCCAACTGCCCCTTGAATGAGTCAAGGCAGCCTGTGGACACTGACCACTGAAACTCTTCCTGGAGACGTGTGGAGGAGTACCAGGAAGACCGCCCCTCACTCACCTGGGTTCCCAGCAACCAGAGTCTCCTTCCTGGTCTTATAGATGGCTAGCTTGGCCAGAACCAGAATGAAGTTGACCAGGAGGTCCTAGGAATTGCTGAGTCCATGGACGGGAAGTACATAATAACAAAGGTGTGGTGAGAAGTGCAGCCAGAGCACCAGCAGGTTTTGAAGGAGGCAGAAGAGGGGATGCAACTGGTGCAGTCAAGGTAAGCATGTGACAGAGCTTCCCTCTGTTGGCAAAAGGAGCAGAAGTTGGGGTGTCCACAAAGCACACCAGGTATACACCTGTGGTGATAGCTCCATGTAGGAGCTGCCAGCTCAGGTCCCCAGTGAATCATGGGATCAAGGTGGAATAGACTGGTCCACCAGGGACCCTTGCCCCTGTCCTTGCCTAGGGTGTTCTGTCATTTGTTGTTAGGGTGGGAAGTGAGGATGGAGTGATGGAAAGTCAGAGCATGAGTATGTAGAGCTAGTGGTGGTGGGCTGTTCAGAGGCAAACTGGCTTGGTATGCCCCGGCCTACTGAGATGATGGAGTGGGAAACAACATGGGACTTGCCAAAGCAGTAGCTCCACAACTAGCTCCAGAGGGCTGGGGGATACTGGGGAGCAGGGACTTCCCTCATTCAGGACCTGGTTGATGTAGGTGAGGGCAGTGGGCAGCAGGGCAGCCTTTGCCTCCCAGAGTATATGGCAGGGAGCATGCAGCGTGGGCAGCAGCATGTGCTGGGCCAGCACACAGTGATCTGCCCACCCTTGCCTAGCATAATTCAGGAGGTTCCAGATGTGAGTGATGTGGACCAAGACCATCCTCCAGTGCACACAGGGCACCTTCATTGCCAATACCAACAGCTGAAGGTTTTACAGCAGGGGCTTAGTGATGAGGTTGGCACACTCTGGAAGACTGTGTCTGGGAACCTATTGGCAGAGACCAGCCTCCAGGCCCTGAGGAGGTCCTGGCAGAAATCTGGCAGCTCCTATAGGTCCTGCTTGGGGAGACCTCGCAGGTAGAAGAGCAGCCAGTTGTACTGAACCCTCAGAGGCAGCAGAGGAAGGTGCAGCCAATCAGGCACCATGATACCTGGCTATCGATACCATACAGGAGCCTGTGCAGCTCTTGAAAGTAGAAGGCATGGACCTGACTGTGGAGGCAGACCAGGCTTTGCCTGCCCTCCCACAAGGGGAGTCTCAGGCTCAGGACACCCACAGAGACACACACAAGTAAGACTGTCTGAGACAGAATTATGCACATTCTAGCATGATGCTGAGGCAGAAACTTTTCATGTTCTTAGAGTATAGGGAGCATAGAGCATGAAAGCACTCCCTCAAGCAGTACTTTGATTGTGTAGACATGCTTTTTTTGGTTGGAACTTTGAAAACTACAGTTGACAAATGGCCATACCATCTTGTTTTCATTACAATAATTCAACCAAAAGCCTGATTTAACTTCCATTGTAGAAAAGATAATATCAATAAGCAATAGGGACCTAGAGCTGCCTCAAATTAGGCTGAAGCTAAGTCTAAAATAACTCATGGAAATGAGCCACAAAGCCAACACTAGCAATAATGTTTGGGTTTTTTTTAATTGGGTACCACGACTATGAACTCATTTGATCTCTGCAGTCCTACTAGTCACCAAAGCCATAGATCTGTGCCATAAGGCTAAGGATTAAGGCAAATGAATCCCTTAAATATGAATAAATATAGGCTGCCAATTCATCTAACTCACTTTATAGTTAACATCATACTAACTTGAAACTGATTAGAAAAAGTAGATTACAAAAACAAGCCATTAATTTAAATGTTCTTATATAATATACATAATAAGGTTAATTAAGAGTAATGCTTTGTGGTTCATTTTGAATTGAGTACAGACATACATATTCTATACACACTCACATGCACACACTAAAATTATTTCATGAAAATGTGTAAAAAGTCCTCATATTTGGGGACATAGTCAAAACCATATCATTGACAAACAACTACTGGATGAAGACCTCATAGTGTTTATATTGTCCCATAGTGCTTTATAACTTGAATTTTTGATAGGTAAAGAGATCAGTCCCCAAATTTTCTCCATATATAATCTACAAACTTTACCCCCTTACCTTTAAAGGAAGTTTACTGTCATTCAAATATAAGTTATATGCCTGCTCAACTAAAATATGGTTGTAGTTTAATTCTAGAAGTGATGAATTGCTAGAGTGAATTCATGCAAACAGGGAAATTGAAATTAAATTCATCACACTAAGAAAACTACTTCCTCTCCATGTAAATTAGCAGCTTTTCTGCTAAAATCAATTTGTTTTGGTAAATTATGCAAAAAATCTCAAAGGGCTTCGGTAGGTGATTTATTATACTCTTGGCTGTTTCATAATGTTAGAAAATGAAATTCATTCACACAATATTAGATGGCATAAGCCGAGAGCTTTAGTGACAATTTCTGTTTATTACAATTAATCTAAATTGTCTATGCTGACAGAACTCCCACAATATGTAGGACATAATCTTTGTGTGAGGTGCTTTGTAATAAACTGTATACAAATGTTGTCCCTTTGAGAAGAATATATCAGTTACTTCAGGAATATAGGACAGTTCACTTGTTTCAATAATCAGTAATGAAAGACAGTATTTTCATGAAAAAAATCATATTTTCAGTACTGAAAACATCAAACTTAAAAAAAAAAAAGCTGTTTTGCTTACATTGTTCAGAAATCTGGAGAGATGTCTATTGAGAATGAATCATGGATGGCTAGAAAATGGTATTTAGAGGTTTGCTTTTGGGAATTGGCTTATAAGTAAAATATATATATATGCTTTAGAACAATAGTCCAGGGTGGCAGCAAGCATGAATTGATTTCTACAGGCCTGGTCACACAGTCACAAAGTTCTCACAGCCTTCAAGGCAGACAGGATGTCTAAGCCAGACAAGCAATAAGGCCATCAGATATACACATAGCCTAGGAAATTGTGAGCATATACCACACTGTTCCATAACATGAGATAAGGTGGCACCAGTTCACAAGGCCCAAGGCCTGACAGTTCCGGTTCTGGGGAACAGACCAAATTAGAAGAACACCTGGAAATCCCAAATTAAGATGTGTGCATGTGATAGGCTTGTGAAACAAAGGAATATGCTGGCAGAACAGAATGTGGACAGTATGACAACCACAGGGAGACCAATCAGCGATAGCCATGGATGAAAATTCATCAGAAGGGGAAAAGAATACAAAAGCAGAGACTTTATAGCAAAAAGGGGTCCCCCATCCCTGAAAAGGGTTCCCTGACAAAGGGTCCCTGAGAAGGGAACCCGAAGCCACATGGACAGAAGAGACCCCAAGAGGGGAACCTGAGGCACTATGGACAGAGGGCATACCACCAGCCTGTCTCATCCACTCCACTGGGGGGGGGGGGGGGACGGTGGCCTCCAAGCTCCAGGCTGCTGACAACTGACATTCAAGAGAACTTCAGAGTGAAGCTCGTGTCCTGGCCAGATGTTCTTTGACTTTGATGACAGCCCTAGGATTGGTAGCTATAGAATTGCTTGTATTATTCTTTTCTGTTATCACTGTGTTTCAGTAAAATTTGCCTCTTATCGAATGAAAAGGTCATGGTCAGTCTGAGGGCTTGGGTCCACCTGGAACAAAGTATCTGGATCATAAATCCAGTGCCAAAAAACTTGTTCTGCACACTAGACAGAACTAGATCAGGGGACAGGACGGGGCAGTTATACCCCTCTTTGACAAAGGTGCTAAAAGTCCTCTCTTCTTTTTAATGATCTTGATGTTCCACTATTCAAATGATCCTTTCTTCATCAATTTTGCTGTCTGTTAGCCATTCTTTGTAATATGTCTCCTGTTTCCCAACTCTGTAGACTGTTTTTAGCTCTAGCTATATACCTTAATTCATGTGTGGTAATATTAATTCAGATGTAGAAATGATGGGCCCTGAATTATCGAAGATACTCTCAAGACACTCAAGAAGGCTAGATTTTGTTTTATGAATCCAAATAAGAGCCATAGATTTAACTATAATGACATCATTAATTAAACAATATATTTTACCTATTTTTCCTAGTTTGTGTTTTTTTTTTAATTTAGTATATAATCTAGGAAATTAGCACACATTTCTGTAAAATTATATTTGTTCTTTCTTTGATCTTAAACTGAATAATGTAGTGCTAGGCCCCTAGCTTATTAGTAAGGCTTCTATTTTTTCTTTAAGTGGAGAAAAAATGTTGTGTTATATGTGATGATTTGCCACACCATCTGTTCCCCCCCCCCCTTTTAGATCAGCCCATGTCACTGTTTGATCCAAAGCCCAAGGAAGTCAAAGGGAGTCTTTATGGGTGCAAACAGAAGTGCCAATTTTCACCTGATCTGGACCAAGAAGGCAGTCCACAGCCATGACCAAATGGAAGTGCATGGCTGCAGACCACTTTAAAAGGACCCAGTCCCAGGAAAATCATTGCATGAGGGTTCAGAAAAACATGCTCCAAAATGGAGCACATTCTGTAACTTATCTACAGAACTCCCAGCTCGGTGCTGTTTTCAGAATGGAAGGGGGCATAGGGAGTTTGGTCTGAGGTTTTCTCAGCTGGTAGTGGAAGGTGGGGCAGGTGGATTGGACCCCTCCCCCTGACACAAACCCCACCCGACCCCAGGGCAGGGTGGGGGGCTCCAATCCATCCACCCCACCCTCCAGCACAAGCTGAGGAACCCCAAGAATGAGTTCCCTCTGATCCCTTTCCCCCTCCCATTCTCAAAACAATGTCCAGGATGGGACAGTGGAGTGGTGTTGTTATAGAGACTAGGCTCCAGGTCACAGCAAATCCCCTGTTGGGTCCAGAGAATCATTGCAATTCATAACACTTCTTGCAAAGTGCAATGAGTTGCAACAGGGAGCTGCTCTTCTGCCTTCACCCTCCATTGATAAAGTGAGTGAGTGAGTTTGCATTAAGGTTTAGCTGTTGTGCTGTGTTAGCAACTAGAAATGGGAAAGTCTTATATTTTGAAGCTAGGTTGCATATGCACCTCAGTTTGCCTTGCTATCAAGGGCTAGGGACAGACATTCAAAAAGCCAGAGCCTGAATTAATTTAGTCTTTGCAGGTTAGTCTAAGGCAAGAAGGCAAGAGTGAGCCCTCCCTTCCCTTCAGGAGGGAGGGAAGCTGAACTTAAAGGGCTGTGGCTAGGGCCCAGCAGGCTGAATATGACTGGGGAAGGCTTTAAACTTTTACCCTGGTCTGCAGGGCCCCCAGCTGCGGTGTGCCTGGCTTCCCCTCCCCCACCCCCCAACTTGTGGCTCACCATGGCCCAGGACCCCCAGAACTCCCCTCCCAGCCAGTGGGCAATCCCACTGCACCTTCCCAGCTGCCAGGCCCAGGTTTTGCTTGGGGAAGCCCAGGAGCAAAGGCCCAATCAGGGGGAGGGAGGGGTCCAGGAGCAAAGTTCCATAAAAGAAAGCTCCTGCCTGGTGACTCCTACCCACTGGAAAACAGTGTCCGGGACAGCTCCAGCCCCCACAGTGGTGAGCACAGTATGGGCTCACCCCCTGATCCCTAGTGCTTTTACCTGTGTCCCCCAAGTTGCTGGGTACTGATCTGGGTGTGCCCTGCTCACTGTCCCTCTGCCTGGCAATGGCACAGCACGGTTCTGTGTACCAAGCACCAAGTGTAGGGTGCTACCCCTGTAACTTGCCTGCTGTCATCACTGTCAGGGGCCCCATCCTGACTGAACTGGTAGGTGTCACTTGTGTTGCTGAACTATGGTTGGCTGCCAGGTGGGCAGATAACAGAGGGGAAGCCGTAGTGGTAGTAACCCATGCCTGGTACATAAGGCTGGATAAGCCTATGGCTTCCCTGCTGCCACCACTTGGAGCATGGATAGGTGTCAGCCTCGTAGAACTCCATAAGGCAAAGTGGGTGGGGGGGAGCTTTATTCCCCGATCTGTCTCCTCTTCCACCAGGGGACCACAGCCAGGGTCTGTGAGCCCCAGCTGCCATATCTGCCACACACACCCAGCCAAGCAGACCCCAGCTGTGGTCTCCTGAGGGGAGAGGGGATAGAAGGGGGAATAAACCTTTCCCTGCCCCCTTCATCTCAGGGCGCCATGCTGGGCTGGCATCTAGCCACACCCCCTCCCCTGCCACTGGAGTGGAGGGCCTGACAGTGGTTGCTCTGTCCTAGCCAGGCAGACCCCAGTTGGGGTCCCTGCCAGTGAGAAATGGAAGGGAGGGGGGAATAAACCCCTTCCCTGTTTGCGCTTCCAGAGCACCACGACAAAGACTGCTGCCCTGTCAGTCTCTGCTCTTCCCCTTGCCAATCCAGCATTAGGGGGAATGGCCCCCTGAGGCAAAGGGTGCAGGGAGGGGGTTTATTTTCCCCTCTATCTCCTCTTCCCTGGGTTCTGCCTGGCTGGGTGTGAGTGGCAGAGGTGCCAGCTGGGATTGGCAGACCCCGTCTGTGGTCCTCCAATGGGAGACAGGATATAGGAAGGAATAAATCCTTTCCCTGCCCCCTTTGCCCTAAGGATGCCTTGCTGGGATGGCATTTGGCCATGCCCCAGCATCTGGCACCTGGCAGGGAAGCCATAGGGGTAGCACAGCCCTGTGTACCAGGCATGGGGTGCTACCCCTATGGCTTTACTGCCACTGTCTACCTGCCTGGCAGCCAACCACAGTTCAGCAATGTGGGCAGCTCCTATCAGCATGGCCAAGGTGGGCCACCCTTATGGCAATGGTGGCAGCACGGTAGCTGCAGGGGTAGCACCCCACACCTGGTTCCTGGCACATAGGGCTGGGCTGTACCAGGTAGGGGAACAGAGCAGGGTGTGCCCATCTCAGTGCCCAGGGGCCACAGGTAAAAGGGCTCAGGGCTGAGGGGGTGAGCCCACGCCATACATGCCTCTGATGAGCACCACTGTGGGGGCCAGGGATCGCCCAGGTGCCATCCCCTCCTTGCCCCCTTCACTTCGGGGGGCTATGGAAGGCCAGTGTCTGGCCATGCCCCTGGTAGGGCTGGAGCAAAGAGTACAGCACAGCCCAAGGCTGCAGAGAATGCTAGGATGCTGGGAGATTCTGATTTAACTTAAACCAGGAAGGGATCTGGGACAGAAGTTCTTAAACTGGTTTTGGCCATTTTGAAACTAGTTTACGTGCATTGAACTTTTGTTCTGTTACAGGTTTAAACCAATTTCTGATCACTTATATCAGTTTGTGTGTAACTTCTGTTCCTAACCAAGGTGGTAGCCTCATGTATACATATCCACTATTTCATTGTTTCAACATAAATGGAAACAATATTGTGCTAAAAATGTTCTTAAGATTATTTTTGTTCATTATTATCTGCACTTCTGGCATTTAATGAAACGAGTCTCTTTGTTAAAGAACAAAAGTATTTTATTTATTAATAATTAACAAATTGAACTTAACACATTTTCTACTGACTTCAGCACAGCTGGGGTAATTATTCTGTAGAAGTGTGCAAAACAGGCCATATTTGATTTGGATTCAGCCTGAATTGTGGACAGTGATTCAATTTGTTGATTTGAATCACTGTCCCTGATTCAATTTGGCTGAATCTGAAAAGCACAGGGGAGCCCTGTGCTAGGTGGCAAAACCAGAAGTGGACTCAGCAATTGGCTACAGGGAGACCCCAGGTACCAGGGGGCCCCAGACCCAGGAGGCACCAGTTGCTGAGCCAGGGGGACACGGGAAAGGGGGGGAGGGCTGCGTTCTTCTTGGTGGACCCAGAAATGGACAGGAAGTGCTTCTGGCCCACTTCCAGGTCTGCTGCCAAGTGCAGGGGGCTCCCCAGCATCATGTGGGATGTTCCATCTGCCCGAGCATCACAGCATTCACCAGCCACTTGGTACCTTAAGGTATGTATAAAAAGCATTTAAAGCTGTGTCTACGTCCGAATTGCTGAATCTTTCCAAATCAGTTTGGAGGGTTCCGATTTCATTCAGAGAGATTAAAGGGTCTCCTGATTAGATTTGGATTTGGGGATTTGGCAACCGAATCAAGCTGAATCTCCACCAAATTGAACCGGGCACGGAAGCTTTGCACAGCTATTTTTCTGTGCCCAAATCACTTTAATTCTGGAACAGAGAGGGCTGAACTATATTCTACCTACTAAACATGTAAGCCTATTTTACGCTAGCCTGCTTAAGCCCCTTGAATTCTGTTAAACACAAAAGGTGGGCCCTGCTCTTTTTCATCACAGTTTGTGCGTGATTGAATCTTAAGGGCAAGATGGCAGCATGTTATAAAAGTAGATGAATTTTGAGGGACTTAGAGAGGATGAAATAGAATCATGCCTAAATGTCTACATCCAATGGGTAGAATAAGTACGATCTATTAGAGAAAGTATCAATGAGAATTATTTCACGATAACTGTGCTAGTCAATTCCATCTGTGTAAACAAACCCCCAAAATAATTTATTTTCTGAATTATATGACTGTCTTTGTAAACTGTCAAAAACCTCTATGTTTTGTTACAAAATTGTTAATGGACTTTGTCATTGTCATTTTCCTTTATTCAACTAGCTTAGTTTCTTGCAAACATTTGGCATTTGTGCTTTAAAAGTCCCATTATACTGTTTACTGACATAAATTAGAATAATTTAAACCAACACTGGTTTTTGTGCCTGACTTGATCTTTTATTTAATCAATAAACAACACCAATTTGGAATTTTCAGCATTACAACTCAAAAGATAAGATAAAACTTACTTGGTAATGGCTGTTCATGGATTTATATTTATCTGAAGTATCTGTGCTGGTCATGTTTAACCACCTGAATGTTCACAGAAAGCAAATGTAAAAGAAAGGTTTATTAACAATGTTAAAACAAAGTTACTGTTTTAATTTAAATGAATATTCACACAAATACAAACTAATGACAATGTTTATTTAGACATAAACTAAAAGCATTTTATTTTTCCAAAGGAAATCTATGCTGTAAGTGATACTTTCAATATCACAAACTTCAGGAATTTCTCTGCAAGTAAAAGAAAGTACTCAAATAAACCTTGAATATTAACATGTTCAGAAACAACATTAAATTTAATATTCTAACTCATCAACTGAAATTTCATTTTTTTAACACAAAGTTATTTTGCATTCAACAACTCCTGTCTGACATATTGTTTACACCCTGCTTGGAGTCAATGAAATGTAATAGGAAGTCTAAAGGTCAAACGAAGCTCTATGTAAGTATTAATTAGTATGTCAACTGGTTACAGAAAGCTGGAAATCTCGGAGGATAATGTTATATATTGTGGGGTTAGAAAATGTGATGACCCTGTGCATGGCCGCATTAATTGGCCATTGAATGTTGTAACTTTCTTCACCCTGAAATTTACAAAAGCATTTGTAAACCCTGATCTGCAGGAACTTTATAATGTGGAGATTTTTGAAAGGCCACAATTTTGTAGCTGCACTTTTTATTAAGCAATTTTTTAAATCAATTTTAGAACTGTAATGTAGTATTGAGGCCCAGTGGGTTTTTTCAGGTTCCTTCTCAACCAAGAATCCTTAAGATACTTTAACGGAAATTACAAGGTGCAGGTTGCAAAGGAGACATAGGGATCTATCTTAATAACTTAAGTAATTACTGGAGAATTATACATAATTATAATGAAGGTAATCTAGATGCCTACCCTCCTACCAGTTACAACTCATTCAAATGCAGATAGGGCAGAAGCAGAAAGTAGAACAGAAGATGAGCAGGGAGCAAAAAGCAGAGCTTTTGGAATAGGATCAGAGTGGCACTCAGAAAGGGTGCAGCACTAATTTGTAGCATGCCTGCCAAAAGATGGCCCCCATGGTTGTAAAGTATGTTAAATAGCCTTGGTCCAACTTCAAACTACATCTATTAGCAGCAGCAATTTGATCAAATGTGATTTGTCAATGGGAGTCTTTGCATTCACTTCAATGGGTTTTGGATCAGACCTACTTTCCACAAAAGCTTTTTGCAAATCTCACTCCAGCAAGCTCTGATCTAGCTGTGTTTCGACAGTCCAAAGCCATATAGCAAAAAACTGGATTTCTCCTTTTTCTCTGAGTGACTGAGTCCATTCCATATGATTAGAAAGTATAGGCCAGCTAATTAAAACCCTTTGAAGGGAAAAAAACCAACCCTTTCATTAGTCTTTTTATTTTATTTTTTTTAGTTTGTCTCTAAAACATAAATGAACACAACAGAATATGTGCCTCTCTCAGTCCCTGGGTTGATACAACTCTTCCAGGCAGTAATTCAAATATGTTGGAGTGAGTCTGAAGTAGAAATTCTTTTCCTACATGTAACAATCGGAAAGCTGAGTCATGCACCTTAATGAACGACTGAAATCAATTAATCACACTATATTTTCAGTGCTATATATGTAATATAAAATAAAAGCAGATAAAAATGAAACCAGAAATGGCCCATAGTCAAAATTACTGAATTTAACAGAAGATACACAAATGCCTCAAAAAAGTTTTCTCCAGTCTTTGGACTAAAGTTTGTCTTGCAATCCCAGGAGGTTTTATAAGCATACTGATGATCTCTGTCCCACCACATTCCTGCAGTTTGTTCATCCCAAGGTTGCCAACAAAAAACTCACATTTTTTAAAACAAATTTGTTAGTTTTTTGTTCATAATAAACCTTCCCACCCGCTTCTATTTATATTAATGTTATATACTGATATAACCACATTAGGCCTGTACAAGTAGACAGCTACTTGATCCGGCTTTGGATCCAGCTGCTTCAGATGCCAGTGATCCTATCCAGAGCTCTGGACCAGGTTCCCGCTTCGATCTGGCTTTGGAGCCGCCTCACAGTTCCATCCATAGGTTATAATGGGGAATTAATGAAATATCTATAACTGTTGTGTTTTGTCTGATTTGGATGAAACTTGCAGGGATGATAGCCTCTGCTGAGACCATGAAGTCTGCCAAGTTTCAAGAAGATCAGTGCAGGGGTTTGGAGGGAACTGCACCTCAAGCTGCGGACAAGCAAAACTCATGACATGGGTGACTGTGTGTGTTAAGGGTGAAAGTTGCAGGAATAGTAGCCCCTGCTGAGGCCATAAAGTATGCCAGCCATCAAGGAGATTGGTGCAGGGGCTTCTGGGTTCTGGGGCCCTGCACCTCTGGCTGCTGACAGGCAAAACTTGTGACATGGGTGCTTGTGCAACTGACTGTATCCATCTTGGGGCAGTTGATTGTCTGTATTGATTATTTCCTCTCCTTAGTCTGTAGTTTTGTAGGTGTTAATCGTTGCTAATTAACTGGCTACATTAGCTAGGTAGTGTGTATTGAGCTGGTCCCTGAGTGAATCATGATTGATTGGTAACTGGTAACACAGTGGCTCAGCAGCCAGGCCTGCAGTAGTATCTCTGCCCCCCCCTGCCCCAAGACAGAGACAGTTGCACAAGCATCCATGTCATGAGTTTTGCCTGTCTGTCATTGATTTTTCCCTGCCAGCAGCTAAAGGTACAGGGCCCCAGAATCCCCCTGCACCTATCTCCTTGACAGTTGGTAGGCATCATGGCCACAACAGGGGCTACCATCCCTACAGCCTTTATCCTGCTGTGCCTTAACACAAACAATGTCACCCATGTCACAAGTTTTGCTTGTCCGCAGCTTGAGGTGCAGTTCCCCCCAAACTCCTGCACCAATCTTCTTGAAACTTGGCAGGATTCGTGGCCCTTACACGCTTGAGGTGCAGTTTCCCCCCAACCCCTGCACCTATCACCTTAAAACATGGCAGGCTTTGTGGCCTCACTAGGGCCACCATCCCTGCAGTTTTCACCCCCCTCCGGTGTAACATATACATGTGACATGAGTTTTGCTTTCAAGAATTTGGGGTGCAATTCCCCCTGAACCCCTGTACCGATCTTCTTGAAACTTGGTAGGTATCATGGTATTAGCAGAGGCTACCAACTCATCCAAATCAGACAAAAAACAACAAAGTTATAAATATTTCATTGATTCCCCATTATACCCTATGGCCAGATCTCCAAGGAGGCTCCAAAGCTTTTCCGAAGCAGTTCGGAAGCTCCGAACTGCTTCAGAAAGCCTGACAAAAATCCGGACATGCTGCTTCAGATGCCAAAGTGTACAAAGCTTCTCCAGATCCAAAGCACGGTGCAAAGCTTCACACAGCCCTAAACCCCATCACTATAGTAACTAAGCACCTTACAATTTTCAGTACTTTTATTTTTGCAATATCCTTGTGAGGCAGTAAAACATCCCTTAAAACAATACCATCACTCCCGTATTACAGATGGGGAACCAAGGTACAAAAGGCTAATTGATCTGCTTAAAGTCATACAGCAAGTCTGTAGAAGAGACAAGGTATTTTGTCTCGGTTTTTCCACATCCTGGATTAGTGCTTTAAACTGTGAACCATCAGACAAACTCATCTGTTTAAGGGCAAATGCAAATGCAAAATATCCAAATATAGTATAATGTAATCTTTGCAACACACATTTCCAAACAAGTGCATTTTTTTCTGTTTAGCTTCTGTACCAATAACTAATTCAATCATCCTCTGTGCAAAAGCCATCACATTAACTGTTGAAGCAACTTTATTTTCCTGTAAACAGTTCACTTAAATTAACAATGGCAGAGTAAACTTGCACTTTAGTAAGTTTTACTAAAAAATACTCTTCCTCAGAACATTACTGGAAACAGATTGCATAAGGGAATGTAGATAGTAGCATATGTTCCAGCATTTACACACAGTGCAGTAGTAAAGGAAAATATTATATCAGCAACTTTGTGCCACAAATTATCCACAAGATGGCAATACTGGGATAATTTTGAGAAAATGAAAACCTGTATGAATCTTTCTTCCTCATTTTGGGGGGTTATTTGGTAATTTAGTTTAGGTTTAAGAGAGAATCAGGAGATTATGAGAAAATGATGAAAAGCAAAAAAAATCATGTAATCATTCTTCTCTCAGTAGAAAGCAGCACAATTTTGCTTACAACCTGATTGACCATTTTAAAATAATAATTCTTTAACCTTCAACAATAAGGCACAATTTACATAAATTAAAATTTTATAAATAAATAACAGGTAATTTCCTTTTCTGTCTATCCCTA
>NW_005841856.1:2193002-2193493 GCF_000455745.1 Alligator sinensis | reverse complement strand
TCCCTACACTGCAAACCTTTCATGAGGATACACCTGACTGCAGTGCAGAGATGCTGTAAGAGGTGATGAACATCTCTGCTTGTCAAAGGGTGAAACCCACATTTTTTAATGTCTTTGTTCAGAACTAAGGACAAGAAAAAGTGACACCCCACCTCCTTTGGTACAGGACCTCAGAAAATCCAATGAAAAATAGAAGAGAGAAATAAAATCCATTTGATTTGACTTGTTAGAGACGGATCAAACTAAAACATAGTCAAAACTTTCCAGCCATCCAGTTTCTCCATAAAAATGTATGAGGAAGTGGTGGATCTACTTGAGTCCACAAAATGTTCAACATAGCAGCCCTTCTTCCCTTCATAGTATTGCAAATTGTGATATCCTGGCAAAAGACCAAACTGAAATCATAGACATTTTGGGAAAAGGTGGACCTAGACATGGACTTCCTAACTGGTCCCTGTATGAGACATTACTATTGGTTGTGACGGGGGGGG
>NW_005841856.1:2172626-2192971 GCF_000455745.1 Alligator sinensis | reverse complement strand
GGGGCAGGTTAACTGTCTAGCAGGAAACTTACTTAGACATAATGGAGTGACATATCTTTGATAACAGTCTAGCCCTACTAAAATGTATTACTAATATTTTAAACAGATATTTCTCACCTACTTGTAAATGTTTTTTTAATGGTCAATCTCCTGTTTTTTTGAACATCTCTAGTTCACTGTGGATTACAATAAAGATCAAGATGGAAAAAAAAAAACTTCAGAAAGAAAACTTTATGGCCATTTATGTAAATAGAATTCAAAGATAAGAGAAATATTTTGCTCTAATAGCAGTGGATTTTTTAAAGATTGTAATGGTGATGATATATGGACCATGTATCTTCCATCTTTGGAAACTGAAACTGTATTGTGTTTTATTCTAATGCAGACTATATGCAACACACCATTCCGGTCTAATTAATAGCTTATTTATAAACACGTATTTTCTTCTTGATATACCTCATTACTGAAATTAACTTAATACATGTATTAATGGCAAAACACTTCCCAAATGTGTCCTTGATATGGATCAGACTGTCTACATGAGATACTACATCACCGTAGTAATGAGCTATAGAAACATAGCTTGTTGGTACAGCAATGTAGCATGGGTGGGCATGGACTGTGAGGCTGACGCTACTGCACAGTAGGATCAGAAATGACCCATACACCGCCACCCATGGCTGGTTACTGCACAGTCATTGAGTACCTTGCTTTAGGTAAAGCAAGCTACTCAATGACTGTACAGTAACAACTGTGCAGTCAGAGGCACATGTAGAGAAGCCCACTGAGTACTTTAAATGCCCAGAATTTGACTCATCTTGTTATCGAAGCAAGTACATCTTTGCTTTATACATAATTTTTGAGCAGCAGTCACATAATATGAACAAAAAGGCACACTGGCGCCAGGTGACTGAAAAGAAAATTATGAATTGTTTTGTTCTTTCTGGTTAGAACACTGTTTGACATTACTCTTTGAATGATGCCCTGAAAGATGACAGTACTTTTTCAATAGTGTATAATAACAGTTCTCCACCTATACACAAACCTGTGAGTGAAGGAAATTATTGATCTAGGATCTTGCTTTTGTTAAAATGCCCTTTGCCCTTTTTGTATGTGCCTATAGTAAGAACTACCTCACAAGAAAGAAGAAATTAGAAATATGTAAGAAACAGAGCCTAGCTGGAAGCAGAAGCAGAAATGGTTTATTAAAAAGCCCTCATATGGGAGAAGTAGCAAGGCATGGCAAATTTGGTTTCAAGACTCATAGGTGCTGAAAAAAGACTGCTGTAATTACACCTATATGTTTGGCATTAATGATTTTTACTTGTGACATGGAGGAATCTGTCACATAGGCTGAGAGAGCTATTAATGGTTACTGAGGTCATCCTACCTCTATTAAAATTCCTCACTTAAACCTTTCAATGAACACTAAGGGGATATAAAATTAACATTAACATTAAAACCCTGCAGAGTGAACAACACTGATGACTACGTCTTTCCTCCGCTCCTTATAGAACAAAGCACTAAAGCACGGTTCTTACCATTCTACATCCAGAACAAGAGATCTGTACTTTCCAGTGAATACCATCTTAAGTTATGCAAGTAGGAAGGGAAAAGTGATGATTTATAGCCTCAGTACTGCATCATGGTGCCTTTTTTATTTTGCAGCAATGTATAGAAACATTGGAAGTTATTTGTCTGTTGACTGTTTTTTCCTCTGTCTGGTTACCAGGAATGGCTGGCAATGGTCACTCATGACTTTCTCCTAGATTAGGATATGATGGGGTTGGTAGAAGATTGTTCTGGTGGGTAAACAATACAAATGCATAGCAGTTACAAGGGCTGATGATCATTAAAAAAAATAAAAAGTGTGTATTCACTTCTTTTTAGATATCAATACAGACCAAAACATAAAATCAACCTAGACCATATCAACTAAAGCTGTGTATGTTGAAGGCATAATAGTCATCTCTGGATGTTACTTGAAAGCAAACTAATCAATATACATAGATAGCGTGAGATACACCTGCGTTATCTACATAGACGGGGAGGCTCTGGAGTACGTAGAGCACTTTCCATATCTCGGCAGCCACTTCTCTCAATGGGCTACCATCGATGAAGTAGTCCAGCTCTGCATCAGTGGCACCATTTCTTCAAGCTGCGACAATGTGTATTGAAAACTAGAGATCTTTGGAAGTCAACAATGGTCCTGGTTTACAAGGCTGTCGTGCTGACCACTCTCCTCTACTGCAGTGAAACCTGGACTGTCTACCAATGCCACATTTAGACCCTTGAGAGCTTTCACCAGTGGTGCTTGCATTGAATCCTGGGGATCAAATGGGAGGACTGCCGGATAAGTGCGCGCATTCTCCATGAAGCCGCATCCACCAGCCTTGCTCTTGAGAAATCAACTCCAATGGACGGGCCACTGCATCCAGGTGTCCAAGAACTGCCTCCCTCACCAGATTCTCTTTTCCCAGCTCTCTGTTGGCCAACGCTCAAAGGGCGGCGAAAGGAAATGGTTCAGAGACACAGTCATGGTCACCCTCAAGCATGGAGGCATCGACATGAATGGCTGGGAGGAGCAAATTTCTGACCATTCAGTGTGGCACCACCTGGTCCACCAAGGCACGCACCACTTCGAGGCCCAATGACTCAATACTGAGGCAGAACAGCAGTGGTGAAGGAAGGGTCTTCCCCATTTTTATATATATTTATATATATATTTATTTATATTTTATATATATTTTTATATATAATGAATCCTGACTCGGTTCTGATACTCTTCCTTTCACATAAAGGAGCAAAGCCCATGATTGCCCTGCCAATTGTGTGGCATTTCAAAGTCTTTAAAAATCAAAATGTTTTATGTTCTTGAGAGCTAAGTACAGCCAGTCAAAAAGCCCAAGGCTGAATTGATTCAATCTTTGTGGGTTAGTCTAAGCTTCAAAGATTGAACCAATAAACAAGTGAACAGATATTCACTTTTGATTCCAGAAATGCAGCCACATGCCTGCAGTGACTCAGGCCACAAGCTAAGGGGTGCTAGAGCATGCCTCCCTGCTCAGCTGGAATAGACAACTTGGGCCAAATGTAGCCCACCTACCCTGTGAAGTGGGGTTCATTGGGGAGGTACCAAGCATCCTGGGATGCTGGGGGACTGTGAGTTAACTTGTATCTGGAGGGAATCTGGGATAGAAGTTCAATAAACCAATTTAACCTAAATCAGGTAAAGGAGATAATTATACCCATCTAGGTTTATCTTAAGCTGGTTTCAGTCATTTTGAAAGTGGTTTATGTACACTGAACTTCTGGGCTTAGCACAGACATTCAAAAAGCCAGAGCCTGATTTGATTCAACCTTTGTAGGTTAGTCTAAATTACCTAGGTTGCACCTGCTTGTAACAGAACAGACATGTGGGCACATGCCTGCAGTTGCTCAGGCCAAGCACCAGGGGTGCTAGAACATGCCCTCAGCTGCAGGGAAACTGTGGGGGGCGGGGGGCGCTGCATGGCCAGTCCACACTGAACTTGCCAGGGAGGGGTTTAATTCCTGCCTTGTTGTCTCACTGTCAGGGACCCGAGCCAGGTCTGCCGGGTGCTCCCCCCACGTTGCTGCATCAGCAGGGCACCATGATCCCTGAGGCAGAGGAGGTCAGGGAGGAGGGTTAGTCTCCCCTCTACCTCTACTGGCAGCCAGATCTAGCCTCCATCACTGCCATACTCACTCCCTGTGGTGGAATAGGTCCCCTGCTGTTCTCTCCACTGGACACTGGCCAGAGGGAGGGGGAATAATCCTGTCCCTTCCTTCCCCATCATGAGGCCCTGCTGGAAGACATGCTGGCTGCAGCATGTCCAGCATGCAGAGGGGTTTTGTCTAGCCCCTGGTGGGTCCCTTGGTCCCGCCAGGACAAGGCAGCACTCCCTGGGCAGTGGCTGCTCCACAGTGGGACTGCTTTTCTAGGCAGTCCAGCCACAGCAGCTCCTTTGCTACTGCTGCTGCTGGCCCCAGCCCCATGGAACAGGCAGGAACCAGGGTGTGCATCCCTGACCCCACACGCCCTGCCCCAGCTCCAGGCTTCCCCATCTGGGCTGAGCAGTGGCTGTGTGGGAGATAAACTGCTGCTCAGGATGGGGGCAAAGTGGCCCCTTCCTTTCCTGATTCTGGTACTTCCAGGTGCAGCTACCCAGAGCCTGCACGGGGCTGCCCTGCATCTCTGCTGCAATACCACCACCTCTGGGCTGCCCCGCAGGGCAGTGGTAGCAGCAAAGGAGATGCAGGACAGCCTGGTACCAGCTCTGGGAAGCTGCAGCAGGAAGCACCGGCAGCAGGAGGGGCCTGGCAGTGCCCCTTGGGTGGAGTGGGGACAGCAGGGGGCCTATTCTGCTGCACAGAGTGAATGTGGTGGCGACAGGGGGCAGACCTGGCTGCCAGTGGGGTAGAGGGGACACTAATCCCCTGCTTCCCTCTGCTTCAGGAGCTATGATACCCTGCTGCTACAGGAGTGAGGGGAGAGTGCCTGGCAGACCCAGCTTGGGTCCCCACCAGTGGGACAGTGAGGGGGGAATTAAACCTTTCCCTGGCCACACCTCTGCCCCTACCTGTCCCTGCTCAGGCAGGGGAGCAGAGAGGTAGGCCCAGCCGGGCTGGGCTGGAGAACAGAGCCTAGCCCAGAGAGCATGGCAGGATGCAGGGGGAGTCTGGTTTAACTTAAACCAAAAAGGGATGTGGGACTGACCAGTTTGAGCCAAATCAGTTCCCCCTGATACTACATTCAACCAGGTTCATCTCAAATCTGTTTCGGCCATTTTGAAACTGCTTTATGTACACTGAACGTGTATTGTGTTACAGGTTTAAACCAATTTCTGATCACTTAAACCAGTTTATGTGTAATGTCTGTCCCTAGCCCTGCTGTATTACAGATTGGAATCAGTTTCTCATCACTTATACTAGTTTATGTGTAATTTCTGTCCTGAGCCCTGAAGATCCTTGCCAAAAGTTTAAATTAAAGGATTTCACATAGTGTGATCTTGCTTATCCTTATCCTTCAGAACTTGTAAATAACTAAGTTACATGGAGCTTCAGAATAAGCTGCATATTATTAGGATTGCCTATATGACATTATACATGAACTTTTGATCCATAACTAGATATGTGCGACTGAAACCTTGCTACATCCATTCACTTATAGGGACCTGAAAAGTTAGACGTCATCCCAATGCAGTGATTTTGTGTGTGTGTGTATGTGTGTGTGTGTGTGTGTGTGTGTGTGTATTACCACCTTTGGAACGAATACAGAAACAATGGATTCCCAGATGAGTAAGGACAATTAACTATTAATCAGATCTTAAGTATATTCTAATTTGATACTAATTGCATGGCTATAATTCATTAATAAATATTTACTTTGGCCTTGAGCATGTACTCTGTGGTTGTTCTTTTAAAGAGCTACTGTGCATCTGTTGTTTGATACAACACAGAGATCTACCACCAACTCAGTAAAAGGATCAGAATCTTGGGTATACCAGTTAATGGAAAAATATTTTTCTAGTATAACAACAACACACAGAGAAGCCTTTAAAAGCCTACAATGCAAAAGCAAATGAAAAATGTCTTGCTATTCTATCAAGCTTTCACTTTTTGCATGAATGCTAAACAACATTAATGTATTACATTCATTTTCACTTTTATTCTTCAGAGAAGAAGTCAGTCAGTCACGATTCAGTCTCAGCCCATACACAGGTAAACTGAGGGACACAGGAGGGTTTCATTTGTTATGTATTTACATAAAGAATCACTTCCCCCAGTTTTCCACTACATGAAGAGTAAAAAGGGCTTATTCTACTTTTCTCTGAAATAACTCCTCATGATGAACAACGATATACAATAGTTGATAGAAATATTAATCAAAATTCCACATAAGACAAAAATGACTGTCCTTTCATAATGAAACACTTCCTGGCACCATTATGATAGGCCCTAAAGGGAAAGTTCCAGTTAAAAATAAACTTTCCAGTTATAATCTCTGCCATTTTATATTCTCTACTCAGAGGTGCACAACTACAAACATCTCTAATAGCATAATATCAACACATATGCAGTATAAACTCTTCTTCTTCAAGAGTTGTTATAAGAAAAGGGTAAGGAATGCTATTACCATCATCCCAGTATTACTGTTTCTTTATTAGAGCAACAGTTTCTATGTATGGGTTGTGGTTTTTATTTTGTTTTGTTTTTTAAGCTTAGCCCCCTCTATCCAGGTGTAAAGAGACCATGGCATGATCTAACACAAAGCTATTTAATTTCAAAGCAGCTGGGGGCTGCATGCCCTAGGGGCTGCATCACCAGGTGCATCATACTGGTGCAGCACTAGAAGGGACCCTGGACCCCCCAGGCTGTGCCATATGACATTAAGTGGTATCCCACCCTGCTGCAATTCATGTACATAGGCAGGTGCTCCTCCATGCAATGTGGGACCCTGCCTCAACTTCAGCTCCCTACAGGCTCCCCTGTAACACTGTGCTGCATGGGCACTCTGGGCTGCCATCTCCCCCAGCACAGTAGACTACAAGATGCTGCACTGCACTGCCCCACCCTCTGCGGTAGGGGTATGGAGCAGAAGCCAAAGAAGGGAGGGGGAGCCCCTGTGCATTGATACCTGGTATGCCTGGCTACTGCTGCAGCCAGAGGAAAAGGGCAGCAGAGATTGGGTGTAAGCCTGAGGACCTTGTGATAACTCCTCATGGGCATGCAGACTACCAGTTGGACAGCTTTGATATAACATTTACTAAGTACCTCCAACTCATCTTAATCCTGGGTAGAGGCCCATAAAATGACACTGGGTGCAGACAGAAATGACACTGGTCATGTCATTGGCCCCTTGAAAGTGCTCTAAAGCCATGCCCAAACAGAAGAGCCCAGCCGCATAGCCCTCCAATCAGGTGACAAATTAACTCTCATTGTATGAGGGTTCAAATTAAGCCATTCCCAAGTGGAGTGACATCATTAATTTCTGTCTGCTCTGGCTTTAACAGCATCCCAGCCAAGCTGCTGTCTCTGTATAGGAGGGGGAGTAGGAAGGGGAGGGTGGTTTCTGTAGGGTTTTCTCAGCCACACTGAAGTTGGGGAGGGAGTGGATTGGAGCCCCTCACCTCAGAGGGGATCCAATCTACCCAC
This sequence comes from Alligator sinensis, assembly GCF_000455745.1. Lineage (NCBI taxonomy): Eukaryota > Metazoa > Chordata > Crocodylia > Alligatoridae > Alligator > Alligator sinensis. Next base: position 2,185,795 of record NW_005841856.1, on the reverse strand, counting down.
CCTCCCCACTCCACTGGGGCTGAGAAAACCTTAGAAGGGACCTTCCTTTCCTGCCTTCTCCGCTCCCATCCAGAGACAGCAACGGGGCTCTGAGAATGGGAGCAGAGGCAAGGGAAGAGCTAGAGGAAGACACAGCCTCTCTCTCTGGGTCAGCTTCAAACTGGAGCCAATTCTCCACTCTCATGATCCAACAGCAAACGTCTGTTGGGTCAGGAGGGTTGGTTTAACTCATGGAGATTTCTGTGAATTGCCGAGAGCTAGATCTGGGAGTTGCACTTTTATATGCACTCACTATTTAGATATATTTTAGATTTAGGCACATTGAAAATGTTAACATTAACACACACAATATTTATAACAGAAAATTGTTTCAACTTTGTTTTTCCTGATGTCATAAGAAAAATAAAACTTTATAAATTAGTACACCCCCCCGCCCACTTCCCACAAAATAAAGAACCTCCCATTTGGGGCTTTGCCCTAAGAGGTATTAACAGAAACCCCAGCAAAGAGTTGCATTTTGTAACTAAATTCCCTTTGAATTCAATAAGAAACTGCCCATGGTCCATCTATTTGACTCAGGCAAATCCATAATGAATTTTTAAAAAAGCACATACCATACCTCTTTTCTAAAATGAACTCGTATCCAATGGTTGTCAACATAATGTAATGTTATTATAATACTTAGCACTTATTATATACACTTTTTTTCATTGTGCAGTAAAAACATAATCTTAGAATCAGTAAAATGAATAGAAATGTATCTGAGCCTTTTAAAAATAATTTAGGAAACACAAAATTCTTCCCAGGAAGTTGGTCCTTCTATAATAAGCCTGAATAATGATATAGGAATATGCTAAGGGAGCTGGCAAACAACGGTTGCAATTGACATTCTATGACCACTCCCTTCCTTTGGAAAAATTGCTGTTTGATTCACTCCCCGATGCCTGCCCACCCCTGTACCAGGGATTATGTACCATGAATACCAACTCTTAAACTGTTAAGGAGGGGAAATTACACTCTTTAACAATCTCAGCATTGAAATTTAGAAAAGCACAAGAAGTACTCTTGGCACCTGATTTTGTGCATTTGGTCTTAAACTTACAGGCCGTCAGTTTCTGACAAGAAATTCATAATTATTTTTACCTGTCACTAGTGAGCAGTGTTCTATTTGAGCCCATAAACCAGCAGTATGAGCTTTCTCCACATAGCATCATCAGAAATATTTACGTAACTCTCACACAATTTTTAAAAAGGCTATTTTGTCCTGATTATATATAACCTTTCATTCACAATATCCTTGATTCTTGATACCTGGGGTATATACATTCATGAGTTAAACACAGAATATTTAGTTAGCCTGATTTACTTCCATTATACATAATTATTAGATATTAAAATAAGATAACCAGGCTAAGTTTCATATTGACTGTATAAGCTACATATTGCACCGTTCACTTCTTTTACTCCTTTAAAGTGGAGTCATCTGAGGATTCATATTTTCATGTCTCTCATAGCAAGTACTGTAAGAAATAGTTCCCATAGTTACTGTGGCTGTAAACAGAATAGTTGTAAAATATTGAAAATAATTCTTGCAGTTCCCCACTAGAGGACAGTAGAGGAAATAATTAAATTAATGACAACGTGAATGCTATGAATTCTGCAGAGGCTTCTGTAACTTTATTACAATGCTGCATCGACATGTTAGAGGAACAAATCCCTTATTTATGAACACTGTCAATTAAATGGTAATATTACAAGCAAAAAAATAAAAATAAAAGGAAGAAGCCAAAATAGGAATAAAGGTTTGTATAGGGGAGGTAGGTGAATGAGTTTGTGAACACTAAATATCGTATGCCTAACAGATAACTTTTTCTTCATTTCTTTTATATTATCCTTCTATTTATGTAACACAAATATTCTGACCATATTATTTCCATGAAATAAATTATTAAGAGCAAAGACTGTATTAAAATAAAAGCACTGCACCCACTTATATTGCTTTACTTGCTCCAACCTGTGAACAACTAAAATGAAGACCATTCTGTCCAGTGTGCTGCCTCTCAGTTAATGACCTAGTAGCCTGTTCTAAACATTGGAATGGTTGAACTTAAAATACTCATACAAACCACTTGCTCCATTTGCTTCTATAGTTAAGGTTACTATTTAAAGGGACACTCACAGTTGGCTTTTACAGAATGTAACCTAATATGAACCTGCTACTATGCCTCAACAAGTGAGGGATATAACATGGGTAAAGATATTTGGATAAAATATCATCTGTGTTCATGTTAAAAATATATATACACTCCTAAATCCCAATATTGTTTCACCTGCCTTAAATAGAATATGCAAAGTTTGATTTCATAGATTTCAGGGGTTGGAAGGGACCTATTAGATCATCGAGTCTGACCCCCTGCTCTGGGCAAGATAGAGCGCTGGGGTCAAATAACCCCAACCAGGTGCTTATCTAATCTCCTTTTGAACACCTCCAAGGTAGGGGAAAGCACCACCTTCCTTGGAAGCTCGTTCCATATTTGATTGATGAAGAAGTCAAATTGATCACTTTATAACTATTGTAAAATCAGTGCTGAATTTGGCTGTCTCAATTTTGCTTTCATGTTCACAGCTGAGAAATGTTTGGACATTTTTTTTTTGTTTGGTTTGGTTTTCCTTAGCAGTGTTGCACAGTCAATTATAGTTATACTCTTTCATCCCCTCATAGCCACCTCTCAGCTGTTCCTCCCCCTCTAGTGGCAGGACTAAATAAATTACATGAATAATTGAGTTACATCAAAGATTGAATTCTCTCCATACACCAATACCGATCAAACCAACACTCATGCAGAAATTCATCCAAGGTATGTTCCATAATTTAAGCCTTTCTTGTTCCTCTCTGGAGTGAACTTTGTGCAAAGTGGCCACAACAGAGGACCCTTGCAATTTTATATCCAGTAAAGAGGGGAATAAGGGGAAAGCTCTGAAAGGTGGAATATTTATATGCAGTGGGTATCAAAAGACCCCTGTCTGATGCTGTACAGAAGCTGAAACCTCTTCTAACATGCTACAGACGTGATGTGCAGTAGAACACAGACACTTCTGAGGGGTTATGTATCCACAGGTATACAGAGCCGTACAGAACTGTTTGCTATGGCTTGTATTTCAAAGGATGCCACCACTCTGATCGGCTGTATGGCACCGCTGATGAACTCCAGCTGAAAGAAAATGCAATATCCTTTGAGGGAAAAGCTTCAGCAAACTGCTGAGTGGCTTATTTGTAATTCAGCAGCACAGTTCCAAACTATCCAGAATCTACTGTGTTACAGTCTTCACGCCCTCTCTCTAACCCCACTTAATTAGCTGCAAGAAATCTGATGACTTGTACACTGGCGGGACAGGAGGCCTAGTGTCACCCCATGGCCATTTTTTAAAAACTGGTTTGGGGATTTACAAACACAAGGGAGTAAAAGTATAATAACTGTAAATGCAAGAACCTGCTTTCCTAGGGAAGTTAGGTAGTTTAACAAGCAACCTCAGGGCATCTTGAAAATCTGACCCTTACAAGAGTCAAACTTGCAACAGACTATTTAACGTTACACTTATATACAGTAGTCATGCCAAGGCGTTCAGATATAGGAGCCTAAAGTCTTAATTTTGTATTTAAGATTCTAAATGACGTGAATTTCTAAAAGTGATGAACACCCATAAATTTTCACTGAGCTAAGGTGTGGTTTAATCATTTTTATAGCTAGAAGCTTAAATATGGACTGGGGAGCCTGTCCTCTTGGAAAAGAAAAAAAAAAAAAGAGGATTCTCAGTATTTTTGAGACTACACCAATGATGCATTAATATCTGGTTTCGGCATCCAAGATGATGAATGCTTTTCCCTGGTAATATACCAAACAGTCATTGTATTTCACACAGCACCTGTCAGGTTGTGTACATGTGTGAATGAGAGAGAGAGAGGTTGCTACATCTCTTGCCTATTACCTATCAAATACGAAGTGTAGGTTACTGACCATGAAATCAAATTCCTCTGAGGATTTCCAGGTGGCAAATTGTAACTCAAATAGGAGTGTTGAATATGAAAGGTTGGGTTCCCCCCCAGCCCCAATCCACTATATAGCTCTGTATTAGAGAAAGATACCGCCCCATCACAGAAGTTGCTCCAAATATTACTTGAATTCTTGATTATCAGACAGACAGGCCAAGTAATAAATTGATTTTCACAGAAAACTCAGTGGGTGAGAGTAGTGTCAGCAGATCGGCCTGTGGAAGTTAGATGACAAATGAAAGCCCAGATTGTTCTAACTAGTCAGGTAGAACAAAATCCCTCTGACTTGCTCTCAGAGATGGTAAGGAAGCCTAGGAAATGACAGTTCATTTTGATAAACTGTTTCTATTTTATCCAAGGCATAAAAAGGTAAATAAAATCAAGGCAAAATACATTAACAGAAAGAATGGTGGGCGAATCACTTTTGTTTGCTATAACATATTTTTTTCAGTCAAAGTTCACATTTCTGCTTACTCTTGACTTTGATAAAGTGAACAAGTCTAAATGGTTTTGGTTAATGAGCCAATTATATTCAGACAAGGTAACAGTCATGCAGAGTGTTGTGCATAGCTAAATTGCTACGTAAATAGCTGGTAGCTTTCTGTGCTTCTTGTACTGCTGACACAATACAGTGAAAAATCAGAATCATTTGTCAGTCTCAATTTGTGAACTTACTTTCCCCACGCCTTCCAATTTCACAAGTGTTTTTCACTATTAATGAAAAAAATGCAGCCTACTCCTTTGTTTATGACTTCAGGATTAATCAGTTAGTGGGAACATAACAAGGACTTCAACCAGAGTTTAGAGGCATGAAAAATAACTATTCAAGGAGCTCTAACATTCCTTTCAGGGGTCTTTATCTAGGTTATGAAAAGTACAATAATAATAATCATCAAGGAGAGAATCATCAAGGAGCACATCTGTGGGGGGCCAGCAGGGGAGATCATGCTCCGGGGCAAGCAGCATGGGTTCATCAAAGGCAGGTCCTGCCTGACCAACCTGATTGCCTTTTATGACCAAGTAACTAAATCCTTGGATGATGGTGTGGCCGTGGATGTAGTCTTTCTAGACTTTAAGAAGGCCTTTGACACTGTCTCTCACTCCATCCTCATCAATAAATTAAGCGACTGTAGCATTGATGCCTACACAGTTGGATGGGTAAAAAATTGGCTGATGGGGCGCACCCAGAGAGTAGTGGTGTACGGGTTGTACTCAACCTGGTGAGATGTGAGCAGTGGGGTCCCCCAGGGCTTGGTCCTTGGGCCCACACTGTTAAGATCTTCATCAGTGACTTGGACGAGAGGATGGAAATCATGCTGTCCAAGTTTGCTGATGACACTAAGATGTGGAGCGAGGTGGACACACCTGAACGGAGAGAGAGGCTGTAACTAGATTTAGACAGACTACAAAAGTGGACAGACGAGAAGAGGATGGGGTTCAATGTAGACAAATGCAGGGTGCTGCACCTGGGGAGAAGGAATCCACAGCATGCATACAGGCTGGGGAGTTCCCTACTTGACAGCACAGAGGCAGAATGGGATCTTGGAGTCATTATTGACTCCAAGATGAACATGAGCCGCCATGCCAGACCGCAGCCGGCAAGGCCAGCCATACCTCATCATGCATCCGAAGGTGCATCTCAAGCCGGTCCAGAGAAGTGATACCCCCCTCTATGCGACTTTGGTCAGGCTGCAGTTGGAGTACTGCGTCCAGTACTGGGCGCCGCACTTCAAAAGGGATGTGGCCAGCCTGGAGAGGGTTCAGAGGAGGTCCACGTGCTTGGTGAGAGGGCAGCAGGACAGGCCCTATGAGGAGAGACTGAGGGACCTGAACCTGCAAAAGGAGGCTGAGGGGGGACCTGGTGGCTGCCTACAAGCTCATAATCAGGGGGGATCAACAGCAAATAGGCAGAGCCCTTTTCTCCCCAGCACCACCTGGGGTGGCAAGGAACAATGGTAATAAGCTGATGGAGAATAGGTTTAGGTTAGAGATCAGAAGGCAATATTTTACAGTTAGGGTGGCCAAAATCTGGAACCAGCTTCCCAGGGAGGAAGCTGCCTACCTTGGGCAAATTCAAGAGGAGGTTGGTGGTCACCTGTCTGGGGTCTTGTGAACCCAGCATTCATTCCTGCCTGTGGCAGGGGGTCAGGCTAGATGATCTGTTCAGGTGCCTCCTGACCCTAGCTACTATGAAGCTATGAAATAATATCCTTGAAGCCAAAATGCTTCTCAATGGATAGACATTTTTTCATGGAAATCCTGTTACTCATGGGATATTTAGGATGTTGGATCAAAATGATACCTTACGTGTCCCTTTAGCTAAAACTGCTAGTAGTTCAATACAGAACACTAGATATGAATCTAGACTGCCCAGTCTGGCTCACTCATGCAGAAAAAAAGAGAAATCTGCCTATGAGCTTGTTCCCCTCCTCATATTGATATTCTGTAGGATACTTCCCTTTTAAGGCACTGGAGCTGAGAGAGCAACAGAACCTAGAGGATCATAGTGAATATTTAGGTAGTCAACACACAGGCAGACTTTTCTTGATCTTCCTTAAGCCACATAGAGTAACACTGACTTAGAGAAAGGAGTGTTTTCTGTAACAGAGGCCACAAAGCCTTTGGGTTTTCACTTTCCTCTGGCTGTGAAAATCAGGTGGAAAATGAAGAATGTTTAATCATTTTTGCCATACAGGTGATAACTTTGTTGGTAGAGAAACTGAAGCTGTAGCCTTAGGTGATTCTTTTCTTGATGGACTTGTTTCATCCCTTTAACCCCCTTTCCAGGCCTGATTAGTAAGGAATTATGTGGTTATAGTTAATGACAGCATTCAGCATTAGTCACAGTTATAAGGCTACTCTATTGCACTACATGGAGAACAGTCAGGGCTTGAGACTGGCAGGGGCGGGAGGCCTATCTGCACAAGGAGAACAGTCGGGTCTTGAGACGGGCGGGTAAGAAAGCCATATCTGCACAAGATAGATATTAACATGCAAGGATGCATGCTGGAACCATGAGGATCTATCAGGGATCAGAGGGACTTAACTGTCAGCTGTTACCCTGGCATCTGAGCAGCCAACAAGTTGTTTTTGTTTTCCCCATTCACAGGCTAATTTATTATTGGAGTTATGGAGTTATGGAGGCCTTTAACTGCAGAGATTTCTGTGCTGTGCCTTTGCCATATGCCATCAGGAAGAAGAAGGAAGGTTAGTACCTACCAATTTCTCAAAAGTTTGCTATTAATGACATGTAATTTTTTTTTTTTAAATCAACTCCTTCAAAAGACCTGAATATAAGAGTAGAGTTGGTTAGGAAAACGGGGATAATTTTCTATGGAATGTTTTCTTAATAAAAAAAACACAAACTGAAATGTCATACAGACACACTCATTAACATAGATAGATAGATAGATAGATGTGCGAAGTGGGTCCTATTTGATTCAGATGTGGATTTGGATTTGGCCCAAATTGGGGACAGTGATTTGATTTGTTGATTCAGAACACTGTCCCTGATTTGATTCAGTCAAATCTGAATCTGAAGATTTGATGCTGATTGGGAGAATGAGTGATTGGGACATAGACATAGCTTTAAAAGTTTTTTCTACATACCATGAGGTAGCAGTGAGGCTTGTGAATGCTGCCATGCTGGGGCTCATGGAGTATCCCACAGGAGTATGGGGGGGCCCTCCACATGCTCGGCAGGGAACCTGGAAGTGGACTGGAAGCACGTCCGGTCTACTTCTGGGTCTGCTGGGGAGTGCGCTAGGGGGCCCTCCCATGCTCACCTGGCTTGGTGGTCAGCCACAGGGGGACCCCAGGTGCCTCCCACCCCTGAGACCCAGGAGGCACCAATAGCTGAGCTGGGGAGGCATAGGAGGGCCCCGGTGGACCTGGAAGTGGACTGGAAGTGCTGCTGCCAAGTGTGCTGGGGACCCCCACGCTTCAGTTGGACACTTCATGTACCCCAGCATAACAGCATTCATGAGCCCCTGCTAGCTAGAGATATGTAGAAAAAACATTTAAAGCTGTCTCTATGTCCAAATGTTTCTGAATTTCTCCGAATCAATTCAGAGGTTTCTGATTCAATTTGGATTAAAAGGTCCTCTGATTCAATTTGGATTTGGAGATTCAGCCACCGAATTGGGCCGACTCTCTGCCAAATTGAATTGAGGACCTAAACTTCACACAGCCCTAATAGATAGATAGATAGATAGATAGATAGATAGATAGATAGATAGATAAACACACAAATGTTAACAGAGATATATCTGTTAACACTTGTATTAAAAATATTTTGGCTGGAAAAAATGGTCTCCAACACTTACATGGGCAACAGACATTTTCTGGGCTGTATTCCCTTAATGTTGCCACCTTCTTGGGAAAAAGAAACATTCCTCATATTAAAAGACAAACTTGGTGTCTGGGTGTAGAGGGGAAAAATGAAATCCAATCAAGTGCTTGTAAAACCTACTAACTAGAGCCTTCGTGGGATATAATATACAATGTTTAAAATAACTAAGATCAGTCATCTATCACAGGAGAGATTTGATGATGCAATTCTTCAAATATATTACTTCTTTTGAAATAGCTTTATGTATGTATATTAACACAGCAGTTAACGCATTACTAACTGTATAGTACTTACTCCTTTTATGGAAGGGAATTTTCTAAAAATCTATATACTCTAATAAGAAAATCATTATCTCCACCTCTGAATTACTTGAAAATATAATGTCATGGTTTCTTCTTCCCCTCAGCTAGCCAGAAGTTCCTGCCTGGTCTTATTTGTTCAACCCTAAAATTCCATTTACCTGTGGTGACACGTGCTTATTATTATTATTATTTTTTACTTTTTAATGAAAAATTTCAATCCAAAATCCAAACCAAAATCTGAAATAACCAGTTTCTTTTGTGTTTCATGGGAATTGTAGTTTATAAGCTTTCAAGTTCCCGTCCCATTCTCTTCAATACTGGTCTTGCTTGTTGGACTACATCTCTTCTGACAAACCATAGTCTTGGGTTGAGTTAGCAGACCATTGTGGGAACTGTAAGGCCACAGTATATCATGGCAGATTAAGTCCTGACAGGGCCCAGTCTACAAAGAGAAAGGGAATATGGTAACTGAAGAAGAAATTAAATACTATGGTAGCGTGTCTGAGGATAAATTGCTATGTAAAACCTTTAAATCTGGGGTCAAAACATTTCAAGTGTGCTGCCAATAGCCCCCCAAAATTGTGGGTGTTCAGTGCTTTTTTTTTTTAAGCAAAAAAACAAAATCATTAAAAGCTAACACTTGTTTTTTGGGGGTTTTTTTGAGGGGGTGGGGAAATAATTTCATTTTTTTTTAGCCCTCATTTGCTACTGAAAATCATTTCTGAGGACAAGTTATAAACAACCTCACCAAAAATAATGGCTAGAGCCATAAGAAATATGAAATACATTGGCCCACTTGAAAGCATCAGGAACTGGTCAAACAGGCACTTGGCTAAATGCCCACTAACTGGAAGCAGGCCTAAAAACAGTTTTATTAAAATAGTGTTGAGAAATCTCTCATTACATCTAAATGCCTCTATTTTTCCTTACCTAACCAATGATTCAAAATAAATAATAAACCAAAGTGCCTTCATACGGGTCTCCTTTCACATCTATGTTAGATGTTCACTGAAGATTAATTGAATATATTCACTCTCAGAATATCATGCTGATAAGATTCAAGAATAAAGTTTAGACTAGATTTTCCTACCATGGTGTAACAAATGCCTGTGGACATGTAAATATGGAAATGCTTAATTATTTACAGTTCAAGTTAATTTTCAAACCAAAGCTCATTAATTTTTGCAATGCTAGAACTCAACATGTCATTGCAGCAAGATATTAAATTAAAATATCAGATTTTGGTAATTATATATTATTCTCATGAGGCAGCTGGAGTGTAACTAAATATTGTTATTTACTTTGCAAAATCATAATTATACCTATTACAGTTGTAATCCTGAGACATGATTAGGGAAAATCTTTACCACAGAAGGTCTAACAATAGGGCACCTCTCAAGCAGTTAAGAGAAAATTAAATATAAAAAGGAAATTAACTACCAAGTACTCTATTTAAGAAACATTAGGGATATTACACAAACCCAGAGAAGCAGGGAATATCAAAATGAAGAGCTGAAAATATTTTAAACTACACTTCTATTAAAAAACCTTTAAAATGTTGTGTGTGAACAATAATACAAAAGGTATTTGATTAATCATGCGAAGACTTAAGTCCTAGATTACTCAGTTGAGTTTGTATAACAACTATACAGGCTTTTCTACACTGTTACCAACTGTGCACTGACTTGGAGTGGTTATTGCTGTGTTGAATGGGTAATTCAACCTCTATTTGGTCTTCTGACTTTATCAAGAGATTTTCAGCCTTAAGTGTCTTATGGATGTTTCACCTCTCTAAGATTCTCAAAGAGCAGAGGAGTCCAAACGTCTCTCTCATGACTAGAAAGTTGTGATCTTCTCTGCATAGCACACATATGCAGAGTATTATCACCTCTAGGCCTGGATTTTTGTAACAAACTATTTGAACCAATCCTTGTCTAAATAGAAATTTCAGCTGTTTCAGACTTTGTCAGTCCCTGTGTGCTCCATATGCTGTACTGGCTTCCAATTTACTCCTAACATGGATTGCCCAGACTCCCAAATTCCCAAATTATAGGAAATTCTGAAATTAAAAATGTACATTGTTTCCTACTCTGGAGTAACACTTTGAATTTCCTCTGAAACATAAATACTGTGCTGCAAGTTAAAAAAAAAAAGTAACTTTCCAGCTCAGCTTTTGAAAACAAAATTGCTGGGGTTTCCTGAGCTTCCAAAGGATTTGGAATCCTGATTCTAGGCTCCTTCTCAAGGTTTAGGATACTCTGCATTAGCTGCTCAAGCTTTAGGGTACCCTGGCATGCATCAATCAATGCATCTCCAGCAAAACCAAGGAGGTGATTCCTCCATTCTACTCAGCATTGGCAAGACCACAGCAGGAGTACTGCATCCAGTTCTGGGCGCCACACTTTAACAAGGACGTGGACAAGCTTGTGAGAGTCCAAAGAAGAGTCACCCATATGATCAGACCCTTACATGGCAAGCCATATGAGGAAAGGCTGAGGGATCTGGGATTCTTCAGCCTGAAGAAAAGGCTGAGGGGGGACCTGGTAGCAGCTTAGTGCTACACTAGGGAAGTACATAAAGGGCTTGGTGAGCAACTGTTCACCAGGGCATCCAAGGGGAAAACCAGGAATAATGGCCACAAACTCCTGAAAGATTGATTCAGGCTCAACATTAGGAAAAACTTCTTCACAGTCAGGGTGTCCAGACTGACAGTCACCTGACCCCCAGTTATCTTTCCTGCTTGGTGCAGGGGGCTGGACCTGATGATCATCCAAGGTCCCTTCCAGCCTTACAATCTATGAAAACCTTATACTGCGAGCAGCATAAATGTGGATGGGTGTTAGTGCTAGCTGGAGTTTGGAGCAGTCGCACTTCAGGGCAGCAGGGGCCTGGAGGACTGAATGGTAAGAATACCCACCTCCCCTTCTGGCATCTTCCCTGCTCCCCGGGCATTACTTGTGCCTGCCTGTGCTATCTGTCCCAGGGGGCAGGCAGGAAGCAAGGGGGAAGCTGATTGCCCAGCTGCTGTTTTTTCTGGACTTTTGCTCTTCTGGATCAGAGAGCAGCAGCAGCAGCAGCAGCAGAGGCAGTGGCAGCAGAGGGAGAGGCCAGGTGGACAGTTTAACCCTTCTCTGCCTGCACCCTGGGACAAAGTGCAGGCAGCCACAAGCAAGCAGGGGATGGGGAGGTGACTGTGAGCAGGGATCTGGGGTGCAGGGGGCATAGGGCCCAATCTGGGCCAGCAGGGGACAGGGTGGTTGGGGTGTTTACACTAAGGTTTAGCCTAGTGCGGTGGCACCTTAGTGTAACATGATCTGGGTAACACAGATCAGAGAGAAACCTGCCCTGGAATGGCATAACTGAGTTGCATAGTGAGCCCTTAAAACCAATTTCAGGGGTTAATGTGTGGACAATCCAGGGCTTAAGAGCTCCAGAAGCCACACAAATTAACAAGTAACAAGGCCCTTGGTTTCCACTAAACTATTTAACAAAACTGATATATTCCTGCAGAACATTTTGATTTTCTAGAATCTAATTTTCTGCCATAAAAATGGTCTGTCACAATAATTCCATTAAATCTAATTCTAATGCTATTAATGTTCTTTATTTAAATTAAAGAAATGATTGATTTAAGCCTTCTGTAGTTCTTCCATCCAAGACTATGTAAGAAATTTGCACCTACTCCTCAAAGCATACTATTATCATCACTTTGTACAGGTGAAAACACATCATATAAAGGACATAGGAATCTTTAGTGGCAAGTCAGTTTGTTTCAGGGAATGAGATATGGTATCCCTATTCTAGTATGCCCTTCAGATCATTTTAAGTAATTGATGCACCATCCACCAATGTTGAGACAGATTGTTGGATGGCATACGTTATCATCATTCTACTACAGTTTTATTTTTTAATTTATGCAAATGCAAGGATAATTATGCGAATACAATAGTTACTCAAATCCAAGACAAGGTTTTTTTGCCCATTTAATATAAGCAAAAAAGCCCCCTGTTTTAGATTAGCGTATGAGGCAGCAGGGAGGCACGCAGCTGCTGTGGCACTGGCTCCAGCCCAGACCTGGAGTTGGGGCTGGAGCCACAGCTGCTGCATACTCTTCCACCACTTCTATCCCCCAAGCCTTTTCCCCCTGCAGCTTCTCCTCCACCACCACAGCCTCAGACTCCCTGGCCTCTCCACCATTTCTTCCTTCTCCAACCTTGCAGCGTCTGCCCTGTCACCTACCAACCCCCTCCTTCCCCACTATTTACCCTTGCTTAGGCTTCAGCAAGCTCTGGCTCCACTCCAGCCTGAGACATGGAATATGTGTTTAATTTGGCCAGAGCAAACACATGCTTCATGCCTCAGTCTAGAGCATGTCCAGAGCCAGGCAAAGCCACACAAGGGTAAGCATCTTGAGGGGTTGAGAGGTGGACATGGGAGGAAGGGGTGCCTAAGGCAGCAGGGAAGG
>NW_005841856.1:2087643-2172595 GCF_000455745.1 Alligator sinensis | reverse complement strand
AGGGGGAGGGGGGGGGGGGGGGGGGGGGGGGGGGGGGGGAGGGGGACAGGCATCAGAGAGTAAGGTCTGGAGAGTGGGAGCAAAGGGTAGGAATCAAGCTGCTTTATCTCTCCACTGTCTGCCCTACCAGTGCCCTCCTTACCTCCTGTCTCTACCAGTGCCTCCCCCACACCACTGTCTTTCCCACTGAAAAAGTGGGGAAGGGGGGCAAATTAAAGATGACTCTACAATAATTGGGTTCTATACATGGAAAGTTATGGGAAATGTATAAATTTTCCATGTATAGGATCTAATTATTGGGGGATCGTCTTAAATTCTGGGTCATCTTGGATTTGGGTAAATATGGTATTTCTACACGTACAACATTCCACAACTCTCATATTTATCTGTTAAAGACAGGATTTGTACTTGTGACCATAGAATCATAGAAAGTTAGGGTTGGAAGGGACCTCATGTCATCTAGTCCAACTCCCTACTCAAAGCAGGAGCATCCCCAAATAGATCATCCCAGCCACAGCTTTGTCTAGCTAAGTTATGAAAACCTCCAAGGATGGAGCTTTCACCACCTCTCTGGGTAACCAGTTCCAGTGTTTTACTATCCTCTTAGTGAGAAAATTCTTCCTAATATCCAACCTTCCCTTGCTGCAACTTGAGACCATTGTTCCTTGTTGCGTCATCTGCCACCACTGAGCATAGTCTAGCTCCAGCCTCTTTCGAATTCCCCTTCAGGTAGTTGAAGGCTGCTATCAAGTCCCCTCAATCTCCTCTTTACTAAACTAAATAAGCCCAGTTCCCTCAGTCTTTTCTCATAAGTCATGTCCCCCGACCCCTCACCATTGTTGTCACCCTCTGCTGGACTCTCTCCAATTTGTCCACATCCTTTCTGCACTGGGGGCCCCAAAACTGAACACAGTACTCAAGATGTGTCCTCACCAGTGCTGAATAAAGGAAAATAATCATTTCCCTTGACCCGCAGGCAACACAACTACCAATGCATCTCAGGATGGTGTTAGCCTTCTTGGCAGCAGGGGCACACTGCTGGCTCATATTCAGCTTACTGTCCACTGTAACCCCCAGGTCCTTTTCTGCACAGCTGCTGCCCAGCCAGTCACCCCAGCCTGTACTGGTGTGTGGGATTTTTCTGTCCTAAGTGCAGGACTTTACACTTGTCCTTTTTGAACCTCATGAGATTTATTGTGGCCCAATCCTCCAATTTGCCTAGGTCACTCTAAATCCTAGCCCTACCCTCCAGCATATCTACTTCTCCCCTCAGTTTGGTGTCATTTGCAGATGTTCTGAGAGTTCACTCTATGCCATCTTCCAGGTCGTTGATTAAGACTTTGAACAAAAGTGGACCCAGGACCGACACCTGGAGAACTTCACTTGATACTGGCTGCCAACTAGACATCAAGCCACTGATTACTACTCTCTGAGCCTGATGCTCTAGCCAGTTTTCTATCCATCTTACAGTCCATTCAGCTAGCCCATACTTTAGCTTGCCTGTGAGAACATTGTTGGATGCTGTATCAAATGCCTTGCTAAAATTAAGGTATACAACATCTACCAGTCTCCCCACATCCACACAGCCAGTCACCTCATCACAGAAGGCATCAGTTTGGTCAGGCATGACTTGGCCTTGGTGAATCCATGCTGATTGTTCCTAATCACCTTATTCTCCTCCAAATGCTTAGAAATGTATTCCTTGAGAATCTACTCCATGATTTTTCCAGGGACTGAGGTGAGGCTGGCCAGTCTGTAGTTCCCTGGATCCTCCTTTTTTTCCTTTCTTAAATATGGGCACTACATTTTCCCTTTTCCAATTATCCAGGACCTCTACTAATTACCATGAGTTTTCAAAGATGATGGCCAATGGCTGTGCAATCACATCAACCAGCTCCCTCAGCACCCTCGGGTGCATCCCATCCAGCTCCATGAACTTATATATATCCAGCTTTTCTAAGTAGTCCCCAACCTGTTGTTTCACCACCGAGGGATGCTCACCTCCTTCCCAAACTGTGCTGCCCAGTGGAGTAGTCTGGGAGCTGCCCTTGCCTGTGAAAATGAAGGCAAAAAAGGCATTGAATATTCAGTCTTTTCTGTATCCTCTGTCACAAGGATGCCTCCCCCATTCAGTAAGGGATCCATACTTTCCATGATCCTCCTCTTTCTACCGACATACTTGTAGAAGCCCTTCTTGTTACCCTTCACATCCTTTGGTAGCTGCAACTCCAATTGCGCTTTGGCCTTCCTGACTTCATCTCCGCATGCCCAAGCAATGCTTCTATATTCTCCCTCAGTTATTGGTCCAAGTTTCCACTTCTTATATGCTTCCTTTTTTGATTTAATTACTAATGAATTCCCTGATAAGCCAAGCTGGTCTTCTGCCATACTTGCTAGTCTTCCTGTGCACTGGGATGGCTTGTTCCTGGACTCTCAGTAAGGCTTCTTTAAAGTACAGTCAGCTCTCCTGAACTTCTCTCCCTCTGTCTGGCTTCCCAGGAGATCCTGCCTATGAGTTTCCTGAGTGAGTAAAAGTCTGCTTTTCTAAAGTCCAGGATCCTTACTTTGTTGCTCCTTCCTTTCCTCAGGATCCAATGATGCAATGAGAAGCTAAAGATCTTCCTCAATAAAAAGGAGCCTGATTTTTGGAAATATAAATATTCTAGAAGAGACATTCCAATCTACTGAAGTTTTATATTCATTTCTATATGTTTAATTAGTGGTTATGAATAGTTAATTTACTGATCTGGTGACTGATATGGAAAGTCTTAGAAAAATTAATAACCATGAAATGGATATAGTAACTGAAAATTCTCTCTGACACGTAATTGTATTGAATTCTGCAAACCTTCCCTCAAACATTAAATTCTATATTCGTTTATAAAAAATAAAATAGTTTTTATAGAAATGTTCAGGTTAAATCCCTAAATGATGGTGATCCATACAAGAAATAAATGTACTTTGGGTGTGATTCTGCTTCTACATATACTCATGTAAAGTTGACTATATACTGTATACCTCAAATACAGTTATTGCGTAAGCCTTATGATTTACACCACAATAAAGCTGCTCTGAATTAGATCAGAATCAGGTCTGCAGTGTCAGAGAAGTGAGTGGAATTGATATATCTCCTTTTTAATCCTAATTGTGCATCTAATCTCCACTACTATAATGGGGAATTTTTGTATTTCATCCTCTTGGTGGCCTATCATTACATTATCAGTAGCAGTCTCTAACCTATTAGTGTATGAGTAGCATTTGTGGTAGTAATTACTTGTCATTTCAAGGGCAATGTCACATGCAGTTAGTGTCTATATCTTTGGTGGCATTTTCATCTGGTAAAGCTAAATGGTTTCTTACTACAGAGGATAAAAAACTTAAATCTCCATCTCTCTTGCTGGCTGAATTCTCCTGAGTTCTTAAATCAGAACAATGACAACTAGCAGCAGCAACAATCTTAGGTGTGGAGAAGAAGGATACAGAAGAATTAAAACCTATTTGGAAGTGAAAAATAAAGTATCCTTAAATGGCCACATTCAGTAAATATTTTCATCCACTTTTTTCATAAAGACAAAACCACTCAAGCACCCTCAAAATCAGTTTTGGGGTGGGATGGAGATAGGCATGTTTTGTCTCTGCCCATGCATGGGCAAATACACACCATTTTCCACAGTTTTTTCTCTTGAGTGGAGCCTCAGTTATGTCAGGTATGTTTCTTCCAAGGCAGTACTTTGAAACTTTTCTCTCCAAGTTTGTCTAATCTCTTCCTCCCAATCCCATTTCACCACTTTACTCCAAGTCTTACAGTTCTGGCCTTTCCCACCTTGCTTTTCCAGTATCAACAGTCCCTTACCCACTTCCCTACGTCTAATCTCCTTGTGTTGTAAAAGCAACTTGGTCATCTCCTAGGCTAGGGACAGACATTCCACATAAACCCATTTAAGTGATCAGAAACTGGTTTAAACCTGTAACATAACAGATGTTCAGTGCACATAAACCAGTTTGAAAATGCCTAAAACTGGTGAGAGATAAACCTGGTTGAATGTAATATCAGACTTAAATGATTTGGCTCAAATCAGTTTATGCGATGTCTGTCCCTGACTCCTTGCTGGTTTAAGATAAATCAGACTCCCCAAGCATCCCAGCATGCTCTCTGGCTGGGTGGGGCCCTCTGCAGGCTTCTGCTCTCCCCACCCCTCCCCACTCTGTGCTAAGCAGGCAACCCCCCATCCTTCACAGAAACCTCAGCATTAGCTAACAGACCACATGCTGGCTACAGTCTGTGCTGTGGGAGAGGACAGAGGCAGACAGGCTTTTTGGAGCTAATTAGTAGGTAGCTTAATGTCCTTCCTTGGAAACGCTGTTTAAGAGCTGTTTGCTCCCTCCCCTCCTCCCTCACCACTCCCTGCTAAGCAGAAATTCCCTCCTCCCCTCTGCCTTGCTGAGGAAGTGTCTGTGTATTAGCTAGCACACCACATGCTTGGTCCATACTGCATAAACAAGTAGAATCAACAGTCTTTATGGGGTGATAAACACTGAGATAAGTGTGATAAACACTGTTATCAGCCCTCACTCCCAACCCCAGCTTGCTTGCCTGTCAGCTTGCTGCAGACAGTATACGGAAGCAGGGAGGGAGATCGAAAAATTCCATATCATCAACATCGTATGGATCTTTTACATAAGGAACAACTCCTCCTTGTCTCCTCTGCCTTTCTTTCCTAAACAGTTTATACCCATCCATGACAGTAACCCAGTCCTGCGAGGTATCCCAGCTTGTTTCTTTTATTCAGTCATGTCATCCTTCCATGACTATGCGAGGACTTTTTTCCACCCCAAAGACAGCATTTAGAGGAAATGCTACCAATTTTACTGTAGTATGTTGTCCCATTGTCTGGTTCATCTGTAAAGTTCCTAACATTTTGAAATACTGTTTAGCTAAAAGGTACTAATGCTTACACATAGGGTCATATGCATTTATTGACTTGCTCAGGATCACTCAGAAGGGAAGTGGCAAAGCCTGTAATTAGATTCAGGTCTCCTGTAATTATTTATAGCTTTATAAGCACTTTAAACTATACCTTCATCTCCTGAGCCAAAGCTCATAGAAGTCAGTTGAAAAGTATATTGAAAAATAGATTCTTCTCAGCTTTAAAAATAAATAAATAAAGCTTCTCCTAAACTTTAGCTGAAAATGAATGATAGTGCACATGCCAAAACTGTTTTATTTTTAAAATTGTATAGTAAATATGAACCATCTTTTTCCTTTGTGCAAATGTATGGAAATATGGTGTTCTGGTTGTGAGGGTGGTGAGGACATTTTCTACATTTCTTTTGTTCTGTGTATTTTCATGTTTGTCAAGGATAAAAAAGGACCTTGTGAAGTTTTATGCTGCCTGAGATGCATTAAAAATGGCAAGGGGCATAAGGGAGGGTAAGTGCATATTCTATAGCTCATCTGTCTCATAGGCACAGTCTTGTCATGTGTAGAAGTAAATTATTGTATCCCTGCTGGGTGCAGCTAGCATGATCTAATGCCTTTTAGGTGAATGCAGGCAAGCATAAGGCAGAATCATGCATGCTTTTCTTCAAGCTTGAACTGTTGCAGTGCTCTTGTCACTGTCAGTTTGCTTCTGTGAATACTCCCTCAGGTGTTGACATTGGTATTCTCTCAAACTTCACTCATTTCAGTGAATGTTGTTAGCACAGACTTCCTTTCATATGTGTCTATGGAGGAGTAACTCTGAATGTTGCTTCTTTCAAGACTGCTAGATGTGAAGTCCTATCTTTATGACTATAGCAGGATCTATCCCCGGGGTGGCCATGACACCCACTGGAGGCTTGCAATTACTACCTGCTAAGGTTCTCTGGGGATTCTCCCTTATTGCTCTTTTACCTGTCACACTTTGCTGATATTACTTGATTTGGAGAAAAGGAAGCTGCTCCAGGGTCCCAAAGTGAACCTGTCTCTGCTACCAGTCTGTGGGTTCCTCCCAAACCCCGTTGATCTCTGTTCTGCCCTCAGGTGCTAGGTGGGGCTCTCTTGACCTATGCATGCTCTATCGTATTAATTGCCTTAAAGTCCTTGATCTCTGACATTCACTACAGCCATGTCCATGCCTCACAGATGTTACCGGTCATCACTTGGATGGGACACTTCACCCCAAACCCACCTCAAGCCTCTATGCTCTTGTTGGGGCCTTGGCCTTCCTGGCTTCTGCCTCTCTGCTCTAGATGGCCCCTTTAGCCTAGGTCAACCACACTGGACTTCAGCTTAGTCCTAGTCTTGCCCTCTTGAGTTCGGATATCACTCCTCTTGGGCTTCAGCTCTCTTGCCCAGGTCATTCCCTCTTGGGCACGAGACCCTTGGCCCTGGTTCTCACCCTGGATTCAGGCTGGCTCCACCTCACCCCTCTTGGGTTCTGGGCCCCTGGCCCTGGTTTTGCTACTTTCCAGGGCTGCTCTAGCCAACCCCACTTCAAGCCCCCTTTAATGCCCTTCTAGGCTTAGTCTTTAACCCTTCCCAGTTTTGTCTTGATAGTGTCTTGAACCCAGCCCCTGGGAGAGTTCAAAACCCTACATGTCCTTTGGGCATCTTGTGACCTCCTCCCCTGTTACTTACTTTTGGTTCACCAGTAACTAGAGCAAACAGAACAGAACAAGCAACCATTTATCATAAAACCTCCCCCCCTGGGCAAATGAATAAAGGAAGAAAAAAGGCATGCTACTGCTTTGAAAGGAACCCCCTGTCCTCCGGCAAACAAATAAACAGGCCTTCAGTCAGCCATCCTCCCACTGGGCTCCCACCTACCTGCCAGCAGCTCCTCCCTGCTGACAGCTCTCTCCCCTGCAGAGCACTGGACTTCTTCCCTTCTGCTTTCCAGGTGAACTTTTAAGTTTCATGGAGCTCAGTGTCCCTTGAGTCAGGTGACTTGCCCAGCATAGCTGCCCCTTTCTAATTTTACTCAACAGCTTACAACTGTTACACTAACTTCCATAGCAAGGCTCTTGCTTATCAGCCAATTGCTGTGCAACTAGCCCTGCAATAGGCAATCATAATCTATGGGCTCCTGGCTGCCCATTCCCCTCCAGCCAGCCCATAATGGGAAGTGCTGGGGATCTCCCGGCTGCTGTTTCTCCCTTCAAGTAATGGGAGTCTTGGCTCCCTGTTACAGTGAGACATGCTTTCGTTTGCTGTCTCATGCTTAGTCTCTGATATCTTCAGCAGGATTATAAACTTTTCAGATACAGCACCAGGTCTTCATGTGTTTGTACTTCAGTTAGTACAAAGGGATTCCTTTGTTCATTCTGGGTGCTAATGCAATATTTTATTAGAACTACTAGTATGTAAAGAACTACAGTCCCTTTTCACTTCACTGTGTGACGTGTAATTTTACAGTATATTTGGAATTTCAGATAACTAGTAGGGATGGCACTCAATTGCCTGTTCTAAAAACATGTCTCTTCTAATCTATCTAAAGAACAATGTTTCTTCTTAGTTTTATAGTACACATAAAACCCTGTTGACATGCCCTGAAACTTTGCACCCCAAAGAGCATTTGGAGGAAATGCTACCCATTTCATTACAGTTTGTTCTCCCATTGTCCCGTCCATCTATACAAGTTCCTACCTTTTAAAGTATTATTTAGGTTATTAACAGCTACTAGAGTGTTTACAGTCACATCATTCATTTTAAGTAATGTTCTATGACCCACTGAAAAAGTTAGGTAGTATTTCTATTTCTTTTCTTAAATTCACATCACCACAGATTTTTCATTCAAGTACCTCACCAAAATGAATACAGACAATTTAGTGTTCGCTTTTCAAGAAAATCACCGAATGATTTAAAGAAAAAAATTCTTGTACCCCAAGTTGAAAACTGGGTGTTTAGATTAGTTTCTTTCATGCAAAATCTTTTCACAATCACTTGTCTATGACAGCACAATACAATAATGACAGTCTAATTGCATAAAATTAAAATCAGCATTTTTAGAAAACTTCTCCCCACCCCCTTTTAATTTGCTGTTAAAATTAGTTTATTACTGGTTTATTTTTCACTGCCTATCAAACAGATGTTGCTCAGTCTCCGAGGAATTCTCCCAGTCACTCTGGCTTGGTGAGCTGCCAGATGTTCAGTTTCCTTGCAGCATTTCACACAAGTGCCAGGGATATGAAAGAGCCTGCCTAAGTAACAAGAGCATAAATAATTTTTTTTTCCTGATAAGAGGGGGGACTGTTGCTTCAAATAGGAATACATGAAACAACAGATAGGAAAGGACGGAGTGCACACACAATCTCTATCTCTCTCCCTATCTCACTTGCCCTCTCCCACAGCCACACCAACCATCCCTCAAGAGAGTCAAACAATGCCTAATCCTTGTGTTACCAGACTCTCAACTTGTCCCTCCAGAAGTTAACAACTTTGTTCAGTTACTTTGTTAACTGAATTAAAAACACAAAGACAAATTGTTGGACGTTGGACATATTCAACAATCAAAGTCATTTCCACTGGGGGCGTGGAGGAGGTGGAGAACAGAAATAGAACAGGGAAGTAAATCCATTTGATCAGTAGTAAAAAGGAAATGTTTATAACATTTTAAAAGATCAGGTATCATAAGATCAATTTGAGTGAATTTTGTAAAAATCCTACCAGTCAGCCCTAAAATATTAAATACTGTTTTTGAAAGAATATTATAATTTGTGATTCAGATATGTGAGGCAACCTCTAAGTCAATAGTTATAACATATTAACCTTTAGAGGTATGATATATTATCATGGAGTCAATTGTTTCAAGATTTTCTGAATGACCTGTGCTGTGAAATCATAGTAAATGGGGTGGGGAAGGGGGAAGATACATTTTTCTCTTTGCTTTTCCCAACATTTTTTTTTACTTGCATTTAATTTTCCTACCCATCTCCCAGCTTCTTACACACCCTATAACAGTGTCATCCATTATAGGCCATGGTGTATATGTTTTATCTATTAACATAAAATAATACAACTTCTAAAGCACATAGGTTTAACAAAATAATCCCTTTGAAAACACGTGGCAAAGAATATAGATGGTATCCCTACTCATTTTTTAAATAGGTGTAAAATATGGGGTTTTGTATTGCTGGATAAAAGAGTAGGTAAAGGTTAAACCCTGAAGGACTCCCACCCCACACCACTCAAAATGATTATAGAAGTCAATTGTCTGGTGTTCAAATGGACAATACCAGGCAACTACTGTATGAAGATTATATCTAGATTCTTTGGAAGAAGTATACTAACCAGTCTGGTCAGGTTCAGGTGTATGGCTTTAAACTTCTATAGCTCTCTAAGTGTGAACATGTGTGTGCATGTGTGTGTGTGTGTGTATAATATCCATATACATGTGTGTGTGGTGTGTATGTGTATAGAGGAACTTTGGGGCAGCTAAAACACAGCCTGCGGTATCAAAAATTTAGAGTAAGTCTGAGACTGAGGCCACATACAGGTATTGCATTTCTATCTAGAGAATCCTGATTCTCACAATAAAAATGACTAGCATACCAGTGTTCATTGAATTTATCCTAGGGAAAACATGCCCCTTCTGGGAGAAAGATCTTCCAAGTATGAACATGGATAATTGAGCTTGCAAGAGAATCTCTGTCACAAAAATGAACACTTCGATGCCCCCTACCTGGTCTGATCCAGGAGCAGCAAGGCAAACTCCTAACTTTTTTCCCCAGACCAGAGACTTCTCAGTTTGGGGAATGGATGGGGGGCTTTTCCCCATTACTCCAGGAGGGGACTGAAACAATGGGCAAAGCCCGCTATGCACTCCACAGGTGGGTCCCTGGTCTTGGGAGTGGGGGTAGAGTTTCTCAGAAGTGTGCTGCCTCTGCTCTGCCTCTAGCAACTAAGAGCATTACAGCAGAGGAGCTGATCCTTTTTCCCTGCTCACTCTTCAGATGGGGAGTTTGCCAGTGCCCCCTCTGCAGACAGCATTTAAAGCTCAGCGGGTTGAGAATTACAACAGGGAGAGCTCTTCTCAGAGGAACTGCCAGCTCTGCAGGCTTTGAAAGAGCTGTCCATGCTGCCCTGCTCCCCCGCAGGGCCTGAAACCAGGGTGGAGGGAGCTCTCCCCACCACAGCTTTTGGTTCTCCAAGTTTTGAAAGTACCATCTACACCAGCCAGCGGGGTGAGTGGCATGGGCAGTGTTTTCAAAACTCCTAAAACTGGGAACTAAAGTGAGGATTGCTCTCTCTGCAATGGCTCTTGGCTCCACAGGCTTTAAATGCTACATTGGGCATCACACAGGGTGACTTAAAAGGTGGGGTGCAGCCTCTTGATAGCCTGCCCCCTTCCTAGGTAGGGGAGAAGACAAGTTATCGAGTAATGGAATACCCCCCAAGGCAGGGGTGGCTCAGGAAACAGCCCCCGACTGTCCCCTGGCTACATAGTTCCCCTCTGTAGGTCTCCAGGGGGCTGAAACACAGGTAGGCTCCTGCCCCAGGGTTGTTTTTCTGCTGGTAAGAGTTTCAGAGAAAATTCTCACCAGTAGAAATGAATACCTGCCCATAACCTGAGGTAGCAGTTGCAGAGGTGCAAGGTATTTTGTTCAACCCTAATTCATACAGAGTGACTTAATCAAAAGGAACCTAGCTACGCTGGCAAGAAGAGGTCTAAGTTTAGATAAGGCAACACATATTCAAACCTTTAATTATTTTAACCCGTTTTGTTCTGCTTTTGGTGTTTCTGCTCTATTAATCAAAGATACTTCCTTTTGAAATAAGCTATTTTGACACTCTACCAGCTTGTTCTATCTCTGAGATGACCCAAGAGAGCTGGGACCAAAACCAACCTGTCTGGATGGAGGCAATATAACTCTTTTAAAGGGATACTGTAACTTGGCAATCCAGTTAAAAGTGGGGCTCTCCATGTTACTTGAATTTATATTTGCCTTGGCAATAGGCCAGAAGGGAGATATTTAAAAATGCATATCTTTTGTTTTGATTGCCCTATCTGTTCAGTATATGGTGGGACGGATTCCTCAGTCCCATGTCACGGCACCAGTATTAGGGATAGACATTTGATCCCGGTTCTCATACACTTAACCTACATGAACCATCATTTTAGGTAAGGACAGTAAAGAGGAGTGGGATATGAAGAGGTTTCTGTGAGAGGAGAAACTAAATAAACTAGAACTTTGATCTTAGAAAAAAAGACTGAGTGGGTCTGCAAAATCCTGAATAGCATGGAGGATTTACTCTCTCTCTTGGTACTAGAACCAGGGGTCAAACAATGAAATTATTTGGGTAGCAGGTTTGAGACAAACAAAAGAAAGGTCTTTTACATACAAAATTTGTGGAACTTAATTTAATGAGGTTCAAATGGGAATTAAACTCCTTAATGGAGAATGAATTAGTCAGTATAAAACATAGTATAGTTTAGGGTAAACCTCCAAATTAGGATGTCAGAACAAGAAAGGATCAGGGGATGGATCAGTCTGAATAGGCTTTTGTAGGAATCCTGTTTCCATTAGCATGCACTGCTTCTGCTGTGAGATACAGAATCCTGGGTTAGATAGACCTGCAGTCTAGCCCAGCATGCCTTTTTTTATGTTCTTACTCTGCATTTGAAATGACTTTCACATAGGAAGATTTACAGTCATACGCTGGTTGTAGACTGTGTCAGAGAAACAGAAGTTCCAAATTTCACTATACTGCTCTTATGACACGAACACATGCCTTTAAGTATTATTATACTTCATTCCTTTTAGGGGCCATTATAGAGTAAACTGCTCCTTCAATGAATATTTGTTCTAGCAGCAATCAAGGAACAAATCGAATAAAATGGGGCAGCTTGCTGACAGTGGATATGAGTTTGATAATGTCTTTTAAGTACACTGTCTGGTAAGGACACAGTCCTAAGATCATATAAAAGGGTCTATCATGACTTGCATAACGGACTGTAGGTGTTTAAACACTTGAAATATTTAACAGTACTAGAATATTGGACCTATTTATAAAGATGCCCCCAAGGTTATGTTTTTCAAAAACACGGAAGTGAGACCTTTATAGTACTTCATGTTTAGGAGCAGCATGTACCCTTCAAATGTATTTCACATTTCATTAAATCCCAATTCTATACCTAGAAAGTATCATGTTGGGACATAGTTCTCTCATTGTTAGTCATATTTGTGCAATTCTTCCCACTGTTCTCCCCACATCACTTTGTTGAACATCTGATGGCGAAAGCTTATTTTATAGAAGGAATTTCTTTAAAAATATATACTTGTGAGGTATTTACTTAAAAAGTTGTGGTCAGAAGAAATGTATTTTTTCATGGCCAATTCTCTACCTAAATTGACTGAGGTACAAGAGGTTAAGTTATTTGCCCTGAATCATCTAGAGGCAGCTCCAACAAAGATCAGAGTTAGCAGTATTTCTTATCTATTTTACTGAAAAGATTAATTCATTGTAGCTTTCTAATGAATTTTAAAAGACCATATATGATGATGTGAATGAGGATGTGTAAGTCTAAGCAATGCCAATCTGGCCCCACATATCCCCCCCACTACCCCTCTTATATCATTATTCCTTTTATTAATACAAATTTCTTCATAGCTAAGCCAACTGACTTTCACATGTCTAAACCAAATAATAAAATCAGAGTTCTGGAAGAGAGAATCAGATCCCCAAGTTGCAAATGTAAATGTTGCCAGGTGTACAGTTCCCCTGTTCTAATAAATAAATAATTAGAAAATATGATTAATAAAAGCCTGCATGCCTAGTGCTTCAGACTGTTTTTTATAAGGCAGGAAATATATTAAGTTAACATTGAGAGCAGAATACTAGGTCTTCATTGCTGATTCTGGCTTTTCATAGGGGACTAGGAATGAAAGATATTCAAGCCCTGCACTATTCATGCTGTAGACACACAGGAATCATATGTCTGGGAAAGAGAAAGAAACGAAGACAGATTCAAAATAGATCAGACAAAAAGAGCCAAGTAATTCTATGCATGCTCATCTCATGCATTGAGACCTATCAGATCTGAAATGGGAATACAAACTTTTGTTGGTCTTCCCTCCCCATACATCCAACCTAATGGCCAGTCCTAAGGCACTTTTGGAGTTGTCAAACAGTCATTGCCCAGCTATTCATATCTATTTAGCAATGACCTGCCAGTGTCACAATTCTTATGCAGACTTTGCTATTAAATGTAGTGCCTAATTTAAAGTTCTTAACCAGCATTCATCAGTGTCCTATATACATTCCAACAGGAGCTTTACCATATTTTAAAAAGCATAGTGCTCCTATCTGTGATTTAATATGCTACTTTATACATAGCACCTTACAGAATTAAACTGTTTATAAAAGGAAAGTCTAAGTGACTGAGCAGTTTTTTGTCCTGCAGACAGTACTGGTAAAATCTAGAAAAAAAAAAGTATTTGCAATTTTATATTAAAAAGCTGATGTTAGTAGTTACAATTTCTCTTACATTAAACACACAATGAATAACTTCCTAAGAGATGTTACCCACTGAAGGGAATTAATGCATTTATTTCTAGATGATTGCTATTTTAAATTCTTAAGCTGCTTTGTTTTGTGAAAATATATGAAAAGATGTACAAATTACTCTGAGTAGCAGCAAATGGCAGAAAGAAAATCCTTAAAACTCACCAACTCTGTAATCTTTCCCTTTAGATATGTTGTTCATTACAAATCTTAAAAAAAAATTCTCATCAGTGACCTTTAACATTCTGCATCTACTGAACTAGCAGAACATTTAAATAACTCCAAAAGTAGGAACCAACACAGCTGTTAAAATTGTGCAGAGATTGACAACATAATCCCCATTGCAAAATATGCATATTACTAACAAATCCCTTACTCTGGAACATTTATACATGTATCAGTCTATTTATGCCCTTATGTGGACAGGTACTCAATTTATCCAAAATTGTAAAATTCAGGTTTAGATACACAAATCATTTTTCCATTATCTTTGTAAATGCCTCCTGAGAGTTTTTGCAAGAGAAAAAGTTTTGAAAAACAAAATAAAAAGAACGAGAACATGTCCTGCTATCATTATGATTTGTGTGTGTGGGGGGGGGGAGGGGGGGAGGACCTATTTTTTTGGTATATTTTGAATCACAATTAATACAATTAGGGATTGAAAAGGAAAAATATTGTAAAAGTAAAATAAAACCAAGTGACAAGAAAACCCCATACTTCTCCGTCTGTCTCGGTCTTAAATGGCAACACTGGGTGTATCTACATGAGACATTTACTGTGGGGCTGACTAATTAGCTCTGCAATAAAGTCTTGGTGTCTACATGTGCACAGGTGATGTGTAGTGGGGGCATGGGGGGCATATGCCCCCCCAAGACTGCTGGTACCCCTCCTGACAGCAAGCGCTCTGGCTGGCAGGGGGGAACGGAGAGCGCTAGTGCCCCCGCTGAAATTGGCTCCACTACAGCTGTGCGGCATGCAGAATTGCCGGCACTTCCACCACTGCCGTGTCCCATGCAGATGTGCTGGCACTTCCACCGTCGCCGTGTGGCTGGCCGGTAGGGGACACCCCCCAGTCATGCCCTGTTGGTGCCCCCCCCAGGCTTGAGAGGCACCAGTCACCCATGTACATCTGTGGTCCTATTAGGCTGCAGTAAACTAATAAATGCTGCCATAGGATAGTACTTGTCAATACAAGTACTATCCCATGGTGGTGTTATTTAGTGTGCTGCAATGCACATTTAGATGATAACAGGGCTAGCTAGTGCACAAGGGTGCTTCAGTGCAGGGGCTGCCTGCTGACTGGCCCTGCACTGAAGCACCCTGGTGCCCCAGCCAGCTCCTCTGCAGCATGTTGAGCTGGCCTGGGGCAGTTCCAGGCTGGCAGACTGACCCCCAGGGCTTCCTGCCAGCTGAGGCTGCTCCGACTTGGCTCAATGTGCTGTGGTCCCAGGCACACATGTAAGTGCAGTGCCCAGAAGCAATAAAAACTCTGGCACAAACTGCAGCAGAGTTCACTGTATTGCACTAATATCACACATAGATGTGCCCACAGTGTGCTGAGAAGATTGTTGTAACACTGCTTTCTATACTTGGCTTCTTTGTATGTGCTTCAATAAACCACATACAAAGATCTCAACACTTAAGAGATGGAAAAGACCTACTAGTTAACCCACTCCATTTCTCTTCCCTGTGTAACTGCTTCTTATAGACAACCTAAGAAGTGGGGCTGGGGCACCTACCAATTTCCCTCGGGGACATAGTATTTTGTTATCTCAGCATTCCCCCTGCCAGCAAAATATTCTCCTGAGAGGAGATTCAGTACTAATCACTCCTCTTCCAAATCTCCAAAATGTCTAACTCTGCTTCACCTCTGCTTTTCCTGAAGCCCTTGGAGTTCTTCATCCCTCTTCTTCCAGACTGGGCAGCAGTTTCAGATGGGTCCCCTCTGACCCCTTCCTTGCTAGAGGGAGCAGTTGCAGGGTTTCTTACAATCCCATCCTTCCCCTTTCCAGGAATGGGATTGCAGTGCTGGAGATGGGAAGCAGAAGCAGCAAAGGATGCACCCTTCTGCTCACAGGCCACAAGGGAGGAGAAAGGAACAAAGCAACAGCAGGGCACGTTCTGCTTCTCTTCTCCCCCCGCACCAGCTCCCCTAAGAATGGCTGTGCATTGCTGAGGGAACCTTTCTCTCTGCTGCCTTCAATAATCCTGATTGGCTGGGTAAGCAACCAATCACGGCCAGTTTTTATAGGGTTGGGATTCAGGGGGGCCTGGGACTTCTAGTCAGCCCAAATGAGGTCCAAATTCAGATCACAAGAAGTGGCAACAGCCATTATAAATGTGCATACTGTCATGCCCTTCTTTTTAGTTGTCTCCTGTACAATTGTCACAGCATGAAGTGTTACTTAGGTTTACCATATGTCTGGGTTTTCCTGGACATGCCCTCTTTTTGGGTCCTCCCATCTCCATCTGGGTGGTTTTTTATAATATCAACAAATGTTGGGGATTTTTCTTTGCTTGGCATCGAAGTTTTTCCTGGCACTTCCCAGCTTGCCTTAACAAGGAGCTGCTTGGGGCTGGGGGAAGTGGTGGGGAAGGCGGTTCGAGGCAGGGGGCATCACATGGTCTGTGGGGAGCAGGGGGCATCATGTGGTCTGCCCATGCACACAGCCGGCATGCAGCCAGGCAGGGTGGTGGGATTAGCGGTGGTAACTGGGCTACAGCCCGCCCCCAGCACGATAAATCATAGTTCATTCAGTCAGCAGTTAGTTTAAGTAACTTGTAATGGGAAAAAGACTAAAGAACAGCTTGTAGCAGAGTAGTATTAAGAACAGTGTTAAACAAGCAGAACCCAGTACGAATATACATATAGAAAACCAGAGCAACCTCAGCTCACCATAAGGTGGTGACTTGTCCCATCACAGATCTCTTCCACGCAGGGGTGATGCAGAGCTGGTGAGGATGTCCAAGCCTTTCCCCCTTGCCTTGTGTACTTGGCACCTCACTTATTCAGAATAATGTGATACATTACAAAATCCTCCGTAGAAGAATGGGTGGGCAGTCACTCCGGATCACCTCTCCTCAGGTAAGCTTCCCTGACAACCGAATCCATACACCACTCAATCCACACGAATAATAGTTCACACCCACCACTAACTCCAATCAGTCCAGGACAGACAGCGCCACACTCCTCCTCCTCACTCTACGTTACAACAAAACCACCTCACAAAACTCTCTGTGCCCATCTCTCGGGTGCCTTTTATACCACACCCCTGTCAATCGCTGTCACTCAAAACATCCACCATTCACAATGCTGTGCACACATCCCATCCACCTCTGCACTCATTACTCTCGCTGTGCACACGGCACTTAATCTATCAGTTACCACTTGACCTCAGGCAGTTTTCCCGCCAAGAATTATAGGCACTGCACATGTCCCATAAGCATATGACATCATCAATGGCATCATCAAGGTGAAAAGTTCAGCTGCTCTGGACCCTTCACACCTCGAGTCAAAGCGTGTGTGCTCAGGAGGGAATTAAGGCCACGAATACATCTCCAACAGCATCCTCTTTTTTGAAACTGGAAATATGGTAACCCTAGTGTTACTTCAATGGAAAATAACAATGTAAGTACATCCCAGGTCCAAGTTCTGCCCTTTAAAAAGCAGTTATTGTGAGATGCATATTCCCCTGAAGAAAACGGCACGGCAGTCATTAGTAAAGCGTACTGGGGAAAAGACCAGTTTGCCAAAGCTCTGCCTATTGGGAAGGCAGAGGCAGAAAGATGTGACTGAGGGAGAAAGGCTCTGGAAAGAGGCTTTAGATAGATTTTGGTCAAGGAGACAGAGAGGCCTAAAGAAACTTTCAAAAGGAGCCAAAGACAAGTCCCAAGAAAACTGCACTTTTCTACAGGCCCCAAAGTTTGGAGTGGAGTGGAACGGGAGCGGCTGCACAGTTATGGTGCTTACGCTGAATGCTGGAATAAAGGAGGTCCTGGGCTACTCTGCAGGGGCATGTGATAAAATGCTGTGACTGTGCTCTAGGAAATGTTCATCCCAGGGAGAGAGAGAGGTAGGATGCTTTTTGCTTGTCTTCCATTTGAACATTATACTGAAGTAAGAAGCAGCTTATCAATTTGGCTGGAATGTTACTTGCTCTCTGAAAGCAAAAGGAAGAAGAGAGACCAAAAGAGGAGGCTGTAATACTGCATGGCTGATGTAAGGTAAGTTGTCCCCATTACACTAACCTATTCATAATTGGATCTTTCATCCTAAGAGCCTGGTATTACTATGGTGTGGCCACAATTCATTGTGGACCATCCTGAGCACAGCTATATATTATTTCTGACTCTGAGACTGTCTGACTCCAACTTGATCAAGAGTCAAGGACCAGGAGAGAGGAGAGAAGTGATTTCTATGCTAAGATCTGCTAGTCGGGTAATAGTTGACTCCAAGTTTTTAAAAAAATGTTGGTAAAAAAAAGATAAAATATGAGAAATAATAGTAATAATAACCAGGTCAGTATGTCTTATTTAAGTCTTAAGCAGATCTTGATATTTTCACCATTTCCATTTCAAAGCATTAAATATTAGCAAGGAAGGAGTAAGCTGCTGGCCTGCCTGGCATAGAGAATTTATACGTATACATACATATGTACACACATATACATACACACATCTTGGGGACAACATTGATGGGGACAAAACAGGTGGATTTGGACAGGTTGGAAAAATGGGCAGAACGAAATAGGATGCAGTTCAACAAAGACAAGTTCAAAGTGCTGCACCTGGGCAAACAGAACCACCAACACACTTACAGGCTGGGGGGTGACCTTCTCAGCAACACAGCAGCGGAAAGGGATCTTGGAGTCATAGTTGACTCCAAGATGAACATGAGTTGTCAATGTGAGGGAGTTATCAACAAGGTTAACCACACTTTATCACTCATTAGCAGATGCATGACAAACAGGTCCAGGGAGGTGATGCTTTCCCTCTTTGCAACACTGATCAGGCTGCAGTTGGAGTACTGCATCCAGTTTTGGGTGCCGCACTTCAAGAGGGGTGCAGAGAATCTCGAGAGGGTCCAGAGGAGGCCACTCATATGGTCAGAGGCCTGCAGGCAAGACCCTATAAGGAGAGACTGAGGGACTTAGATCTCTTCAGATCTAAGAAGAGAAGATTAGAAAGAACTTCACAGAAAGGGTTGCCAGAATCTGGAATGGGCTTCCAAGGGAGGTGGTGCTCTCCCGTACCCTGGGGGTCTTCAAGAGGAGACTGGACAAGCACGTAGCTGGGGTCGTCTGACCCCAATGCTGTTTTCTGCCCAAGGCTGGGGGTCAGACTCAATGACCTACTGAGGTCCCTTCTGACCCAAACATCTATGAATCTATGATGGTGACGACACTGAAAAATTGCTATTTGAGTGCAGGAAACAAGTGTGAAACTCTAAGTAAATTAGCAATGTGGAAAGCACTGCTTAATTATGAAACAGCCAGAGGACTCAAACTCTCTGGTAAGGTCTCAGTTTAGTAAGGAACTTACGTGAACAGCTATCTTCTATCTTAAAGTATGCAAGTGGCTTAATAATTATTTAAATGGGATTACCTGTGTGCTTAAAGTGTCTTACTGAATTGGGGACTAAAATGACATTACTAAACAAATCATTTCTTATTAGATTGAGACCTCAAAAACTATTAGAATCCAGAGGCAAAAACTCCTGTATCTTTTAGATGATCAAAGGGAATGGCAGGACACAAACTGTCAAAAGTAGTTGATAAAGCAAGCTGGATTAAAATTGAACATGCACCATCATCAAGGGACTTGCCGCAACCCGTTCCTTACAAGCATGGTTTCTGTGCTCTGCTCTATCCTGAGGGCAAAATTATCTTCTCCAGTACACACTGCAGATCACAACTGCATGTTCTACATTTATTCAGCCTACCCAACTCCCACTGACATAAAGAAAACTAAGTGAGATGAGTGCAAAATGTGCAAGATAAAAAGTCACAGTATGGACCTGAGTGAATAAATTCTGGCTAAAAATTCATATTGAAAAGAGCAGAATAAAAATTGAACTCTGCATCCAATTCCTTCCTGGGTCACTGGATATCATTAGGGCATAAACCAGACACCTCCATCTACCCCTATTTTAAGGATTGCATTTCCAATGTTCCATAAGTTTCCTCTCTCTGAGCAGCATTTGGTGGAAAGATTCTTTTGGTCAGACCTTTTTAAATGCCCCATGGCTTGTCTGGCATAGCAAATGCTCTGGGTTCATAATTAACAATGCGTTTCATTAAAGGTTGAAAAAATATATTGTAGCTAATGTGGCTGTGGTCTCTCCAGGGATCTTGGGTGTCTAGGTAAAAGGATTCTTTTCTTCTCTTTCATAATCTTTACACATATGGTCATATAAATGTCTTCGCTGTCATAGGGAGTTTTTAACTTAAGAGAATGGAAAATAGTACATATCCTAGGATGAAAATTGGTATTAGGCCTTAACTAAAGACCACTTAAATCAATGTAAAGTCTCACTTTTTCTTGACAGTTTGCATCTGGCTTACTTGGTGCAGATGACTTTTCTAGCCTGCTCTAAAATTGAGACCAGAGGCAAACTCATCCCCTTTCTGTGGTGACACTTAATTGACAGTGGGGCTGACTCTGCCTCCCTTATTACATGCAGTGGTACCTAATATCTTATTACTATTTGCACTGAAGTCAGTGGAACTACTCACACCTGCCAATAGGTTTAGTCTGAGAGTAAGGATGTTGTAATACAGCTTGAAGAAATTAATTTTCAGCTCAAGCCTTCTCATTAGACTTGGCTGTTCCAAGGAGTCTTATCAGACCTCTTGGTCCAAGGACTTCCCCCCTCCAGCTATATATCCACTTAATTTCCATGTCTTTTTCTCAGGAGCTACACTTTACTTCTATTGATTGCAAGGGAGGTAAGAGCCATCTGCTCAAGTTGGGTAGGAAATCCTGTTTAAGTCTCCTCAAGAAGATCTACATAAACTAAAAGAATTGGGTACTTCAGGCAAGCACTGCCAGCCTGTTACACATGTTTTATAGTAGAAAAATTACGATATTGTTTTTCTACAACAGAGGACAAAAGTTGGAGCTAACTTTGTTGGCAGTACTGTAGTATTTAACAATAGGTATTTCTCTTGGATTTTCCATAAGCACTATTCAGAAAATTTTCATAAATGCCTTTCAAAACCACACAGTGTGATGACTTCTAAATATCACTTCCATGACTGGAAGATTTTAATTTTCTTAAATATCTTTTTCAATGACAGTGCATGCCATAATTCTTAAATGTCCTATTATTGAAATCAAATCATTAAAAAACTTTGAAACTTCCAGGACCAACCAATATAAACTATTTTTAATACATTATTGAACTAACAAAAGCATAGAAACTGTAAATGACTGGCATATCAAAATGAAGAGAAAGAAGGTAAAGGAAATACAACAAGGAAATTACATCAATAATTTTAAAGACATGGGTAGCTTTAGGGTTAGATTTTGACCTTCCTTTCCACCCCCTGAGAAAGGAAAATGTATTCATAATCTCCTCTTCAGAATCTAAGCCCCAATTCTTTCATCCTTATATGCACTGAGACTTGCCTTCCTATATGCATAGTCCTGCTAAAATCTCTAGGATGACTCCATGTGAGGAACTGTGCTGTAATCAGCTTCACCATTCTTGTAAATAAAATTAAAACATCAGTTCAACAAATCTTATAAATGGCCCACCAAACTTAGTGAGCTGGTTGATAATGAACATCAGTAATAATAGTAATAAAAAAAATGCCTAAAGTCAACCTAAGGGCAAGGTACTCAAATTCAGCAAAGTAGCCAGAAGCGATCAGAGAAATAAGTCAAAAGAACTTAAAAATAAATGCTATTTCATCTCCACAATCATCGGATACATCCTGATTAAAGCTATTGAAAGTGGCAAGTTGGACAGAGTGAAGGTCAACCCAGCCTTGTGCCAAGCTTCTCTGAGTCAGAATAAGTTAAAATGATTGGGAAGACAAAACCCTTTAAAACTTTAGAAGGCTTTGGGAACTAAAAGAGAGACAGTGTTTTCTAATGATAGTGCTCTCAAAGCAAACCATTTATAGGAGTTGAAATAGTAAAAAGTTATCCTATTTGCATTTATTTCCTGCTTCTTTCTGCTTGTTTCAAGAAGAACCACTTCATATCTCCCCCTCTATTGAATTTTCTTTCCTTGTATAAGAACAAATTTTATGGCCCTGTCATGCATTGATCCCTTGTGTCGGAGCAGAAAATCCCCCTTTTAAACTGAATGCCTATAATATCCTTACTAGGCTTGACATGGGATAGATTTTGTGATTAATACCCTGTAAATACATAAGCTACTGCGTGTACAATGTAGAACTCAGAAGAAATGGGAGCAGAGTTATAGAAAAGATTTCATGCTGTCCTTTTTTCACTTTTCCATTGTGACACAATCCTGCATGGTTTTTGGCATCAACAAAGGTTGTTCAAAATGGGTTATTTTCTTATACACACTTACACAAATGCAAAAATATCACCAGTGGCTAAAGAGTACCACAATGTGCAAAGCTCATTGGATACTGCCACTGATGAACTTTGTTACCAGCAGCTGGAATATAAATGGTGACCAAAACTTGGACTGTAAATGTTGAGAAGTTAGATCACTTGTTTTCTCTAATTTTCCAGGAGCCACTTTACCATTTTCTTTCAGCTTTAGCTATCCCAAGTACTGATTCTCTTGGAGCAAAAAGAGAGAATACAGTACTGTTCTGCTTAACTGAGCCTCTGTAAAAGCAATCAGCAAACTTTCATCTCATCCAAGAGGCCCACACATTTACATAATTGTACCTCCTCGCCTCTCTGTATCTGATCCTCTCTCTTTTCCTAAAGGTTAAGATACAGGGCAGATGTCTATATGCTCACTGCTGTTATTAGCGTACTTTGGCCATCTCATTTCTCAGTGACTTTTATTGTGCTCATCTGTTCAGGAAGACTAGGTTTTCCAAGCCTCATTTGCTGGTTAATTGCATTCTCAGATCCTCTAAGATGTCTGTAGCACCTGCTCTCCACTTCACAAACTCTTTTGATCTCTCTAGAAATATCCAACTTTGATTATGTGAAAATCTGCCCTAACTGTACTACGTGCCTAGAAAGCAAGTTAAAATTGCCATTGTGACTACTGTGACCTATGCTGGTATTGAAAATATAATTCTGTAATATAGAAACATAAAATGAAATGTGAACCCATTTGTCATTCTGTTTGTGTGCTTCTCCGCCAGGTATGGTTTTGCTTACTTTACTTTTGATACATGAACCATAAGTTTAGGTGAAGCTTAGCTGCACTTTGAAAAGTAGTCTGCCACAGAGAAGTATACAACTGTAAAGCTATAAAAAGTATAGTGTTAGTCAAATTACCAGACCTAAGCACAAGATTTCTCCTAGTAAAAACAGATTTTGTGTGTGTGTGTATATATATATATATATATATAGTTTTGTTTTCAAATGCCCTTTTGTTTCTGCACAATTCACTTTTTATCTATCAGCAGGTACTTGCATATGTAAAATTCAGGCCTAACTATGTATTTTGTTTGTAGAAATAACTTTTTGTATAACCAAATGTGAAGTTAATGCGCCTAAAGTAGGTTGCAGTCAAAATTTGTAAGTAATCCAAGGCTGGCTTCAAATCTGATATCTAGAGGCTAAACAATCAGATGTAACCCTCATTTTGCTACTGACTTGCTAAATGAACTCAAGTTAATATTTCTTTTTTTATAAAGCAAAAATAATACATATCTGCTTACTGCACATGGGCATTGTGAAAACTTTTTATGTAAAGGGCTTTTAATAACACTATATTCTACAAAATAATATAGGCAGCGTTCATAGCTAAGGTTGTACAAAACATCCCATAATAAAACCCTGCTTTCATTTATTTATAATTTTAACCAAGCTTTAAGCATTTTAGGCAGAATATTTTTTCCTGCTGGGTGATTTCTTTAGGCTTCTGTGTTTAGAGCAAAGGCTTGAAACTTGGCAGGGAAGGTGCTTTGTTAGGCATATGTCCTTTGCTGTCCATTTTAAAATCTGCTTCTATTTAGCCAAATTGTAAAGCTATGGCATACTGCAGTGCACACAGGCTCAGTACTTACTTGCTAGACTGTAGCAGTTAAAAACTCACTCTAATGCTCAGTCTAGCTTCTTCTTGTGACAGGAACATGTATGTCCTCACAAGCAAATAACCATGTTCCAATATAAAATGATATTCCCAATAATGGCTGCTCCCCATTTTTTTCTGGGAAGAGGCCAAATGAGACCAGCCACCGAAAAATAAGAGCAAGAAGCTGATGTCGCCTATGCTCTCAATCCCTCTTGGCATTCAGGCACCACGGAGGAGAAAGCCATCTAATTTGAATGCAGAGGGAACAAAAGCCAGGGAGAGAAAGTCAATTAGGATAAAAAGTCTGGGAAGATGGGGACTAAAAGCAAAACTGAGAGAATCAGTGACAGGAAGTTGTAGATGGGATTGGACAACAGGGCTAGGGAGACTAGGAATCCTTTGGAAGTTGGGGACTCTGAACCAGTGAGGAAAAGAGATGTTTTCTGAGAGCCAATTGCCTAAGATTTCATACCCAGGGTGAGTTTTTTGCTTGTTCTCCTTTTTTCCATTGGACCGTTTCATCTTGTAGTGCACAAGATGGACCAGCTCCAGAAGTGTGTCAGGGATCTGATGAAAGGACTTTGAGCCTAGCTTGGGTTTAGGGGCCTTAGTTTAAGACCCCTAAACCAGAATTGGGAGCAGCACATGCAAGCATTCACTACATGCTGGATGAAGTGCAGGCAGCCAGAGGTAAGTAAGTTACTTATCTCTTGGGGAAGGGCTGGTGGGAAAGGGCTGGCAGGATTGGGGGAGATGATGGGTCTGCAGGGGGTATGGTGGGTTTGGGTGAGAGAATAGCTTGGCCAGGGTTGGTGCGGGAGAGGGGTAAGAACAGCACAACATAGCAAATGGGCTCTCCTGGCCCTAGGGCTGTTCTGTGAATGCATACTATCTGTTCACTAGGTCATGTGAAGCTTCACTAGATTGGGTTCACTCTTTATCAATCTAAAGTTAGTTCACCCCTAAGGTGAACTAATGTGAGATTAGGGACACCATTTTTGTTTAGGGCAATCTAAATGTAATGCTGGTATGTACCCACATTTTTTGTAATGTATCATAACAAGTATGCACAAGGGGAGTATATTAAGGTTGCCAGGTAACTTTAAATTTAGTATTCTTTAGTTTTAAATGCTTGCCTCTGCAACCTTAATTATGTTCTTAACATAGTTTCTGTGCATAAGTATATATTCATCCAATATTGTAATAGTGGATGCATTGGAAAAATTAAATTACTCTGCCTCTCTCTATTATGTTACCCTATGCTGCAAATAAAATAGTATTACAATGATTAGAGGTGGTAAAATTGTGTTCGTGAAACCAGCAAATAGAAATGTGTTTTCTAGATTCACAGAGAGAGAATACTGTGAGAGCTGTACAAAGCTTTAAACGTGATCTCCTTCCTGTTATAAATGAAGGTCAAACAGTTCCTCTGTCACTCCTGATGAAATGGCTGCTCTATGTGATTACTAATCTTTACACTGGCTAAGGTGCATACTCTCTGAAGATGTATTTGCATCCATGCTGTAATTGCTCCAGTGAATAAAAAGCTTAGACACTTATGATGCACTACTCCAAAATACAAATGGAAATACTAATGATACTGTCTGTGAGAGAGTTTGCAGGATGTCCCCAAAAGCACAAGAGATTTATATCTGAGGCTGCTAGATTCTCTTCCTTCCCAAAGATGACAACTAATTTTGGGAGCCTGCTGGTAATTCAAGCTCTGGTGAACAAGCCCTTCAAGCCTACTTGCAAAAACCTTGCACATTTACTGAGGCCCATGATGCAGAACAGGTTTAAAAAAAAAATCCCACCAGGTGCCACTACACAACCAAGCTGCCAGAAAATTTAAACTGGTCTGAGCCTGGAAATCATTACGACTGCTCATACCATAACCCAGTGCTCAGAGGGAGATTACTTTTTAGGGCCCTGGTTTTGCAAATGCTGATGGATGTGCTTAACTGATGCACGTGAGTAGAACCCCATTGCTTTTGGTAGGAGTGCGTATATACTCACAGACAGGTGTGTGCCTAAATATGTGCAAGAAATATATGCAATATTTTTAACCCAACTATGTATGCCAAAAGCATGCTGACAGAAAGTGCCTTCAAACACTGTGGTTGTCCTGATTTTTGTTGTTTATTTTTTTTTAAATAGTTATACAGACAATTATGTGCAAAAAAGAAAATGTAAACAATCCCAAGTCTCACACTCCTTCCAATACAATATATTTTACCTGACAGTCCAAAAAGCAAACTTTTCATAAATAATAAACAAGCCAAGTTAAAACAGCAGAAGTTTTTTCCCAGCCAGAGGTATTCTGTGTCTTTATCAAGTAATTGAGAAGGAATGAACCTTGGTGCTTTTATAGCCAAGGAAAAAATCATCCATTTTAGTTTTCATGTTTTCAAATAATTCTTTGTTCACCTCTACAGAAAATAATTTTTCTGACATATTTAGCTATTTTTAATAAATGAACACATTATGATTCACTCAAATGTAACCATAATTTATATTTTTTATTTGCATTATTGAATAGAGAATAAAAATATTGAACTGAATAACTACAAAAAAAATTGTATTAGTGAAGGGGTTGTTTATAACAGAAAAAGAGGTGAACAGGAATGGGGAATTTGGGGGGGATTTTCCATTCCAATATGCCTATACCCTTCTATTTCATCACTGCAAAAAATTTAGACTACTGTGAGACTTATTGGCTTGGTGGGGAGTTTAACGTTAATCCTCTCATCAACTATTTTGCATGTCCATGCACACACACACACGTGCACACACACATGCGCGCGCGCACACACACACACACACACCAATGTCTTGTGCTCTGAGGATGCAGTCACAGCCTTGTTTGATATTTCCAGTTTCTTCTCTGCCAAGACTCTAGCGATGGAGTTTTCAAACTCTGACTTTGCGATAGAACTTTCCTCCCATGTGACATAATTTTGAATGTTACATGTCCTGGTCCATAATTTTCTACCTCCATCACAGTCACTGATACCAAGACATTCTGTCTACATATGCTAAGGAGGATGTAGTCAGGTTTATCTGGTTCATAGAATAGCTCCCTGTGCTTTGATCACACCTTTTAGAAACAATTTTGTCCCCCAGTTGTGAAAGGCAACTTTTCATACAGAATATATTAAGTGACTGTTGGCCAACAGTGGTCAACAATGAGAAACAGCAGAGAAGATGGATGTTCCTGATCTGTTGCACATCATCTAGGTTTTTTGTCACAAACACTAGCATACAAAGTACAATTCCAGCAGGCAAAAGAGGGAAACAGTGATAAGGGAGACAAAGTGAGATTTAAGTTCATATCCTTTCAGTAAAAAAAGTGATAAAAGAAGGTTGGTATAATCATAAAATAAAGCACTCTGGAATTGGAAGGAATTTCCAAAATCTAATTTAATAAAAGAATTCATGAATATGTTCCACTCACTTGAGAAGGGAGAGTCATCAGAGTCAGATTTTGGTCACATGTCAATCAAAATGGATTAAAATCTCTCCACTGGGTATTTTGTCAAGCTGTAAAACACAGAAAGGAGCCTCTTTGAAGAGCGATAGCAACAATTTCTCCAAATTTTCTCTCAATTCTGCTACCAGAAAGAATTCTGGCTCAGTTTTAAATCTATGAAGTTCTAGCAAAATCAGTTTAGTATAAGGAATGGTGGTGCTCCTGGTTTAGACAGGGATGATTGTGCTTTGAGCAGATGGTTTACACAACATGACCAAGTCTTGAGGTCCCTTCCAGACTTACCTTTTATGATTCTGACTCTGCTTTCTATTTCCTGTGCCAAGTGTATAAAGAAAAGCAATTCTAACTAACTTGCTTGAACAGCTCAAACAAGTTCATAAGAAGACGGATTACTTTCCGAGCACATAAGAAAATATCAAAGCTACTCAAAAATATGGGTGGAAGAAAGCATTGTTATTACAGTCATTAAATACTAGGTCTCCAATGAGATGCAAGATTTAAAAACTAAAATAAGGTAGAAAATCTTGAGAAATCAGGAGTAAAATATTACTTTGTACAAGGTTAAATTGCAGTTCTGATGGTCTAAATAGCAACAGCCATATCAGATTCTTAAAACAAACAAACTTGTTTTCCTGCTTAGCCACACTGAAGAATTTGCCAAAATGGGTAGGAATGGACGTGCATTAACATAGTTGACAGGGTCATAAGAGCACTGATTTGGGGAGTAGTCTAGAATTAAGACTAAATTCAGTCTCTAATGTAGCAGCTGTTGCTCATACATATTAAACAGCCAGAATAGATTTCTAATAATAACTAAAACAAATCCTCATACTGTTGCTGCTGTTGCACTGGGATAGTTTTTCCATGAAGTCAGGTTACATCCCTCAGTACTTTACTCTGCCCCTCTCCACCCTGATACATTTACATACCCTACTTATGCCTCCTTGGAGGAGGCAATTTGTCAGATATGCAAATGTGAAAAGAATTGCTTTAAAGATGCAGAGTGCAGCTAACTACAATGCTGCAATTAGAAGGGCACTCTCATGCTCACAAAGGGGCCATGTATGGTGCAGCATTAGCATCTGCTGCAACATGTGCAGTCCTAGAAAAGAGAATTATGCTGTTGCACAACCATGTAACTATTAAGCTTCATGCTAGTTACAGAAACAATGTGTCATTGTGCACAGAAACTAGTTCATATTTTTACTTTGATCCTTCCTGAGCTATCTGTATTTGAAAGGTTTGATGTTGTGTTGAGCTCAGTGTCTTTTGCCGTGCTAATCAAGAGGTTTTCTGCAGCACAGACAATGACTGTCTGGCCTCCTTTGGTTAAGGGGGCTTGGAAGAGTTTCGGCATCTGGAAGTTCAGGCATGGCCAATCTAAAGTTGCTGTAATTTTCTTTTCCTTTTTCCCCATTCAGTTCCATACCTTCATATATATCTCTTACACACACGCACACTTTACCTTCATATAGGTTTATACACACGCACACCCTTCAAATTTTATGTATATACATCTATACACGCACACACACACATAATATGTATGCATGTGTGCGTGTATATTATATATGTCTGTCTATCTATCTATAGAGAGATATAGATATATATATGCATGTGTGTGTATCTATATATACATATATATATATACACACATATATATATAGGACATACACACACACATATACACACACACACAGAGGACACATACACACACACACACACATATATACATAGGACATATACATACACACACACACACACACACAGGACACACATATATATATATACATACACACACACATATATATACACACAGGACGCATATATATATATATACATACACACACAGGACACGTATATATATATATATACATACACAGGACACATTTATATATATACATACACACACACACATATATACAGAGGACACACATATATATATACACACACACACACACACACACAGGACGCATAACTACACACACAGGACACACACACACACACACACACAGGACACATATATACATACACAGGACACACACACACACACACACACAGGACACATATATACATACATACACACACACACAGGACACATATATATGTGTGTGTTAGGCCTGTGTGAAACAGCTAGTATTCGCTTTGGATTTGGCCGATTCGGGGGACAGTGATTCGATTCGGTGATTTGAATCCCTGTCCTGAATCAATTTGGCTGAATCTGATTTGGAGATTTGACCGAATCTCTGAATTAAACAGACCCCATCTCCCACCCGCTCTTGCAACCCCATCAATGGCTGCTCCACCCAGCCCCAGGGTCCCAGCACTTTAAAAAACAACCAAACAAAAGCCCCACACTAACCGGCTCCTGCCAGGCAGGGGGTGATCCCTGCTGCCCCCCACTGCATGAGGGGGCTCTGTCAAGAGCCCCCAGAGGCCA
This sequence comes from Alligator sinensis, assembly GCF_000455745.1. Taxonomy (NCBI): domain Eukaryota; kingdom Metazoa; phylum Chordata; order Crocodylia; family Alligatoridae; genus Alligator; species Alligator sinensis. The sequence continues at coordinate 2,142,996 of NW_005841856.1, read as the reverse complement.
CGATGGCTGCTGCAGCAGTCAGTGAATGTGGGGCTTTTTTTCTTTTTAAACACTGGGGCCAGGTGGGGCAGCCATTGATGGGGCTGTGAGTGTGGATGGGGGTTGGGGGATGCTCAGAGGAGCTGAGGAGGCCTGGTGGGGGACTTCACATGGTCCCCTCCCCCTCCTCCAGCTCCACCCCCACCCCCTACTTACCAGTGCAGAGTCCGGGTCCAGCTCTCTGCGGCGGCGAATGGGAACTGCCCGACTCTCTAAATATCTCAGAAGCTGTGGAGGCCTCAGTTGGTGCTGTGAGCATCTCCCCACTCCTTGGGCCAGGTCCCTGACTCACCTGCCATGACTTGATAATTGAAAGGAAGGATTCAGTGGTGTTCCTGCCCTGGCCCAGAGACAGTAATACTCACTGGATTGATGAGGCTGATCCTGAGGCTCTGCCTCCCCTACACCCCAGTCTACTTGCCAACTGTAAGGGCCATCATGTCGCCGCTCCAACTCCTGGCTCCAGCCTTGGCCCTGTTGGCCTCAGTATGAAGTGCAGGCTTGTAGTTGAAGCATGCCACTCACCCCTAATCCTTGGCCCTGCTTCATCCCTGCACAGGGCCTGTATCTGTGGTACCCTCCGCAGGCTCAAGGATGGCAGTGCCAATCCAGGGCCCTAGGGGCAGTGACCAGCCCCAGACCACTTCCTGGGGATCTTGGCATTAGAGAGTCCCATCTGGCTCCCTTGCACTGCACCCGCTTGCCCCACAGTGGGACAGCCTCATGGGGGAATCCGCTCTGCCGGGTTGCACCCCAATGAGCTCTGTGTCTTGCCTCCTACCTTTCCCCCTGCACCCAGCTTCTGCCAGGGTTTTTAAATCTCCCACAGCGGCAGTCACAGCTGACATCTTCAACTGGCTGCTGCCCAGTCTGATTGACAGCTGTTTGAAAAGCTGGCACAGTACTGGCTCTTGCAGCGTCAGCCCTGTCTCCGTCTCCCTTCTGGGTAAGTTTCCTGCAGTGCTGGGGTCCCTAGACCTTCCTTTGGGAGCACTGGGGTCTGTTCCCAGTATTTCTGACCCCTGAGAGCAGCCCCAGCCACCACAGACTCCCCCCCACTTAAGCTGTTTTATGGTGTCTTGACATTTCGTTGGTCTTCTGGTGTCAACTAGTGTTGTCTTGGGTATACTTGCAGCATTTCCTCTGCTGCGTCTTCTTGGCTAATATACCTAGAAAGGAAATCAGCAATGAGGTTGTCCTTGCCGGGATGATGTGCTATTGCAAACTTGTATGGCTGTAGGGCCAACGCCTGGCAGGTTATATGAACGTTTTCCATGTGAGACCTTCTTAACCACTGCAATGGGGCATGGTCCATGATTACTATAAACTCCCAGCCTAGTAGATAATAATCTAAAATACTTTATTGCCCAGCATATAGCCAAGCACTCCTTCTCAATAGTCGCATACCTGACCTGTGCTGAGTTAAGCTTATGACTAGCGAATGCTACAGGACACTATTCTCCTTCCCATTTTTGCAGCAGAATGGCTCCCAATGCTCTGTTTGATGCATTGGTCTGCAAGATAAAAGGTGCTGCAAAATCAGGGGTTTGTACCACTACATCTTTACACAGTGCCTCCTTTAATTTTTCAAAATTCAAAACTCTCAGACAGTTCTTGAATCCACTGTGGGGCTGTTGCGGATCTTCCTCCCAAGGCATCTACTAGGGATGCGGCTAGCTCTGCAAAGTGTGATATGAATCTACGATAATAGTTTATGAGCCCCAGGAATGATCATAGTTGCCATCGATTACATGGTTCTTGGAAGTGACGTGTCACTTCAACTTCGCCATTTAGGGGCTTGATCATTCCTTGTCCCATGTAGAACCCCAAATATTTAGTCTTGTGACAGTCAAGTTTGCACTTCCTGGGGTTAGCCATCATTCTGGATGCTCTTAGCTCCCCTAGGATAGCCTTTAGGGTGTGGAGTTGTCGTGGCTAATCCATTGTGAAGATAATTATATCGTTGATATAGGCAGCCACATAGGCCACATGTGGGGCTAGTAGTGAGTCCATTAGTCTTTGAAAAGTGGTTGCGATCCTATTAAGCCAGAATGGCATATGTAAGAATTCAAATAAGCCCCACAGCATTCAAAACACTGTCTTGGCACAATTCAAAGGCTTCACAAGGATTTGCCAATATCCCATGGCTAGATCTGTGGTTGATATAAATTTGCTTCCCCTATTTTCTCCAAGAGATGGGCCACATGGGGTATGGGGAAGGCATCAAAAGTTGCTAACTCATTTAATTTTGGTAATCAATGCACAGTTGAAGCAACTGAAGCAATGGGTTTGAAGCAATGGGGTTTGGTGATAGGCAATGTGGGGCTGTGCCAGGGGCTCTGGGATGGTTGGATGATACCCTGCTTCCTCATCTTATCTATCTCCTGGTGGACCTCTTCTTGCAACTGTTGCAGGATGGATTGCCACCTTTCTCTGACTAGTGTCCCTGGTGGTGTTCTAATCTTGTGCTCCACTTCTCTGACTGATCCTGGGGTCTTCTGGAACACATCTTGAAATGCTTTCACCAGCTTGGCCAATTTCCATTGTTGCCTTGTGGTCAGTTCTTCCCCGAACTAGACTTGTGCTCTTGGTATCTCGCTGGTTCTTAACTCCAAATAAGAGGGCCCCAATTCCCCATCCTCTTCATCATGCAGAGCCATCCAGGCCGTGGCATCTTCCACTCTGAGTAGGTTGGTGTGGTAAATTTGGCGCTCCCATTGGTATCCAGGTTTAAAGACCTTGTAGTCTACAGGCCCTACCTGTCTGACCACCTTGAATGGTCCTTGCCACATTGTGAGTTGTTAGCTCGTTAACGTGGGGAGTAGAACCAGTACCATATCCCCCAGCTGGAATGCTCTCATCCTTGTCCCATGATCATATTGGGCCTTCTGCCACAATTGTGACTCTCTTAGATTCTAATTAGAGACCTGTTGTGCTGTATACAGCCATTCCTGTAGCTCCCGTTGGTAACTTTTTGCTGTGACCCTAGGTCCCACTAGTCTCTCCCACTCTTCCCTGATCATATGCAGCAGCCCCCTTGGGTTGTGCCCATATACAAGCTGGAAGGGTGAGAATTGAGTTGATTCTTGTGGTGCATCATGCAATGCAAACAACAATGGTGTTAACACCATGTCCCACTTGTGTAGGTCCTCCTGGGTGCACCTCTGAAGCATTCTCATCATTCTGTTTAGCCTCTCCACTCACCCATTGGACTGGGGGTGGTACATGGATGTCTTCAAGTGGGTAATGCCTAAGGTGTTGCACAGGGCCTTCATTACTCTCAACATAAAATTAGTTCCCTGGTCGGTGAGGATCTCATAAGGTATCCCAACTCAGGCAATCCATTTCATAACTCCTCAGCCACCTAGGTTGCTGTGATCAACCTGAGTGGCACCGCTTCTGGGAATTGTGTGGCATAGTCTACCAGGACCAGTATGTATTGATGCCCCACATGGGACTTTGGCAGCATTCCCACGATGTCCAAAGCTACCCATGAGAATGGTGTTTCAATTACAGGCATTGACTGAGAGAGACTTTAGGAGGCCTCCACTCCTGAGCTTTTTGGCACTTGGGACATGCAGCACCACATCACTCTACATCAGGGGTGGGCAAAATGCAGCCCATGGGCCAGATGCGGTCCTCCAAACCATTCTATCTGGCCCATGGGACCCCTAAAACATTTAGAAAATTAATATTTATCTGCCCCTGGCTGCCTGTCATGCAGCCCTTGATGTCTTGCCAAAACTCAGTAAGCAGCCCTCCACCTGAAATAATTGCCTGCACTTGCTCTACATTGTCTTGCAAATGTGGCCAGAAGAAGTCAAGGGCGATCCATGCCTTTGTTTTGCTGCACCCTCCCAATGGGGTATCGTGCACCAACCACCAGATTTGAAGGTGGAACATGCTTGGTACCACTAGTTGGTGTCTCTCCACCCCAGTCTCTTGGCCCCTCTGGACTCAGTATAGAAGACCCTGCCTTTATCTCATAGTGGACCTCTCTTGTCAATGTCCCTTCTTGGGGATCCTGGTCCACCAGGCATTGCAGTTCTGGGTCCTCCAGCTGGGCCTGCAAAAACTGAGCCATGCTAGCTACTTCAGCCAGGTTTATACATACCTCATTGTCTTCCCCATGTTGGGGACATGCTTCCTCTACCCAGCCTTCACCCCTTCATAGGCATTTCCTCTCTTCTTCCATTGCTCTAATCCACTCCAGAACATTGTAGGTCAGATCCCACTCATGACCTATGATTAGCTCGCAGGCCAATGACAGGGTCAGCCTGACCCTCAGCTCACCCTAAAACTCCATCACCCTGAAGGGCAGATAACAGCTTTCAAAGTGCATATCTCCTCCTACAATACACATCATGGTGAGGGGTCTGGCCCTCTTCACACTGGCTTTTGGTGCCAGGTCAGTGTGGAGAAGAGATTGCGAGCACCCAGTGTCTAAGGTCGCCCACACAGATCAGTCCCTGATCCACGCTGTCACCACGGGGTGTTCCCATCTGCCTTTCTGCAACACGGACCCAAAACTACAGTCATGGGTTCACCACACTCTGCTTCCCTGGCCCTGGCCCTTGGGAAAGGCACTGGTGCTGCCCCACAACTCAAATCACTCAGGCCCAGGCCACACTTTCAGGAGACGTGACCTAACCTGCCACAGTGGTAGCATACTACACCCTTTATTGTCCCCTTCTGGGGTCCTGCCTTCTTCTCCTTCTCTTGTACAGGGTTTATGGATGGGGAACATAACCCCCGGCTGTGCTCATTCTCCGAGACGGAGAATGGCTCCACTAGACGGAGTACCTCCTCACAACTTTGAGGCTGATGCCGCCTCACCCGTGTCTGCATCTCATCTTCCAAGTACCGCAAGAACTGCTCCAGTAGGACTTGGCCTCCTAATCGAATTGGTTCACAGGGAGCCATTTGCTCAAGGCGTCCCTCAGATATTGCAGGAGGCTACAGGGCCTCTTGGCATCCTTTGCTTTTCATGCCTAGAAGGCTTGTCTATAGCTATCTGGTGAGATTTCAAGCCAGTAAAGGATGGTGGCCTTTACAGAATCATAATTGTGGGCCTCCTCTCTCGACAATGCCCAATATGCCACTTGGGCTTTATCAACCACTAGGGCCCCTAGTTGGCAGGCCCATTGTGAGTGATTGAGCCTGGTTTGCATGGCCGTCTGCTCAAATGCCTTTATATAGGCTTCTGGGTCATCGTCCTTAGTCATCCGGGGCATCTTAAACAGGGACACGATCCATTGCATCCACTCTTGCTGATGCACCCCTTGCCTTGGCTGCATCCCAAGCACTTGCCCTATCACTTGAATGTGACAGAATGACAAATAATGCATTTAAATACAAAACCACAGGTGACTTCTTGCCCATACACATTCAATTTTTACTTAAAGTAGTAGCATTTTCCTTGCTACATCAGTTTCATTTTTAAAAACCTTCACAGTTTTATCAACTTATCAAAAGTGTGGTGATTTTGTCTTGTATTGAGTGTCTTGTTGCAGGATGCAAGTGACAGTGGTAAAATTAAAGTAATAACAAAAGGAAATAAGCAAAACAAAACACTATTATTGATTTCACTGGTATCTAGGGATCCAGCTACATGAGATGTTCCCTACATATACAGAGCAAATGCGTAGCCCCTGTGCCAAAGCACTTACAATAAGAACAAACAAGCCAGATAGAAGAAGTATTGGCCCCATTTAGCAAATGAAAATGGATGCACAGAGTAGCAAAATGACTGGCTTACGGTCCTACAGGCCGCCTATGAGAGAGCTGAGATGTGAACAAAGATTTTCTGAGATCACTGCCTTCTTCACCAAACCATTTTACCCTCTCCTCAATGCCTTCTCATTAAAGCTTCCTCTTGAAATCAGAATATATCAAAGCTATAGCATATTTTCTCTCATCCAGAAAAATGTTTAAATTTCATTTTATGCAGAAGATAATGATGTTAACCAAAATTAAGAGAGAAAGCCTAAGAGGATATTACATTTATGACACATTTGGTCCCATGTTATCAAGTAAGGAAGTCATCATAAAAAGTTGTGTTTTAATACTGGTTTCCACTCCAGAAAATTAGTGTTTTATTTCCTCAAAAGCATATATTTAACTATAAAGCCATGTTAGTGTCTCCACTGATTTTACACCTACCTCTTATATAAATATATATGTTAGATAAAGTTTCTTTCGATTAATCATTAAAATGCATGTCAAAGGAGGTAAGTATCATTACTTCAGCTTAGAAATGAGAAAATGAGACCCATATAAGTGAAGAAATCTCCAAGTTCACTCAGATGCCCAGAGGTGGAACTGGGAATAGAATAGAGGTCTCCCAAGTCCCAATTTAGTAGACCGCGTTGCCCATTTACACACTCTCTCCTTTGCCGCTCTATCTATAGCCTTACAGAATTCTGCAGCACGTTGTGCTCACATCTTGTTTGTTAATGGGATATATATTTTGGTGAATGAACTTGCAATCCAGCTGGTAATAAATGAAACTATCACTGCATTTATAATAGATTTTTACAGAGCAAATGCCTGTCCTATAAATCCCTTTGGCCACTGGGGGGCACTGGTACATTGTACTTTATTCCATTGGAAAAACAATGGAGAAAAAAATGAAAAGGGAAAAACTTTATCTTGTTCATGCTTTAAAATAATAAAAACAAGCATATTTAATTCATAAACTATACAGAATGTGTAATGTTTTTTTAAAGTTAAATGGCAGGCTCATAGGCATGAAAGCTATATTTAACACATTATGTTAAGCTAGCAGTTTGAGCTGGTCCATGATATTACAGATTTTGAATTGCCATGATAATGGATCATTTTTTGGCATTTCCCACTCATTAAAACCCATGTCAGAATGATGGATTAATTTGTGGGCATTTTTTGTCCTTGGTATAATCTTTGTCAAAGGAATGAAGTATTGGAATTATAATGCCTTTTGTATTGTATGAATTATGAGGGCACGATCTAGAACTTTGACTTACTTTCTTTTCCTTATTTATTTATTTTTTAAGTTTGCTGCATTGTTATTAGAAAGCCTGCTATTTTACCCTACTTGCATTTCGGCAACACCAAATAAAAGGACCTGTGAGACACGGGGTGCTAAATTTCAAAGAATAAACTAATAAAATGACAGTAAGTTAATGATATATTGTCTATCAAGAAAAGAAAGAAAAAAATAACAAAATCTCTGAAGTACACTTCATTAATGTGTTATGTTTATAGATGTATAATTACTGTTTTTTTCCTCATTTTTGGCTTTGGTAGGGAAAAATAAATTATGGGGCTACATTTCTAATTGGTTCCTACACCCATGTTAGGGAGCCTAACTGTCATGTGTTAACTGACAGAGGACTACCTCTCCTATATACTCCTTTACTCTCTCAACAAAACAGTTATGCACAGGGAAAAGAGTCTAGACTTGGTCTGATCTTCCCTAGTCTCTGGCTCATGCAATCAAGCTGGTACAGGAGATAAATTGTCTCTGGTGTAGGCCAGAAACAAAAATTACTTGCTTTCTCCTGAAGCAAGGAGGAAGTGAATTTCAAGGCCATAATGCCTATCAGGAGGAAGCACCATATACACCTTAAACACAGACTGTAGTTCACAGTGAATAATTTAGTCAACTAATTCCGTTAGTAAACTTTTTGCAAACATTTTATGCTTTTCTCAACTATGTGTAAATTGGCAGTGTTTGCTAAACATCTGAATCATTCTTGATCCATAGATCGCTCACAACAATTTCTTGCACATAGCAGGGATTGGCATGATTTTAGTCCAAGGTGACAGGGACATACAGGTAACACAACTGCTATGTTTGTGTTACTTAGCTGAAGCGTTCAATTCTTAGGCTAACAATTCTAGACTTCATATTAAAGTTCAAGGCCACCATGTGATTCTTACAAATATTTTCTCTCACTAAAAATATTGTCATCAGCAATCCCACACACTCAAGGATGATCACTCCCATTGGTCAGGTAAAGGGTTGTAGACAAGCCTGTTGATGGCTAAGAAGGCTGATCCTAGAGCTGCAAACTCTGGCAGATGCCGCAGGTGGTGATTAAAGGGAGGGTCAAACTGTGGATTTCTTGGTCTTATTTCCTTTCCTTCCATTTCTGTTGTTTTTCTCTACAAGGTCAGATAGTTTACCTCAAAGTAAGAGGTACTTTTTCTCAGAAGGCATCATCATGTAGCCCTGTATACTGTTACTGTGAATAGTGCTGGCAGTCAAAAGGAAGGTTCTTCTTTAACTTGACTGAAATACAGGTTCGGTCAAGTGATACGGGTACAATTTTCAGTTCTGTCAGAGCTTTCTGTGTGCTCCATGGGGCCATTCATGAAGCAAGTTACTAGCAATAGTGAGACTGAGGGGGGCATGACCAGGGCAAGAGCCCTGGGCACCAACTTTCATGGTGGGAAGGGAAGGGCAGAGAGCCAGCTCTGAATATTGTGTCCTGTGCTGATCCAGATCAGGATCATAGACTGGATCCATGCTGTATCCAACATGCAGGGCTGGTCTGGCATGAGTACCACATGCAGCACTGACCAGCCCTGCATGTGATGAACACCCTGGACTGGTCCCATGTGCCATGCATGGGTCAGAACTAGGCCTGGTGTGTGCTCATTGTGGTGCATAGGGTGGGAACTTGTACATGCATTGCAAGCAGCATACACAACCAGATGAGGGCACGCACTATATGTGCTGCCCACACTGGACCAGTCCTGCAGTCTCCATCCAGCACATGGGGCCAGTCTTTGAGTCCAAGTCTGGCCCACAGACTAGCCCCATTCCCATCACCCAACCCACTGCAGTGGATGAATTAGATACCTCTGCCTCAGACGATAAGCACTTTGAGGCATGAAACTGTCTCAAGCTAGATACCAGGTTCTACTGTCTATATTCATGAGGCATGGTACCTTTTTCTGCCAGAACTCCCAGTATGACTACTTATCTTATGCAATAAGTAGGAATGTTGGAAGCTGGTCCCCCCTGTTGGCAAAGTGTCTATCACAAAGGAGCCTTTATGAAGTATTGCAGTACAAACAGTAGGCCTGTGCAAGTCGGCAGCGATCCGGTTCGGCTTCGGATCTGGCCGCTTTGCATGCCTGGGATCCAATTCGGAGCTCCAGACTGGGTTTCTGCTTCAATCAGCTGAAGTGGGTCCGAAGCTTCGGAGCTGCCTCAGAGATCCAGCCATAGGGTATAATGGGGAAATCAATGAAATATCTATAACTTCATTTTTTTTTGTCTGCTTTGGATGAAAAGCAGACAAAAAAAGCAAGGACAGAGCCTTGGGTCCCCCAAGGCTCTGTCCTTGGACCCATACTGTTCAACATCTTCATTAATGATGTGGACACTGGAGTCAGAAGCGGACTGGCCAAGTTCGCCGATGACACCAAACTTTGGGGCAAAGCATCCACACCAGAAGACAGGCAGGTTATCCAGGCTGACCTGGACAGGCTCAGCAAGTGGGCGGACGAGAATCTGATGGTGTTCAACGCCGATAAATGCAAGGTTCTCCACCTTGGGAAAAAAAACCCGCAGCATCCTTATAGGCTCGGCAGAGCTATGTTGGCTAGCACTATGGAAGAAAGAGACTTGGGGGTCATCATTGACCACAAGATGAACATGAGCCTGCAATGCGATGCGGCGGCTAGTAAAGCGACCAAAACGCTGGCTTGCATCCATAGATGCTTCTCAAGCAAATCCCGGGACGTCATTCTCCCCCTGTACTCGGCCTTAGTGAGGCCACAGCTGGAGTACTGTGTCCAGTTTTGGGCTCCACAATTCAAAAAGGATGTGGAGAAGCTTGAGAGAGTCCAGAGAAGAGCCACGCGCATGATCAGAGGTCAGGGAAGCAGACCCTACGATGACAGGCTGAGAGCCCTGGGGCTCTTTAGCCTGAAAAAGCGCAGGCTTAGGGGTGATCTGATGGCCACCTACAAGTTTATCAGGGGTGACCACCAGCATCTGGGGGAACGTTTGTTCACCAGAGCGCCCCAAGGGATGACGAGGTCGAATGGTCACAAACTACTTCAAGATCGTTTCAGGCTGGACATAAGGAAGAACTTCTTTACTGTCCGAGCTCCCAAGGTCTGGAACAGCCTGCCACTGGAGGTGGTTCAAGCGCCTTCATTGAACACCTTCAAGATGAAACTGGATGCTTATCTTGCTGGGATCCTATGACCCCAGCTGACTTCCTGCCCTTTGGGCGGGGGGCTGGACTCGATGATCTTCCAAGGTCCCTTCCAGCCCTGATGTCTATGAAATCTATGAAACTTACAGGTGTGGTATCCCCTGCTTGGAGCATGAAGTCTGCCAAGTTTCAAGAAGATTGGTGCAGGGATTTGGGGGGAGGGGAAACTGTACCCCAAATTCTTGAAAGCAAAACTCATGTCGTGTATTTCTTACAACACCGGGGGGAGGGGGGTGAAAACTGCAGGGGTGGTATCTCCTGGTGAGACCAAAAAGCTCGCCAAGTTTCAAGAAGATCGGTGTAGGGGTTTGGGGAGAACTGCACCTCAAGCTGTGGACAAACAAAACTCATGACATGGGTGACCCGGTGTGTGTTAAGGTGCAGCAGGGTGAAAGCTGCAGGGATGATGCCTTCCAGCTGTCAAGGAGATCAATGCAGGGGGTTCTGGGCCCTGCACCCCTAGCTGCTGAAAAACCTCGTGACATGGGTGCTTGTGCAACTGCCTGCCTGTCTTGGGGCAGTTGACTGTCTGTATTGATTATTTCCTCTCTTTAATCTCTGCTTTTGTAGGTATTAATTGATGGTAATTAACTGGTTACAGCTAGTGTCACAGCGGGGTCCTACAGGAGAGCCGTGATCTCCTTAAGGCCCTCTCTGCGTGCCAATTCGGCCCAAGGGCACCCTCTATTCTCACCCGCCATGTCTTCGGTGTTCAGTATATGTTGGGAGGCGGCCTTACTTCTCCTCGGCATGGTTAGCTGGGACTTCCATCCCCGTGTTCTCCCGGACCCCTGCCAGTTTTCCCCTCTCTAGGAGTGGGGCAGCGGGGTGCGCCGCAACAGCTAGGTACTGTGTATTGAGCTGGCCCCCAAGTGAATCATGATTGATTGGTAACTGGTAACACAGTAGCTCAGCAGCCAGGCCTGCAGTAGTGTCTCCCACACCCCAAGACAGACACAGTCAGTCGCACAAGCACCCATGGCATGAGTTTGCCTGTCAACAGCTAGGGGTGCAGGGCCCCAGAATCCAGAACCCCTAAACCAATCTCCTTGAAAGCTGGCAGGCTTTGTGGCCTCAGCAGGCACCATCCCTGCAGCTGTCACCCTGCTGCGCCTTAACACACACAGTGTTACCCATGCCACTGGTTTTGCTTGTCCTCAGCTTGAGGTGCAGCTCCCCGCAAACCCCTGCACCAATCTTCTTGAAACTTGGCAGGCTTTGTGGCCTCAGCAGGAGTCACCAACCCTGCAGTTTTCACCCTCTTGTGATGCAACACATAGACATGACATCAGTTTTGCTTTCAAGAATTTGGGGTGCAGTTCTCCCCAAACCTCTGCACCGATCTTCTTGAAACTTAGGAAACTTCATTCTCTCAGCAGAGACTACAATCCCTGCAACTCAGACAAAAAACAATCATCCAAATTGGACAAAAAACAAACAACAAATTTATAGATATTTCATTGTTTCCCCATTATACCCTATGGCCAGATCTGCGAAGCAGCTCCGAAGCACTTTGGAAAGCCTAATGAAGCCATCAGTTTGATCTGGACATGCTGCTTCAGACGCCAAAGCATCCCAAGCTTCTCCGGATCCTAAGCTCTGTCTGAAGTCTCACACAGCTCTAACAAATAGCTATCGTGTGCGCATTCCCTAAAAAAAAAAGAACCAAAGGCACACAAGTGAAGAGCTTTCAATTTTTATTCAAATAAATATTCAGTATTTTGTTATTGTTTTTGTTTTCCTTTCCCAAACATGGGCTAATACAACTTTCTCTCATTGGTTGTTCCTCTTATTTTGTTCATCATTTTTATAAATTGGCTTCAGGAGAGGATATTTGATCTTAAGATGGGAATGTTTGAGTTTACGTCCTGATACACATTGACATTGCAAAGTTGTAAATTTGGTATTTTTTCCATTAAGTTTATTGTAAGTTGGTAGTATATCAAACCCCACTGTGAACTGAATAGGAATCTTTGCATAAATCATTTGAGTTTGGATCATGCTCTACAAGCAAAAACAAAAAGTAGATAAAATCTCAAGTAGAAATGCTGACTGGATGACAGGTAAATGATACCTTAGTAACCCTTATGAACTACTATCACAACTGCAAGTATAATTTTAAATGTTTCATATAGGGAAATGGGCTTCATTCAATAACTGTTATTTATTACCTAGTATTGTGCATCTACTAGATTTTTCTTTAATTATTAGTGGTTGAACAAAACACTCATCCCATTGAAAATGAGGATAAAACTCACAGGGATTTCAGCATAATCAGGATTTCTGACATTGCATTAAAACAACAACAACAACAACAAACCCATAAGAGGACCTCAGATAAAGTTGTACTGGAGGGCAATAGTAAATACATAAGGGAGTATTTTACCATTCCTACCATAAAAACCTAGGTTACTTCTTAATGGATGCATCTACTTGAGATGTTTACTGAGCAGTAGGCTAATTAGCTGTGCAGTAAGTGTTGTGCATCCACATGTGCACCCCCATAAGGCTGGAGTTAATTAATTTAACTCTGCAGCGGGATAGTACTTGTAAACACAAGTATTATCCTGCTACAGAGTTTTTTACTCCACAACAGTGCAAGTGTAAATGCTGCCCCAAATAGCTGGGGCATGAGTGTGCTTCAGTGTAGGGTGTGCATGCCAGCTAGTCCCACAATGAAGCACCCCTACAATTATGCCCAAAACAGCCCTTCCACATCACTTTGCAAGCATCCCCAGGCTGGCAGGCTGACCCTCTGGACCCCCTGCCAGGTGGCGCTGCTCCAATCTTGTTCAATGTGCTGTGGTCCCAGGTCCACGTGAAAACATGGTACCTAGGAGCAATAAACTCCAAAGTTTATTGATGCACATTAATTGCACACGTAGATGGACCCAATATATATTACTTTCAAGAAAAAAACCCCAACAATACATCACTTATCAATAGATGTTTATAGTTCAATACTGCATCTAATTAAAAGATTCTATTTGGTAGTGTGAAGTTGTCTTCTGTACAGTTTTCTGCATTTTTAATTGTTAGAAATGTATATTGTTCAGCCTCTCTCTTCCATTTCCTAAAATATATCTAGTATCCTGTGCCTTAGCAGCCTTTCACCCATTGTGCTTTTCACTTGGCTGAGTCTCCTTCAAATTGCTTTTGAAAATACACACTTTTTTTTCCAAAGAGGTTATCACGTAGCAGCTGTCTCATGCCTCATTTTAGAATTTAATTATAACTTTTGGTGGCTTTGGATCATCACAAAGGGAGGGCATTTGTTGGATTACCTGGCCCTTCCCCATTCCTGGTTACCTCCAACTATTGTAAGAACCAGATCTGAGGAAAAATTACCTGGTTTGCATACTGTACTTCCACTATAGACAGATTTCACATTTTCAGGCCTGCTGAGGAGAGGAAACCAGACACTTTGGTACAGCAGTGCATTTGCCCCTCTCTCTATAGCCAAAACATTCTTTATGGCAGGGATCCCATTTCTTTAGTATTCACAATATTCAACCTGTTGTGACTGCCACCTGTGATTAGAATTCCTTGTACATGAAGATAGTCGTACAGAAGTGGTATCAAGTGGAAAATGTCAAGTGGAAGTAGTGGGGTTATGGGTAATTTCCTCAATCGTCATCATAAAAAAGGATTACTAGATATTTTCTTTCAAGTTATCCTCACTCTACCTATATCAGAAAGATTTTTCTTCTTTTCTTATAAAAAGATTCAGTTAAAAGGGACAAATCTTGTTCTTGTCCTGAAAATAGTAAGAATTGTAGGTCCTCAAAAACAACTGTTTTTTTTTCAGGTAAAAAAAAAGGAAAGGGGGTGGGGGGAGGAGAAGCAGCTCACTTACAGCCATCCTGTGTGTGCTATGACCAGCCAATTTGTACAAGCAGATGTAGGTTTTTTCAAGTTTTTTTTTTTTTGTCTTAGATGTCCATTAAATTGTTCTCAGGCACACATGTGGGGAGTGAGAGTGAAGCAAGCCCTTGTTGGCAGGGGCTGGGAGCCTGTGGAGACACTCCCACACCCAGCAATGCAGCAAGCTGGGAAGATTTTCAGACGAGCAGTGCCTACAAGGGCTTGGTTCACTCTTTCTGTCTTGCACAGGCAGGGAAGCGAGTACTTGGGTGTTGAGCAGAGCTTTCAGCCAAGATCTGGCGAGTCCCTCAGCTTGAGTCGCTCCTCTACCTGCCCATGAGGCAGCCTTCCTTTTACAACAATGTTGCCAGGTCGAAGCTCTCAGGCTTCTCCAGCAGCAGAAGCAATACAAGCCTACCTGTGGCATCATCAGTTACAGGTGTGTGAATCTAGCTCCACGTGGCTGGCAGCCATCCCTGGAGCCAGGGACAACTCCCCCTTGCTCCTCAGAACTTGGAGTTAATCCTGAGCTCTGCCTGACTGGGAGCTACCCCTGGAGCTGGAGACAGCTCCCCCTCTCCCCCGCTGGGGCTCAAGGCTTAGCTAGGCAGCAGTAGTGGGTCCTTGCTGCCTGGGCTGACCAGAGGCAATTTGCTCCCAATCAGTGTCTACACATGTGCTTTGGCATATGAATTCAAAGTGCCATTTTCTAGTACCTTTATCTGTTGGTACTAGCAAATGGTGCTTTAAATTAATTTACTGGACATGTGTAGATAGTGACACTTCACTGAACATTAGATTTGTCTAATGTGCAGTAAAGTGCATGTGTAAATGCATCAAGGAAAATATCATATATATGACATCTTTCTTACAGGGAACTACACACACACACATTCTCAGTGTGAGTGAAATTATATACACTATATAGATACAGATAACCCCACCATGTATTTTGAGTTTGAAAACAGAAAATTGTGAATGGTTACGAGTATTCAGACCAACTCTTAGGTTGATATAACTGAGCATATTCGCTTTGAGTATGCAGAATGTACCTTTTAAATTCAGTGATACTATACTTATTTAAGCTAGTTTAGGTTTTATTACTGCATGTTCACTGTGGAAACTAATCAGAAAAAAATAAAATGAAATAATGAAGAGAAATGTTTCAAGAGGCAGAACAGTTTGTTTAAATATTAATAAATGGCAAAGATCTTTCAATACAGGCCTAGGTAAGTTTGAAATAATGAAGGCTTTGATGACTATATAAAATTGTTCTACATATTGTAAAATATGAGGAACAGTGAAATATAAACAACTCAGAGACAACTTACTTGCTATTAGTGAACAATTAAAAAAAAAGGGAAAAAAAAAGAAATCTTGTTGCATGGAATATTGATGCCTTTGTTTCTAGTAAACTCATCTGTGGGTTTCCAAAAGCACGAGTAATAGTACTTAGCTAAATAAAAGGTATGGCAGATCTTGTAATTTATTAAACCTACAAGGAGTACTAGTAACTGGTAATTTTACCAAAGGGAAAAAATGACCAGATAGTTGGAACAAAATTTATACCATAGATTATTATATCTAAATAAAATAAAAGTTAATAATTTCTTTAGTAAAAAATGCAGTGTACAGAAGCCAACCTCCCCCCCCGACTTACACCATACACAAAACTATAGTCACTGGTAACCACATTTGCTTTCTAGTAGATTGCAACTAGCCTGGACATGTTTTAAAAGTTTTGATGATCTCATTGAACAGGGAAAGGATCTATAGTGGCTGTAAATGTATTATTTCATTGAACAGGGAAAGGATCTATAGTGGCTGGAAATGTATTAAATAGCAGAATAGCTTACCCATTTTGTTTTGTTTGCCTACAAATTATCATTAAAAAAAACCAAAATTCCTGCCCATGTTCTAGCTACTTAGGAAACTTATTCTAATCATATAAGAAAAACTAACAGTTTCTCTCTCAAACTGTTTTCAATAAGACTGAATGCTCATTTGATTACCTCAAAAGTGTTTTAAAAATAGAAATTAAGTCACAAGATAGGGATATGAGATAAAAGATCACTTCACTCATCAAGAATGATAGCAGGTGCCCCTGGTATCAAGTGTGGCAGCATGTAAAATATCTGTTAGGGAATGGCGTATAACAGATAAAGCTCTGGTCTGTCATGGGTAGCTTTACAATTCATTGATTTCAATGGTGCAGGGTTGTTGGTTGTAGCTGTGTTTGTCTAACCATTTAGTTGGCCTAATAAAAAGGTCTTTGCAAGCTTTTGGGACTAAGCACCCATCTTCAGGCATTGGGAGACTGCTATTGTTCTGAGTTAAAAGTATGACAAGAAGTCTGTGAAAATGACTTCTTGTCACACTTTTTGCTTCTTTTCTACCTTGGAGAACTCAATACTACAGCAGAGTCTCTCAAGCTTACTCCCCACCATTGTCTTCCAAACTTCCACCTATTTACATTTTCACAGACTTCTCGTCACACTTGTAGCTTCTTTTCTGCCTTGTACATGTCAGAACAACAACAGTCTCCCAATGCCAGAAGAGTGTTCATGTCTGAAAGCTTGCAAAGTCATTTTTTTCCCCAATCATTTAGTTAGTCTAAAAGATATCACATGTACCCAAAGAACCTTGCCTGCTTTGATTTCAATAGGACTTCAATAGGATTTCAGTAGGATTTAAATGGTAATAAGCTGATGGAGAACAGGTTTAGGTTAGAGAGCAGAAGGCAATATTTTACAGTTAGGGTGAACAAAATCTGGAACCAACTTCCCAGGGAAGTGGTCCTCGCGCCTACCTTGGGCAAATTCAAGAGGAGGTTGGACGATCATCTGTCTGGGGTCTTGTGAACCCAGCATTCATTCCTGCCTGTGGCAGGGGGTCAGGCTAGATGATCTGTTCAGGTCCCTCCTGACCCTAGCTACTATGAAACTATGAAACTTTTCCAGCTTTACAAAGGTCCTGAGGAGCCACTGATGTTGATGGGTTACAAAACTGGCCCTATCGAATTACAGCATAGCAGTTTCATTGCTTTGCTGTTGTGTCAGTTTCATTAAAAATTAAATGCAGTACAAAAACCTCTCCAATGCATCTTTGGAATGCAGAGGACAGCATGTTACAAAATAAAAGCTCCTAAAGTGTTTCACATTTATTCATTTTATAAATGTTTTAAAACATTGTAAAGGATGATGTGCAATCCCAGCTTGTGAAAATTTTGCCACGAGCAGAAGATATGGAGAATGCTGTAAGAAAGTTGATTTAAAGTAATCTATTAATTATTATTAATTATTTAAAATGTTATAAAAAGTTCCCCCACTCACCCCCGCTGTGGTGCTCTGCATGCCGAGCGAGCAATTAAAATATAATATGGTTAACCATAAAACAGAGAGAGAAAAAACTAAATAAAATATTTAAAAGCCAAGCAAAGTGGCATTGTTAACAAATTTCTTTTACTCGCTAAATGAGAGATGCCCTGAAATTTAACCAACTGACAACTCATGCATAGCAATTTTCTCTTCCTACCTGTAGGGCTCCTCTCTCTTCCAAAAATCTCATTTCAGTGGGGTACAATGACAAATGTCTCTTTCTCAGTTGACTATATAGATCCATAGCTAATTTGTCAAGAAGAGAAAGGAATGCTCCAAATAAGACCTGAGTGAAGAATTCTAACTATTGCCCACATTCGGCAAGATTTTGTACGCAAGATGGTTTCATGATTTTAGAGAAAACATATATAAAAAGGGGGAAAAAAAGTAAGAACTAGGGCTGTGCGAAGCAGCCCTGTTCCATTTCAACTTGCATTTAGACATTTTGATGAAACAACATTTTGTTTTGAATCAAAACCACTGTGCCGTTTCTTTTTGTCAAAACAGTTTGATTGTTTTGACGTTTCACGCATAGACTATACTGGGGAAGTTCAAAACAGCCTATTAACTTTGTCATTTCTGGCCTGATTTGGATGAAACTTGCAGAAATGGTAGCCGCTTCTGAGGGCACAAAGTCTGCCAAGTTTCAAGGAGATAGGTGTAGGGGTTTCAGGAAAACTGCACCTCAAGCTGCGCATAAGCAAAACTCGTGACATGGGTGACACTGTGTTAAGGCACTGCAGAGTGAAAGCTGCAGGCTTACTAGCCCCTGATAAGGCCACAAAGCCTGCCAGCTTTCAAAGAGATAGGTGCAGGGGCTTCTGGGTTCTGGGGCCCTGTGCCTCTGGCTGCTGACAGGCAAAACTCCTGACATGGGTGCTTGTGGGACTGTGTCTGCCTTAGGGCACAGGGGAGTGAAAACTTCTGGCCTGCTAGGCCCTGCCACAGCCACGAAGCCTGTTAACCATCAACGAGATAGGGGCAGGGGGAGTCTGAGTTCTGTGGCCCTGCACATTTAACTGCTGACAGGCAAAACTCGTGACATGGGTGGGTGACACTGTGTGTGTGTGTGTGTGTGTGTGTGTTAAGGTGCACCCTCACTCAACTGACACCAAGGCAGAAAGCAGGGCAGTTCAAACAATGCTGCCTTTTAGGCAGTTTTTCCATCTCTCCTCCAGAGCACTGGGATTGGAAGGGACCTCAGGAAAGGATGACAGTCACTGGCCAGCTACACAGTCAGTAATGAAAGCAGCCCTTCCACCCCCACTTCTCCCTCCCTCTCTTTACTTTAGTTTCCATTTCCCTGCAGGCAAACCCTAGCTTTGAAACTCGAAATGTATCAGCTTGCCTTGTTTAGTTTTGAAGCTGTTTCGAAGCTCTCTATTTCATTTCAATGTCACCGTTTTGAGCTCGAAACAGGTTGAAACGAAACTGCTGGTGAAATTTCTCACAGCTCTAGTAAGAACATATTGAAACATCCTCATGATAGCATCAAGTGAAAGAACACCATTGATCAGAATCTGGAAGTGAACAAATGATAGACACATGGGACGGATTTCAGCATTAAGTCACAACATTTTTTATACATAAAACTGTAGAGAGGCACCCCCCATTCTTCCAAGAGAGGCATTTAATTGTTCCTAATATGGGTTAAAGGATACACCAAAAGGATAACTTTGACTAGATCCTCCTCAACCTATTCCTGACTTTCTGCCACTTCAAAAAAATTGGCAAGATATTAGTTAGAGGCCACCAGGTTTAGGGACAACTCCACAAAGATTTCTCTCTCTCCCTTTTATATGCACACAGTTCACTAGTGCAGCTTCTCTCTAGCTGTCAGTTAGCTTTTCTGTGTCTCGGACGGCCAGAGCCAACTCGAGTTGCGTTAGAAAATGGTCGTACGTTAGGGCGGGCTGGTGAATAGAGAGACAGACACAACTTATCGGTTGCAAAAAACTTTACTCACGCCGCTTGCAATCACGACGCAGGTGGTCTGGTCGTCTGAACAACCACACGAGTTGTTCCAGCTGGCGGGGCCCAAGCCAGTTAATCCGTCCGCAATTCGAAGCCGGCGGGGAAAGGGGTACGTCTGGGGTTGCGCTCGGCGACGGGAAGAAAGATCGATAGGTGATCAGTCTATCGATCGGCAGCCGCAAGTCATATAACTTCAGAGGCACTCTGCAGCGTGCTCAAAGCTCTTCGACTTGGGCGGAAGTCGCGCAGAATTTTAAACGGCTAGCGAGCCAGTTACTAGCCGCTACGTGTGAATAATTTAGCACTGGCCAATAGCGGGGAACAAATTTACATTCGAATAGCGGGAACTCTTTGCACCGTGCATTTCTGTGCTGCAAAGAAGAAATGCATCCTGCAAAGGAAACTGCAAATTGGTGGGAACTCTCTCCTACACGCGGGTTCTCAATTGCAGCAGAACACTCTGCCGTGTAAAGGAGCTCTCATGTGGCTAGGAAATTCCATAGTGCCGAGGCACCAAAATCACTGGGTCGTGACATTCTTCACACCAAACAGTTGCTGAAAATTTCAACAGTTTTACCTTTCTAAGATTAGCACTACTGAAATCCTCTTGCTATTAACTCAATTGTGTCTGCATGATTCAGCAAAGATTTAAAAAGAGTGAGACCACAACTTATTTGGGTCTAACTAGAAAAAGTTAAGTCAGTGCGAGCTGTCCACCTCCACAATTTTTTTTAGTAACATATGCGAAGCCCTGCTTACTGACATCTGCCTATGCCACTTAAAGTTCTTGTACTGCGCTGAGACATACAAGACAGTATTGTAGACTTCTTAGCACTATACAAAGCATAGCCCTTCTAAGAAAAATCAGTCTCCAGTGCATCATGGGACAGATTGCCATTCTTTAATAATCCCAAGGGTAGCAGCTATTTCAGCCTGCCATTGTGGACATCTGTGTTGGATGAGCCTGCTGCATCATTTTCTGTGTTTGTAGCAATGGAGAGGGAGGGCAGGGCACATAACAAAAAAGAGAGGTTTTTTCAAAGCTTGGGTGACCTTAAATGCCTGTGTTAGAATGCTTGTGCCAATCATTTTGCCCCCACTTCTCCCTATTGCCAACAAGACAGCAAATTGCCTATGGAAGTGGCAAGCCTAGTCTCCCACATTTCCCCACTTAATGCAACTCTAAACATATTTGGCTGTTGTGCTCTCTGCTATCCCCTCAAATTTATCATTACCAAATGTGGTGTTGAATGAGTATTTTCAGAGCCTGTAAAAAAGGCATCTTCAAATTGTGGTTGTCTGGCAACCCAAATCCCTTATTCTCTCATGGTACTCATGAGAATGCCCATGGGGTATCAACATAAAAACCATTCAAGTACTAATGTACTGAGGTCCACAGGTCAGAGCTGAATGTCCTTTCCTTGTAATCAGGCAGCCAGACAAACAGGAAAAAGTCTACTCCTTCTTGGCTTCTGGGAAGAAATATGGGGAGGACAATTGCATTGAATGGAATTTCATCGGGGGGGTGGGGAGGGGCAAGGGAGGGACAAAGCGTACATGCACAATAATCATACGGCCACAGTTCTTGGGACCAGAACCTCATGGTGTAATGCAGAATAGCTGTACTGACTGAGGATTTGGCTTTGAAACATCAGCTCTCTAATGCATTGTCTTTGAAGACATAACATCAATGTGCCATAACACAAACATCATAACGGACTCCCATGACATCATTGACACTGTGTGACCCTCAGTACCTCCAATCATTAGTGAAATGTTTGTCAGGTTCAAGACTAGCTACTCTGATGTTATATCAGGAATTACCACATCTGAAAATTAGCATGTTTCAGCAGGTGCTGCAGTGGTCCACGTCTACTTGATAGTCCTGTTCAATACAAGTCCAAAAATCATATGAGGATGTCACTTTTTAACTGCTATCAGATTTCAAACAGTGCAGGCCACTATTTATTTAGATAAACATCCTCACAGCAGCAACCTCTACACAGAGAACGATGCAGCGTGATTCATAGTCGGCAGGGTCAGAAGGGACCTTGCAGATCTTCTAGTCTGACCCCCTGCCCTGGGCAGGAGAGAAAACTGGGCTCAAATGATCCCAGTTAGGTAATCATCAAGCCTCCTCTTAAAGACCCCCAAGGTAGGAGCAAGCACCACTTCCCTTGGAAGTTGGTTCCAGATCCTAGCTGCCCTGACTGTGAAGTAGTGCCTTCTAATGTCTAGTCTGAACCTACTGTCTAACAACTTATGGCCATTATTCCTTATTACTCCGGGAGGTGCTTGGGGGAACAAGGTCTCTTCCATTCCCAGCCAGTCCCCCCTAGTAAGTTCATAGATGGCCACCAGGTCCCCTCTTAGCCTTCTCTTGTGAAGGCTGAACAGGTTCAGGTCCCGTAGCCTCTCCTCGTAGGGTCTGCCCTGCTGCCCCCTGATCATGTGAGTAGCCCTCCTCTGGACCCTCTCCATGCTGTCCACATCCCTCCTGAAGTGAGGCACCCAGAACTGGATGCAGTACTTCAACTGCAGCCTGACCAGTGTCACAGAGGGGGAGGATCACCTCCTTGGCCCTGCTTGTGATGCATCTGTGGATGTATGACAAAGTGTGGTTAGCCTTCCTGACCGTGTTCTCGCATTGTTGGCCCATGTTCATCCTGGAGTCAATGATGACTCCAAGATCTCTTTCTACCATTGTGCTTTCTAGAAGAGAGTTCCTTAGCCTATAGGCATGCTGCTGGTTCTTACTGCCCAAGTGCAGCACCCTGCACTTGTCAGTATTGAATCTCATCCTGTTCTCATTTGCCCACTCCTGTAACCTGTCCAGGTCCAGCTGTATCCTGTCCCTCCCTTCTAGCGTGCCCACCTCACCCCAAATCTTGGTGTCCATGAATTTAAACAGGGTGCTGATGAAGATCAGCCTAAACCCTTTTACTGTGGAACCTAGTTAAGTATCGGAAAATTACAGGATAATTAAGTAAACCAGTTGATCAGGATAATGCCATTAAAAAGAAATATGGTAACATCTTTTTATATTGCATTCAGTTTGTCTATTTCCCCCCTCCACACACTAGATCTCTGTAAAAAAATTTCAGCTTGTACACTGTAATGCAAGTCCAAAATTGGGATCCTCAACACACTCACCCCATCTAACAGTTAACCCTCGGAGGAGCCTATGTTTGCCTTTATTGCTGTGTAAGGGAGCAGTAAGTGGAAGCCAGTCCTTTCTTCTCAAGTGAGTATCTGAGCCACTAAGCTTTAACGTCATGGTCCTGCTGTCTGGCTCCATGAATATTTATAAAATTCCATATAAAAATAGAACAGATTTAGCAAGATAAAATGAGAGCTACCCCACCTCAACCACAGAATAACACATGGCTTGGCACTAGGGCTTTCAGAGGGATATGGGTTCAAATTCTCTTAGAGGAGAAAACTCAAAGGTTTCCCACACCCTAGATGAATACTTTAACTACTTAGCTATTGGATAAAAGTAGATCCAGGGGCACCAAAGCAGCTCTTTTCCCCTCTTCAAAGGAAAGGAACGATCCCTACTCAGCCTTAGAGACACCTACCTCCAGGAAAGGGCCCATGGCTGAAAACTCCTATGTATATATACATACCCCTATATAGCTATATATAACGTATATAATATATGTATATCAAACTAAGCTTGATATATTTTGTTGTGGATCACTTAATTTAAGTAGCTAATTCATCCCTTAGACAGGGAGCTTGGGCACTTAACTTTGTTGCTGTGAATTTAATGGCATGGCTAAGAGCTGACAAGTTAATGACAGCTAAGTCCGTTTCTGGATCAAGCCCTAAGGGCCAGATCCAAATCTCACCGATGTCAATTAAACACTAGCACTTAATTCAATGAGTTTATGGATGTTTTATGTCATGTATTTGTATAAAGGTATTATTTTTCCTGCAATTGAAGGCATTTCTAAAATGAATAAATAGAAGCATCTTAGAAGAAAACTCTAACAATCTATCACTTATGGTTATTAAACATGTCAACTCATTTCACATAGTAGTTCTTTGAAATAATATGGGTTACACATGTTAATTTATATTGTGTCACCAATTATAAACATTATAGATGCATTTTGTATATCAGAGAGGGGTAAGACTATCTACCTCCATGGCGGGTACCAGGTACACTGAAAAAAAAAAAAAAAAAAAACCAGAACAAAAAAGAAAAACAACACACAACTGTTTTATCAAATGATCCAAGTTTCAGTGAAAGCAATGGCAAAACTCCTAGGAATGTAGATGTGGCTAAGATTTCTTCCTCCAAGTGCCTCTATCTTCATGGATGGGTTTGAAACTCTAGGGAGAACTTGGAATCCCTACATTCCTTCCCAGTTTACTGACTCTGATCATTGTTGATTTTTTTGTGAGATATGGAAGGGGTCGACGGCTTCCTCCATAAGTCTAACTCACAGAGCTAAAGCAGTTTTAGAATGCAAGAAGTGCCATACTGGATCAGACCAGTAGTCCATCTTTCCCATCATTCCATCTCTGACAGCAACAGAAGTGGATGGTAGAGGAAGAGCTAAAATTAAATCAGGTAGAATGGCTACTCATGTGCCACCTGTTAGTGATGTATCATCTGCTGAACTCAATTCATGTTTTGGATATCTCCATCACTCAAATCCACTCCCACCTGTCATCTGTTCTACCCTACCAACTGTGGAAATTGCAAGGTCTCTGGAACAAAGAGAGATCTTCATTGTTATTGATGTATATAGTGTCTAGAACTGTTGAGCTCTATGTCTGGGGGGGAGACTGAACCCTGATCTTCTTAGGGTGGACAAGTGGTTTTGGAACTAGCCAAGCTGACCAGCACTGAGGATTGGCAACACTGGCCTTGAGCTCGCCTTGGTTTTATTGGCATATTAGGTATAGTGACAACAAAATGAAAGGTGAAGCAAAATAAAGATTGGTGACAAACGAAGAGAAAAGGGAAGTGGAAAAAACAGCAATACAAAATGGGTTTTATCTCAACTTGGGATACTCACACACAAAAGTGAGAACAGCACAAACCAAGGCTGGAATCAATACTTTACCTAATAACTTCTGATTTAACAGGATGATACTAATTAGCGCTGTGCGAGGCTCCGGACAGAGCTTCTGATCTGGAGAAGCTTTGGATGCTTTGGGGTCTGAAGCAGCACATCCGGGTCAAAGCGCTGGCCTCGTTAGGCTTCCCGAAGTGGTTCGGAGCCTCCTCAGAGCCACCTCCGAGATCCAGCCATAGGATATAATGGGGAAACAATAAAATATCTATATCTTTGTTGTTTTTTGTCCGATTTGGATTAATTTTTCAGGAGCGGTAGACTCTGTATAGGAGGATGAAGCCTACCAAATTTCAAGAAGATCGGTGCAACAGTTTGGGGGGAACAGCACCCCATATTCTTGAAAGCAAAACTCCTGTCATGTCTATGTGTTACAACACAGGGTAGTCAAGACTGTAGGGGTGGTAGCTCTTGCTGACGCTACAAACCCTGCCAAGTTTCAAGGAGATCGGTGCATGGGTTTGGGGGGGAACTGCACCTCAAGCTGAGGACAAGCAAAACTGGTGCCATGGGTGCTTGTGGGACTGACTGTGCCTGGCTTGGGGCAGGGAGGGGAGACACTGCTGCAGGCCTGGCTGCTAAGCTGCTGTGTTACCAGTTACCATCAATCAATCAAGATTCACCCAGGGACCAGCTCAATACACAGGACCTAGCTACTACATAACAACTTAAGGAGCATCAATTAGCACCTACAACACCAGGCTAAGGAGAGGAAAGAATCAATACAGACAATCAACTGCCATAAGACAGACACAGTCTTGGCACAAGTTTTGTCTGTCAGCAGCTAGGGGTGCAGGGCCCCAGAGCCCCCCTGCACCAATCTCCTCAACAGCTGGCAGGTGTCACAGCAGGGGCCACCATCCCTGCAGCTGTCACCCCACTGCGCCTTAACACACACAGCGTCACCCATGACACGAGTTTTGCTTGTCTGCAGCTTGAGGTGCAGTTCCCCCCAAGCCCCTGCACTGATCTCCTCGAAACTTGTCAGGCTTTGTGGTCTCAGCAAGAGCTACCAGCTCTGTAGTTTTGACTCCCCTGTGTTGTAACACATAGACGTGACAGGAGCTTTGCTTTCAAGCATTTGGGGTACAGTTCCCCCAAAACCCCTGCACCGATCTCCTTGAAACTTGGCAGGGATTGTGGCCTCAGTAAGAGCCACCATCTCTGCAGTTTTCACCCCACTGTGGTGTGACACACAGTTGTGACATGAGTTTGGCTTTCAAGAATTTGGTGTACAGTTACCCCCAAACCCCTGCACTGACATTCTTGAAACTTGGCAGTTTTCATGTTCTCAGCAGAGGCTACCACCATTCCTGTAAGTTTCAACCAAATCAGACAAGAAACAAAGTTATAGATATTTTATTGATTCCCCATTATGCCCTATGGCCGGATCTCCAAGGTGGCTTCCGAGCCACTTCGGCGGGATCGAGGCGGAAACCTAGTCTGGAGCTCTGGATTGGCTCACAGCTATCCAAAGCAGCTGGATCCGAAGTTGGATTGGATCGCTGCAGACTTGCACAGGCCTAACGCCAATGCTGTTAACCAATAAAGCCAATCCGGCCTGGAGATTCGGCATGCTGGCACCCTGCAGCCTTACACTCTGATGGGTGCCCTGGACAGAACGCAGCTGTGATGTCACAGTGTAAGCCGTCGCAGACTCACACAGGAGTCTTGCACTATGGTGCCCCCTAAGGGTTTGGCTGTGCTGTGGAGGACTATAGGCAGTAGCTCTACCCTTCACCACAGAGGACCTTCCCTGCCTGGAGATCACTACTCTCCATGATCCTCTCACAAAGCGTGCACTCCAAACAGAACAGCCGCACACGGGAATCGACACCACCAAGGATGCACACAAACACACTCTCCAGCCTGAACTCTCACACCTACGAACTATCACTTACACATTTTAAACGGGTTCAGCACCATCTTTTATACCTTCATTCACATCTTGTCACACCACTCGTGGCTGTCCAATCACTTCAAATTGCCCCCTGCCTATCACATGTATCACAAATTAGATCCATGACATGTTGCCATACTTTTGTCTATCAAAACTGTGCTTCAGCAATGCCTCAGAAGAGGCATTCTGGTTTCCCACCAGTCACTCAAACGCTATCACGCATGCTCGCATTCTCAAGGTGGGTCACCAGTTCATAAGGTCATATATACATTGCAGAGAGCTCTTCAAGGGGGATACCACTGCGCATGTGCACAGCTCCAAGGGCAGCAAACAAATCTATCGTCTACAGAACAATGGAACCTTTAATCTTTGATTGGCCCTAGGCATTGCCGCAATACAAATACACAGTGTGGTCTTCTGAAAACCATTGCTCTTGAATTCATGAGCTTACATGAAAATTTCAGCTTTCATCATCATCAAAAAGGAGTCATTTCTTAGAAATCATGAGCACTAGAAAAAGGTTAAAAATATGAATCTTAAAACCCTCAAATCAGAAGGTAAGAGCTCCAATTTATAACTATTTACAACCTCATGATTTTTGAGCTAATCCCAACATTTTAAAAGTTCTGGATTGTTATTTTCGAAGACCTGAGCCTGGCCATGCTGAATAAATATTAGGCATTACTGGGTTAGCTTAATTTGAAACTTATAACAAGATGATAACATGAAGTGGCAGATGTAGAGATACAGACTTCAATCCTGAAAATGTTATCATGTATATGAATTTTCTGCGTTGAAACAGTCCCATTATAGTCCAGAGCGAAGGGTGATATGCAAATTGCCCAGAGATTCTTCCAAGGCACATTTTCTTTTGGCCACAGAATGTACTTATATCCTTACAGAATCAGGTCCATTAATACATTTCTTCCTATTAATGTTAATGTTTGCCTTTGACATCACATGAAAAAAATGGAATTCATTTATAATATATTAAGTTCTCTTTTAAATATTTTTAATTTGTTTTATATAAAGAAATATATAGTTCTGTTTATAAGCGTTCTGTCTGACCTTTTCTTGTCCTTCTGTATTCTTATATGAGCTGTTACATAAAACTCCCAGTGGGTTAAAATTACAAAGAACAACCACATCCAAAATGCTTTGTTATTTAACTGCTTTCACAGAGTGTAGAGGTTTGATTGTGTTTTAACACTAACAATTGCACTCAAGAATTTTTAAAAGACTTCCTATTCAGCTTAAAAATAAAAGTTTAGGGTTTTGCTAATTAATTTCCCAAGCCTATTTAAAACAAAACAAAACAAAACAAAAAACCACTTCTGCTTTTAAGTCAGAAGGTTAAAAAAAAAAGGTAGGAAAAAATCCAGTAGCAAAATAACTCCTTTATTACTATACTAACCTCTAATTTCGCCTGCTGAGACAGCTAGCATTTGTCACCCTCAAGCAGTTTTTACATTTGAGTTTTTTGTACTATGGTTTTAGGGTCATAATTATACAACAGCTTATGCACAATGTACGTATGATAATTTTGAAGGTTTAATTTGATAGCTATGGAGCTAGGTATAATTATATTTAAAAATGTATTTGTTCTTATGAATTAAGGTGCAATGCAGATATTCAAGGGCAGAAAATAAATAGAACATGTATAAAATCATCATCATAAAAGTTTCAATTATATTTTGATATGAGCAAAAATATTCTTTGTTTTGCCACACAATTGCTCTCCATATCTCTAATCAAAGCTTCAGTTCTGCAACACAAACACGCGAGAAAGTTACTTCACACAAATAGTCCTGGCCAAGGTAGCTGTGTGTACATTTTCTACTTCATTTACATGATGCTGCAAGTTCCCTTAAATTTCTTAAGCTTCAAATGAATGCTTCTCCATACCCTAAGAGACTTCGGATGGTTCTCCTTTGCTTTGGGTGCCTCCTAATGGATACCTAAACCCTATTAGCGATGTATATGTATATTCATATTCAAGGGTGACACTGTTCTGCCTTGCCTTAGAGAGGTTAAAAATACTGGGCAACATAGAGGTTTAGTCTAAAACTACTGAAGCCTCCATCCTTCTGTATTACACATCCAATAGAAAGTGCACCTTAGAGGAGTTTGTGCAGGCACATGTCACTCTTTGCCTCAGTCTAATGTAGGATTATAACCATTTTGGATATTGCTGGCTTTAAGAATATCAGTACCAAAATGTATGCAATTTAAGGAGTGTAGAATTATATTTTGATAGAAATACTATGCATGTGACAGTTATGTATACAACTACCCCTGGTATATTCACTACAATACCATTTCAGCCATTTTGTATTGGAGCATTAAAATAAATAAATAAAATCAAATGTTGGAAGTAGAAATAGTGATTTAATAGAGATCGCACTTGTGCTGAAAAGAGGCATCCATTTCTAGAGGGCCACATGGAAGATCAACTTAATTAAGAGGTAGCATATTCAATATTTTGTAGTTTTCCAGAACACAAGAGACAAACTATTCTAATAAAACTTTCAGAGGGGTAGATTGATTTATTTGCAATTTCTGTGAACACTTATGTTAATATGATGAGCCAAATTAACAGACTTTTAACAGTCTAACATAGTCAGCACTTAAAAGTTTATCCTCATCCCCAAATAGTGAAATATTATTTAAATAAAACTCATTCATATTACTTGTTAATATCACTAAAGGGGAAATTAGTTAGATACACAGATTTGTTCATTTTCAGTAAGAACATGGATGAAAGGGTCCCAATGTACAAAGCCTAAATTAACAGCATATCTCTGTAAATTTTTTAATGGTCCCTTTAAACATCCACTAATTTTCGTTAATGAATTTGGAAATTTGCCTGATTGATCACTAATTACACATGAACTGCAATATTAGATTAGTGATGGTATTTCTTGGACAAAAGGAAATTGAATTCTCAAGGTTAGTTTTCTTAGAGCAAGCCAAATATTCCCTGGTGTTCTTCAGCACCATTTGCATTTTAATTAACATTGTGGCTGTGTGCCACTAGTTACCAAACCTTGTCTTTTGTCCATTCACCCACTGACTGAACCTTTGTATGAATATTTCATTTTTAGCCTGAAAGTTTGTTTCCTATGAAAGTTTTAATCGCTGTACACTACAAAGCTAGGTATGCAAGTTTGAAATTTAATATTAATTGCAGGGGGCAGAGGGGAGAATAATACGGAGAAGAGAGTTTGCAGTTAAATATTTGAGCACAAGATATAAAACTGAACAAAAATATTTTGCAATTACCATTTCAACAAAGCTACTTTTAGAACTGACAAGAGCATTAAAGGTTCCAATTGTCAAAAGCTCCAAGGATAAAGTTCTATTGGAAGATGCTCATTATAATTTGCTCCATTTGATTTCTCCTTCAATGATAGCTTGAGACTCCAAATTTGCTTCTTCAATTGAATTTTCTTCCTTTAGTTACCCTATTCTAAAATAAACTGTTTGCTATGAGGGCAAATCATCATTCAAACCCTAGATTTTCAAGCTGAACTGTCAAACGGCAGTACAACATGGTCCAATGTATTCATCTGCACATTAGGACATTAAAAGTCTTTCTACTTTGATCATCAGCATTCTATAAGATCAGTCTTGGACAGCAGTTCCCAGACTCTGACAGGTCGCACACCACCAATTTAAAACAATACATCCTTAAGTACCACCAGCAATTTGTCATATAAAGTAATTATAATAAATCTGTTAATAGGTACCACTGACAAGTTGTCTGTGTATCGCTGGTACCCATACCACAGAATGATATCTGCTGATCTAGGAGATACCTACTGGACACATCTACATGAGACAGGTCCCGATTTCCACTTGGCAGGGAGGCAGCTGCTCAGCAGCTGAGATAGCTCTCCTCCACCCCACAGAGATCAGGACCAGCCCTAAACTGAACTACACCTGTTGGCCTTGTCTGGACAAGTGTGGACATTTGGTTCCCTGGGGACAAGTAGCAGTCTTGTCCCTGGGGAATGCCCGTGCCATCCTGGAGACCTCCCAGGGCTGCAGCAGCAGTGATTCTGCCAGGCAGAGCCTGACTGGCTGCCACATCACAGCTCCAGGAAGCCTGGCTCTGGTTTTCTGTGGTGCACACTGCCTGTGCACGTGCTGCTCCACTTTCTCTGCCTACTCCCCTAGGGGGTTTTGACCCCTGCATATCCAGGGGCCAAAAAAGCCCACAGGAAAAAGAAGTGGATAAGCGCATGCACAGGCAGTGTGCACAAGCAAAGCGACAAACACCTGACTGTGTAGTATGTGGCACTGCAGGTGTGTTTGTGGTGCCACATATCACACGGCCGTGCACCCCTGGGTACACCTGTTGGGAGCAAATTTGCTCATGACGGGCGTATATTCGGATGCATATGGGGGCCCAGTTTAATGCACTAATTAGTGCACTAGTGCATTAATTGCAGGTGTAGACATGCCCACTAAGCACAGAACACCAGGTGAGCTAGTTTTTAATGAGGGAAAAAGATATGGTAAATGCACGGCAGCTTCCTGCATAGTTTTTTTTTTTATTATTATTTATAAATAGTATATATCAAATCTGCTTAGCCACATATAGGTAAACCTCAGTCAGTTAGGGTTAAAAAGTTGTTAAAAAATTACTCTACAGCTTTGTTAACAACCAGTTTTAGAAACTTACAAATCGGACTTGATTGGATGCTGGAGGCCCATTTGCATGCAGCATATACCCTTGTTGTCTTTTCTTGTCCTGAATTAGGATATCCAAAGACTGAATTCTTGCATCCTCTTCAGTTTTGAAATGAATAATATGGTTTAGATCTAATCAAGATCTGTGATAGTGCAGAAAACGGAAGATCTTTGACAAATACAATAGGAAACTAACAGAATTATCATCCACCAAAATGTATCTTTAAGGGGGTGAATGAATATGTATTATACGTCTTTGGATATGACACTATAGTCTACAGAATGGGGGCTGGCACCTGTCACGTAAGACAATAGGGAGGAAATAAATGCATTCAAATTACCATTGTAGATACTAGGCAGTGTTAAAGACAATGCCAGCACTCTATTCTTAGTAATAAGAACACATGAAAGACAAGTCCAATGAGACATTTTGTATACAGAACTCAAATCCAACTATTGAAGAGCATGAGGGAGTTTGGTGTCAGCATGTTTTAGTGCTGGTATCAAACATTTGCCTATCCCAAGTTCTAGTTTATGAATGTTTAGCAACTTCTGTCACCCCATATTAAGGTTCTTTATTTTACTGCATTTGATTTTTCTGATTGTTTCTGAATCATACTGGAGTTAGGCTTTGATTAATTTGAAATGATTAACTGCTTTCAGCACTGCTTAACTTACAGTTGTACAACCACAGGCTATGCTCTTATTAAATCTTGGGCGAGAAAGGCTAGGCCTGGTCACTTCTTGGATGGGAAATCTTCCAAATAAACTCAGTGGTTAGAGCAGAGTAGAATCAGCAATTCAAAAAGTAAAGCTATTCTTGAATTCAGAACAGCAGAGTTTCCTCCGTATGCTCATAGGGAGCACTGTGCTACCGGAGATACTGGCTTTCAAATACAAAAGTAGAATGATCTCCACCTAAAATCATTAAATACGTTGGCTTTTACTCCCTTCTTTTTTTCTGGCAAATGTTGGATGATAATCCAAGTTTGTAATTGCTCATATACTAATTTGTTTTATGTTCCCAATACCATGTCATCTGAGTGTTGCTGGGTAAAATTTTTAAGCATTAAACTGAGAACAATAGGCAGCATGCATATTCCCAGACCTTGCATCATCTGAAATAAATATAATAAATAATTAAATGCAGCCACAGAATCAAGCAAATGCTTGACCAAGACGTGATGCCTTGCACTGCATTTTGAATGTCGGCAATCTCAGGCAGTGGTGAACAACTGCAAGTAACTTATTCAATGTCAGGGAGTTCAGCTATAAAAATACTCCATATTTACTCTGTGTGAACCCGACTATCTCCTTCCCAACTTTCACAGATAGGATCCTAGAGGATCAGCATCAGGCTGTGGTCACTCATGTAGAAAGCCCAATGTCTTTGCCTGGCAGGTATCCACAGAATCATGTTCAGTACCTATAGCCGATGCCTTTGACGCCTGCATTTAAGGGGAAATGAAATTCCTAACAAAAAGCTATTACAGTCTTTTCAGTTTTCCAGAGGCTTCTGGGAGAGTAAGTAGTCCTAACTCCTCACCTGACACATTTTCCTATTGCTCGAAGCAGACACAGGGACTTTCTGCCACATTTATGAAAGACAGAACATGGTACTATGAAGATGCCCTGCATCAGAAAGGATAAAGATGCAAGTTGATAGAATCTGGTCTACGTAAAAGAAGGGTACACTTTTGGCCTGTTACCGCTATGTGACTATTCATTCATTTCACAGCTCCCATAGTCTTGATGTTAATGAGCCTTAGACACAAACGTCCACCCAGACTAACTGTACTAGCAGATCTTTAAGTAATGCTCAATGGAGCCAACTACTAGAACATTCTGTTAGACCTGTGGAGGAACATAACTAGAGTGAAATGTAAGAGAGCTTGCCGAGAGAGACTGAAATTCCCACATAAAGGAAGTGTTCAGCCAAAACCATAGGCTCATTTGTTGAATCTTCAATCTGCACTCAAGTGTGGTTGGGTAGAAGAAACTTCTAATGATTCAGTCACTAGCTGTTAAGAGCATTACCCTGAGTAATGACAAGGAAACTAAGTTTTAGGTACATTAGGACCATTCAGTGGAGCTGCTGAATTTGCAATGCACTTAAAATACCTTTTAAAATTGACAGCTGCTTCTAAGCTTTTAATTTGTCTGCTAAAGTAGATCACTTCAATTCTAAAACAAGTATTCTGTTACAAAGATTAAAGCTACCCTGCTGACCTTAAATCTTTTTCCAGGTTTAAGTTATAGTCACACAGAGATTTAAGACCTAACACTTTTTACTTTGATCTTCCTGAGACATATATCTATACTCCAGACACTATATAAGAACCTAGATAGTCAGATATACAGATATATGATAAATTAGTTGACATATTTGGCATAGCTCCATAAGAACTGTGTAGATTTTTTTCCCCCTGAGAGGATCTGGTTTATAGCATAATTAAATTCTGGGCATTTCATTATTTTTTTGAGATATTGTATCAGTTAATACATTAGCTCTTGGGCAATCCTCCCCCCACTCCCATGGGATGCTCCACCACTTCACCAGTCTGAGATCACTAGCCACACTTGCTACACATCCATATATGAAAATAGTTCTTTAGTTGCATAAAACACCCAAGAGACACTAGATGGGTATGGAAAGACCTAGATTTTCTTAAATGAGTTTGTCTTCACTATGGCATGCATGCAGCCTAACTTAAATGGAACTTAAGTGGTGTGTATGTCTTGAGCAACTCTCTCCCAGGGGACTCTCTCTCCAATTTCTAACCAGTCTTTAAAGAAAAATATTATGGAGACTTTTGTTCTGTTGGTGCAAGATACTATGGGTTTTAGGCTTTACTATGTCTACACATACATGCACACACACACACACACGCACACTACGTGTATAAGTTTCTTCTGCTTTTTTGCGGAGGGAGGTACATTTCAAGTTACATTAGAAAAAAATGTAAGACATAAGAGGTTTTGATCCATTAAAATTTATTTGTGAAAATTAAATTTTCAGGGGGTAGTGAAACCCAGGACATACCCCAAATATCCAGAATTGTCAATGAATCACATCTGCAGATGCATGTGTGTCTATATCCAGGTATTCAGAACATACTCATCACCCTAACTCAAGAGAAATCTTTTTTTCCTTGAGCATATTAATCCAGACATTTAATTTTTCAAGGAGGTATGGACAAGCTTATTCAGTTTGAGAGCCAAACCAAACCCTTACTCCAAATACAAATTGTAGAGAGGAAGTTAGGTTAGATATTGGGAAACACACTCTCATTACAAGGGTAGTTAAGCACTGGAACAGGCTACCCAGAGGATGTGGAATCCCCATCCTTAGAGGTTTTTAAAACCCAGGTAGACAAAGCCTTGGCTGGGTGGTATGGATCCTGCTTTGAGCAGGGGGTTGGACTAGGTGACCTCCTAGGTCCATTCCAACCCTAATTTTCTATGGGTCTATGAAACTCCAACACAGCTTTGCATATGCCTCTATACTTCCTGCTTCTGAGACTAAATGGCAAAAGGCTAAAAATACATTGGGACATTTGTATCCCAGAAAAAAGGAAGGCGGAAAGAAACCTGAAAGACTAAGAAAACAAGTTCTTGTGAAAGTTTTGCAAGCACATAAGGTGTGAATAGATTAAATGAAGTTTGTATATAACGATTTCCAGATAAGGAAATAGAGACACTGAAGCTTAGAGATATAAAGTGTCAGTTGTTGTGTCCCCCCCACAATTAGCATGGGAAAAAAGCCCCTCAGTTTACTATTACAAGCGAAGAAATCTCACTAAATACAGAATCTATCATTAAAAGTTGCCAAAAGCAGCATGTGCTTAGTACTGGAAACCAACTGTGAAGTTGATTAAATGCAGCCGATGCTTAACTTGACTATAAAACACATGGGCCATAGTGGGCAAACATGCTGGTAGGAACCTACAACTTTTTGGGCTTTTTTTGAAATTTCATGTCTGGGGCCAAGTCAGCCAAATCAATTCTGAATTCGATCTAGTGGGTAGAGCTCAGTCATTCAAAGATGTGTTTATGAAACACTTGTGGTAAAACTTGCAGCAATTAAAAAAAAAAAAGTAATGTGTATCAATATTAGATAAACTAAATGCATAGGTACTATATGCATAGTGCTACTGCCATGTTTAATTTCAAGTTTATTGTTTTCAGATTTGTTCCTCATGTCCATGTGCTCAGGGAGAATGGGGTCTGACCATAAGGATAGGGAGAAGGAGCTGCCAGGGGGAAATGTTGTGGGGAAGTAGAGAACAAAGGGCTACCTGTACCCTCCAGATTTATTTTCCCTGCTGTAGCATTGGGAGGGGGACAAATTCAAGGAAAACCTCCAAAAGTTAGATTCTATACCTACAGCAACGTTATAAATTTTACATATATAGAACTTAAAGTTTAGGGGGTAGGTCGTCGTATAAGTCACAGTCGTCTTCTATTCTAATAAATATAGTGTTAGGCATCTCTGTGGTGCTTGGGCATCCAAATGTGATTCTTTCTATCCTACTGGAGTCCTTGAAACCTGTTAACATAAAAAGGTAGGGAGATCTATTTTTGTGAGCTAGTATTAAGGCTGGCACATAGTTGTGCTAGAATCATGCCGTTCCACCTGGAATTGCACTGTTTGCCCACCGACTAAAGTTTCTGATCTATAATGTGTAGTAAAGGACAGTGAGTGTATATTTCTATCTAGGAGAAAATTGCAGAAATTATCAGTCTGCATATTTTACTACATAAATTAGTACCACCTGACAAAGCATAATTTTTGTCTTATAATTTAATTAGTACAATGCTAGTTGTAATGCTTGGAAAAGGAAAACAAACAAACAAACAAAAAGGTATAGGGTTTGTTTGGTTCTTTAAGTGGCGAGTCCTGGCCAGGAACATGACCATCGGTCTTATCTAGCATGGAAGTTTGTGTGTTCCTATATAGGGAACATGCAACAGGCATTCCTTAGCAAGTTCACAAATGCCTCTGTGCTTGAATCACAGCTACTGATTGAAGCAGATGATAAATTTGGAAGAATATTTGAACAGCTGCAGCAACAAAATTTGGGACAGAAAAGATATCAGTTACATGCCTGATAGGTGGAGTACCATTTCACTTGGTTCAAGTTCTTTGGGGGCTGTGGGGGGGGGTGGGGAAGAGGGGTGAAGGGGAGGGAAAAAAAAACAACCTGTTCTACTTTTACCCCATGCCTTTATCTTAGCCTTTTCTGGGTCACAAAAACAGATCCACCCACGTTTCATGTTAATAGAGTTTCAAGGACTCCCACAAGGTAAAAAGACTCATGCTTAGATGGCCAAGCACCACACAGATGCCTAATAATTTGAATAGGATTGGATTATTTAATCGAGAAGGTGTTATAGCATCTGACAGGATCGACCACTACAACATGACTGTGGAGCTCCCTAGTACACATTATGACCCTATCTTGCCCCACTGGCAGTTCAGGCCACCACCCTATGCTTTCCTTCCATGTCTGGATGTCTAAATTAGAAATGTAGGAAGCTGCCCTCAGGGACCAGAGTAAGCCTTGGGTACCATTTTCTGCCTTGCTCATCCCCAGGCAGCCATCTTTTGGCCCCAATCCTGAGCAAGACTTTTCTGCCTCTCTCAGTTCTGTGCCCCTGCCTCTGCCTCACTCTCCTTGTCCCTGCACCCAGGGACCCTGTCTTAGTGTTGTGAACCATGGATCTTTTAGCCAAAACCTCCATGTTTAGCAGGCATCCTTTGTGGTATGCCAGCACTGATATTAACTCTGTTGGCCTTAAACATGTCCTCCCTGGTCTTGCTGCCATAGGGGCACTAATCACAGTCTCCAGCTGTTCCTGCACCTGCTCCCATGCCTCAGAGGTCTTCCTCTATCATGTTTTCTCATTTGCCGTGAGCTACAGGCCACATTACCCCTGGCTCTTACACGGCTCTCCCTAACTGTAAACTGCTAGCCCTCGCTGAGCAACAGCCAGCCAGGGATGCATTTGTCCTTGCAGTTCCAACTCACCCCTGATGCTAGCAGGTCTTTATCCATTCACTGGGCTTCTTCCCATAAAGTCTCTTGTGTCCCAGATCCTTGCAAGGCTCTATCTGGGCTTCATCTCCTTCTCTGCTCCTTCAGTGGCCCCATCTCAGCTTCTACCCATGCAGGCCACTAGGTCTAAGCTCCTTCTCTAGTCACTGGGTCCCTGGCTTCATTTCAGCTTCAGTGCATGCAGTCTATTGG
Source organism: Alligator sinensis (assembly GCF_000455745.1). Taxonomy (NCBI): domain Eukaryota; kingdom Metazoa; phylum Chordata; order Crocodylia; family Alligatoridae; genus Alligator; species Alligator sinensis. Next base: position 2,105,589 of record NW_005841856.1, on the reverse strand, counting down.
GTCCCAGAACATAGCAAGCCTATCTGAGCTTCAAACTCTGAACCACTTGGCTTCAGACCACCAGGGTGGAGCATCTGCCAGACACCCGACCTGCAGCTTCCAAACCACTACAGGGAACATGAACAGCTCTAACACAAAAGCACTTACCTTTGGCATGTATTTAACAACTTATTTCTCCTGCAGGATCAGGGCTAATCTAAGCCTCTAGCCCCAGGTTTAGGCTTGTATAGCCCTTTCTTCCCTGCTTATAGTTGCCTGACTTTCCATCTTCAGGACCACGCTCAGGGCTTTCTTTTTTCCCTAATTAACAGGCTTATTGCCCTGGCTTGCTACTTTACAACCTACACCTGCTACCTGTCTCTCCTGCCACAGTGTTGTTGCTTTGCAGCTAACATTGTAGCACTGTATTCACTCACTTATAATAGCAGGGGTAGTAGTCCCTCGCTATACAGTTTAGGACAAGCTTGATTTTTGAAATTCCAAGGATAACAGGTTTGAGAAGATATTAGCATTCTAGTGGTTGCTTATACACAAGAATATTGGGTAATACTAGGCTAGGAGGCTTTTTTTTTTAATCACCTCATCTACTGATGTCTTACTGCCAATTTAGTGGCCATCCATCATGTATCTGCCATGGTTATTCAGCAAGTCAGAACTGATAAGTTTAAATTATCTGCTGTCACTTGATAGGTATTTGCATGCATGTCATGCTTGAACAAATGCAAAATTAATTTGAAACCAAAGGGTATACTGTTGCCAACTGCTAACTATCAACTACAGAATAAGTTAAGTGTTCCCTAGTGATAAATATATGTTGGCAAACTTCTTGACTTACATCTTAATTATTGAATTAAAGCCATGTGTATTTTAGGCAAGAAATGTAGTAAACTGAATCGCATCCCTTGTTTTGCATCCTCAGTCATCGTCGCTTCCACTCTCTCTCCCTCCTCCCCTTTTCTTCTACCATAGGACAAGTCAAACTCCAAAGTAACTCAAGAAATAGCAACAGTTTCTCTATACAGCAGTACTTATAAGCTCACCAGCATCAACAGGCACTTATACTCCATTCCCAACTATTAATGCAGTAGAGTCTATGGAAAATGAGCATGCAAAACATTGTTTGGCTTTTTTTGCTATCCAAAAATAGCAATTCTTGACTACTGAGATATACTTTATCAGGAAAACCACCCAGCTAATAGTAGTTTTGGGGTATTTGTCTGAGTAAGGACTATAAACCTGATTCAGCATCTATGAACTGTATCCATTTAACACCCATTTCAAGTACCTAGTGTCAAAGCAAGTACGTGCTCCAGTGAACAGATCTACAGGTACTTTGGAACAAAAACAAATTGAGAGTGACTGGCAGGGACAGAGTTCATAGCCTAGTGCCATAGACATTTTATATGTTTAAGACCCAAATCATTTTTTACATAAGTTCACTATAGATTTAAAAAAAATAGAACCTGGGTGCTGAAGCATAAATGCTTTGATTCCAGAATTACACACACAGTGAGAGGACACTGTCACAGTGTCTGAAAACCATGTTTCTATTTATTAAAGAATGTTACCATGCAAGAGAAAGAAAAGCATGTGTGGCACTAAATGCCTGCAATGCCTGACTTTTATATTTTTAATATGCTTGATGCAATTTCTCTGTTTCAAAAAAATTCCTAAAGTATCTGTACAAGAGTACATACATTTTCATGTTACTGATCTTTTATTACAATCTAGAGAGCAATATGAAAGACCATTATGTAGAAAGAAACCCCATCTATCTGATATGACTGTGTCCAGCATAGCAAATTTGGCAATACGCTGTGAAAAAAAAAAATCATATTCTTGTTCTGTAGAGGTTTCCAAAGTATTGATTATGTATATTCCATTAAATAATTTTCAAAACACCTTTAAATTATTCTACTACAGTTGTGACTGAGTGAACAGTTTACTTTCAACAAATGAAAGATTTTGAAAGCCAGTGGTTTAAGATGCTTACAGAACTCAATATATCCAGATTTAGCTCTTAATTTAATTTCTCATTGATTTTACACACAGTGAGTGATTGAAACATTTGTTCAACAGATAATTCTGTAAAATGAAAAAAAAATCATTTTTACTAAGTTTTTCCTCATAAATTAAAGGTGGAAAAGAAATGACACTTTACCTGAAATAACTGCATGCACATGCCTGTTTTCGCTCTGCATCTCATAGCACGAAGGCAAGTGGATTTTATTTTTGTTAGATGTCAGTACACTAATAACAACTTGAAAATACTCAGGAGATATATTTTCATTGCATAAAGGAACAGTTCTTTGGATTTTAAACTGACAATCAAGAAATCCTGAATCTGGTACTGGTTGACAGTAGAACGTCAACGGCTCGTAAAAAAAAAAGTTTTAGGACATGAACAGCTTCTGCAGACGAATGTTTAATGTTCCTTTCCTTACCTGTCTATTTTTTTTGACTGGGTCTGAGGAGGCCAAAACGAAAGCAACTCAATCTAAATACTGATTTTGCATACAAAAATGTAGCATGTTAAGTATTTTTGTTATTTGTAAAATTGAAGTCAGGGTCCAAACCAAATCCTATGGAGGTCAGTAGAGGCTTTTAAACAGGTATCTTTACTTTTATCACCTTCTTCAGGGTTGCTTGCATCCATTTATTTTTACAGCATAAGTATCTCTCACAAATGAGGCTTTCTAAACAATATTCCCTGTTCAACTGATTATTGAAATTACTGACCGTTTTCAATACTGGACAATTTTTTTTTTAATTAATGTTTCCAAAAGACCTATATAGTCTTGGTTGCTGATTCTAACATATATATGTTTTGGGAGCCAATAATTCACACTTTGTATTCTAGTTTTCAGACCATATTACTACCACCAACATATTTAATCTCTTAAAATACTGAAAAACCTGCACGAGCAGATAAAATAGAGCTAGTTGCCCTTATTATAATATAAAGTAGTATCTTAAATTATTTTCCTATGCTTAATCCTACCTTCTGAAAGGCTTATATCTAATAGATCCAACCTAGAAATCTCCCCCCTCTACTTTGTTGTTAGCATAGGAATACTTAGTCCTCTTATATGCAAATGTTGTTCTTTCTAGTGTAGTTTCTTTTTTCCCATTAATTGTTTCACTAGCATAACTATGAAGGACAACTCCTTGATCTTGCTGAAGGACCTCTCAAAATGTAACTATTTTGTGTGAAGGGGGAAAAAACCCCTTGCAAAAATCAAATTACAGACATTCAAGAGACTTAGTCGTATTATTTGCAGAGTACATATTTGTAGACTAGTCATTACTAACCAGTGTTGACAACTTCTTGTTGACAACTTAGTTTCTCAAAAATATTTGCACAATTGGATCCGGTGGCTTTGCCCTGATTCTGTGCCAACTCTCCCCTTCCCTGCCCATGAAATGTAAATTGAAAACTCTATGTTCCAGTGATCTTTGAAGGGGCAAAACAAAATAAGTAAAAGGCATTAAAGGCATGGTAGACAAGATGCCTTTAGTTTGACATAAGGGCATTTAAGTTGTTGAAAGCAGAGTATATAATGCTCTCTGGAACCAGCTGAGTATCTGGCCTTGCTCCTCCAGAAAACTAATAGAAATTTGCTACAGAACACTGTATCTGCCACATCAGAGATGTCCCCGTTGCCTCAACTCTGTTCCATGATGGAGCTAGAAATATCTTACTCCTGATCTTTGGGCTCTCAGTTGCTAGCAGAAAGCACTTCAGAAAGTTGCTAGTTTATGGCTTAGTGATGTAAATGTTCTTTGTTGGAGTAGGGAGTCCTGGCCCTCTCTTGTGAAACCTTTTAGTCCATCTTAGATAAAAGGGAGTGTAGCTTCATTTTTTAAACACTGAAGTTTTAAGGGCCTCTTTTCAGCTTGTTAATGCTGTGGAAGAAAGTAGAAAAGCAGCTGTACCTTCCTTCTGCCCCCTAAATTGAAGCAGTCCTCTTACACATTTTCTTGCATAATTCAGAAGCAAGAATAAGGAGTACTTGAGTATTGGCCTACAGGCAGACATATTAAAAGAAACTGGTGCGTCTCTTCACTTCAGTACAGGGAAAAAGTGAATCTGCCATGGGCTAGTGACAATTTATTTTCTCTTCCACCTATATGGCAGCAGGTGCAATTATACTTTAGATCTATCAGGGGCACTGCACTAGTGGAATCAGTATTTTTCCAGGGACAAACTACATCAGGTTTTTAGTGCTGGTGGCACAAATACCTTCACCCAGTCTGTACAGGAGTTCACAACATCTATAGCTGTTGTACTAGTGCAGGAAAACAAAACACAAATCCGGGTAGAAAAATCCTAAGAGGATGGAAGTCTTGCCTCCTATCCCTCTTACTTATCTTCGGAGTTTTATTCTTTCCTTCTGGTTTGTTCTGTTGTTATAAAGTTCTTCCATTGACTGTTTGAGCAATTCAAAGACCTACTTTACCTGTTGTTCACTGTACCTGACATCACCTAAACAATGCATGAAAGCACTTTATAGAAAGAGACAGACAGGAGAGGCAGAAATATAGAAACTAAAGATACAAATTGACATTACACATTTTACAAAATGACAAAAGAAAACATACTGAAAGTCTAAAAAAATATCCGACAGCAACAGCATTTTTAAGAGCCTCTATCACAGTAAATAAGATTATTCAGAAGCTTTTGGCAAAGGGAATGATTTTGTTATTGTTCTCTGCTGGTAAATTACCCTTGAAAAAATGAAAGATGATAAGAAGGATGCTCCTAGCAAATCACTAGTGCTGTTAGAGTATTATTCTACCCAGAAGGAAGAGACTAGCACTATTGTGGGTGCTAAAATGTATCTTTGGAAGAGGGAAACAACATTTGTGATTACTGATTCCAAAAAGGTGATCAAGCTAAATATTATTGTTGTTCTTTGCTTTGAAATGATAACTGAGCATCTGCTATTTTTTTTCTGCAGTGTAAAAATTCAAAAGCTACAGCCAGTATGACCTCTTTATCCAGATAAGCATTGTTCTTCCTTTTTTTGAATTTCTGGTGTTCAGCTCTGGCAAAAATCCACCCCAGCATGTGTGTGAATTGCACATTGGCAATACATGGAGAGATTATGTCATTGCTCACTCTTGGGACAGGAATGGCAGGGTTGCTAAGGAATAAAATTGAATTTAATCCACTTTACTTTTAAAATATGCTAAACTCAACAGTAACCTGGTATTTTAGGGATTACTGTGTTACATTTATGTGGACAGTGAACACTTACTCATGTAAATTGTCCCAGTGACCATTCACCAGTGTAAGGAAGGGCTGCACAATTGAGCCATTAACCCATGCATGCAAAATATAGGTACTCAAATATATGTACTCAGTTATTATAACAACGGTTATTCCTATGTGAAAATGGAAATGAGTACGTTAAAGGGAGAGCGCTCCTAAGCAAATGGTTAACAATTTAGCAGAGTACTAGAGTTTGTGTCTCTGAAACTATTATCAGTGTTTTCCCCTTAGGTCTGCACCCAAAACCCTGGTCAAGAACAACAATGGTGTCATAACTGGCATTATAGGAAGAAAGATGCAGTCAAGGGGTACATACACACACACAACTAGGTCTCCTAAATTCTAGCCCTGGTTATGTCAGTAACTATTCCATGCTCTTGGGCCAATAATGGAACTTCCCTGTGTCTAACTCAAACTGTCTAAAAGAAGTAGAGATAATATTTTTACATACTTTCCAGCAATGAGGCTGAATTGATGCTCAAAGGTGTTTTAAGTTCCAGTAATCAAGGCTCCTTGTAAATGCAAGGTATTGATACTTTCTAAGGACAGAAACTCCTGCATTTTAAACAGGGAATTTGCTCTTAAACTCTGCAATTCACATGCATTTAAATACTAAATTGTTGCACCAAAATTATATTTTAAATCAGATTGCTTCTTTGTAAAATATCATGCAAAACTTCCATTTAAGTTGAATTTTGAATGATCATAATTTAATAAAACATCATTTCTAAGTATGTTGATACCAATTTTACTTCAGCAATATATTAATTGACTACCAGGTGAAAAAGATAAGAAATAATTAAGAAATTTAGAAATAAACACAACAGAATGGCATCAAACGTTGGTTTGGATTAATATTTAAATGTGATTGTTTCAAACAGTTTTCTTGAAAGAAACTATGACTTCTTTTTTAATAGTGTGGAAGTCCCAAGAGTCTTTGACTCTATCAGCTCTGGAGTGTCAGTCTCTTTTAATCAGGCCTTCTTTTATCACTAAGTTCTAGATGACAGCCGGGCATTTTACCCTGAGGTTTACAGCATTGAAATATCTCTAAGTGTGACTTAACTGACTTATAGTTTAAAACAAGTGTATGAAGGCAGGAGGACAAATTCTACCCTTGTACATATTGAACCTCAGTGGAAATAGCACTGACACAATGTTGAGGCCCAAGGTTTGGGTCACTGTAATTTTCACTTTATGATCCTTTAATTTACATCAAAAGAATTAAGAAGATCAGCTAAAAGTATACTAATCTGGAGACTGATAAAAGACCCTAACAGTCAAGAATGATATTTTTACTATTAAAATTAGTAGGAGTTTTGCCATTGATTTCAGTGGGCCAAAACTTCACCCTCAGATCCCATCTCTGCTCATGAGTGTTAGAGTTGCTATGGCACTTTCCCAAAATTAGGTCTGTGCCTGGATGTCCTTGGCCAAAGTTGTCTTCTTTTCTGATTCACAGTGTTGCATATACTAGATGTTTGCCTCCATCCATGTAAATGACTTCATTTTAGCAGAACAGTTATATAATATTTTGTAAATTTGAGCATGCTTTAAAAGAAAAGGTGCCAGAGATAAGTTTAATAATAAATTATTATTGTAATTAACCTAGAAAGAATCAAAAACAATTATTTTCTTCTGAAATGTAAGGGACAACTCTTGCAATTACTGTAAAATTTACATCATAATAGTCCATGATCTGTAGATTTAAGGCTGTATAGCCATCTAAGAAATATAGTTCTCTATTATATGGGATCTGTCAAGAAAATTAAGACGTAGTTTTCTCCCTCTAGGATTTTTCCACTGGGGCAAATAAAGTCCTATGAGGCAAATGCTTAGGCACTTGCTTAACTCTGTGTGCATGAGTACTCATATACTTCACTTCAACAGGACTTTTCACATACTTAAAAGTTAAGCATATAAATTAGTGTTTGCAGGATCAGGGCCTAATACAATAATGTGATGACAACATGCATACTTTTGTATTTATTTCCATCATGATTGGTGATAAGGTTATTATTACTATGTAGCTAACACTAGGAGTACATTGATGTTGCCTAAATATTTGGGGATTTCTATGTTCCTGTTGGCCTCTAAAGCACTTGCATTAACACACCATTGTTCCTCTATATCCAGAATGACTGATTTTTTAGTTAAATCTGGAACCCGCACAGTCTACACTCAACCCAGAAGAGTTTATGTATGTTCCACATTGAATGAATTTCAGGACAGAAAGCCTAAAAGCACCTAGAAGGCAAGGTAGAAGCAACTTTCACCTGCAATGTGAATCAACAGTCTGTTCTCCTGAAGAGATATGTTTTTCCACTGTAAGCGCATCCTAAATTCCCCACACAGAGTTAAAACAGAGAAATACATTTCTCAGTACACCACTCTAAGTTATCATTGCACTCATGTTTAAGGAATTCAGTGTTTGTCCATAGAGGACTAAAGAAACAATAATGTTTAGAACATATTAATCACCTGCAGAGGGCGTATGCCCATAAACTTAAGCAAGCAAAAATCTACAAGGATCCCTAGGATTTGTAACGTACTTACTAAAAATCCAGATTTAGTCTAAGACGTAACTACACAACACCCCACTGACTTCCCTTTCCGCTGCCTTAATGCACCAAAGCTATGGGCTCTGTGACACAAACTAATATTGACACAAACACAGTAAAATTTCGAAGCCATTGCTTCAAGCAACAGTATCACTTTTCTGAAAAGGTTTTAGTGGTCAATTGCTATGTCTAAACTTTAGTCTAATGTGCCAGGAATGCATGCATTAGATGTGGGTCATGCACTTAAACTGATGCCTTTTTACTTGTCCATATCATTCGGAAAATGCTGAAAATGATAATGTGTGTACCTACTTCAAATATATATGGATAAGATTACACTTGCCAAAAATAAGAGAATCAGTAGACTGAAATATACCAGTGGAGGGAGCTCCTTCCACATTTATATAATATGGTGTTTTTTACCGTTAAGTGGACAAGCCATTTTGCAGTTGTAAGGGGGAAGCCACTCCTTGTGCTGTGTTCTGTGGCAAGTAAGCCGTGTATTTGAAACAAGCTGCATAATAACACAAAAAAGAGAAGGATCCCTCCTGGTTGTCAGTATTTTGTACATTTTGAATGTATTTCAAATTAGATACCACAAACAGTATTACTGACCTACCTCTCTTTCCATTTCCATTTGGCCTTCATTTCGAACATTTTCAGTCACCTCAAATGTCAAGCAAAGATTCAAAAAAAAAAATCAATACAGAAAAAAAAATATTTGGTGTGACATGGTAAAATTTAATTTGTCTATGTGATGGGAAAGGAGAGCAAAATAACCTTTTCTCAAGATCTCCTGTCCTCCTGATCAATAGCGTATTTGATTTTCTGGTCTGCAAACCTGATAATACCTAGCTTCCAGTGTTTCTAAAAATCTTGAGGGTGTCGTTTACTCATCTTCTCAGCTGCCTTCTCTAATAACAAAACAAGCAACTTGATGAGATCAAGTGCCAGTGACCTTCTCTGGAAGGAGTCCCTCTGAAACTGCTCTCCCGTGGTCTGATTACTATGAAAGTAAGAAATTCATGGTCATTGTTAATAATGACAACCAGCAGTAGCATATGAAAAAGCCTCTGGCATTGCTGACAAAGGTCAGATAGCAGCACACGCCGCATTTCTGCTTCTATGTTTATAGCCATTTTCCATCATAAACCCAATTACATGCACCTTGCATGTCTGAGGAAGCTTTATGACTCAACACTACTAACTTTTTCTAAAACATTAGAACCTAAAGTTACAGAAGAAACATTCAGTGCAAGCCTCACATTTTCAAGCAGATAACTTGCTAAAAATGACATAATTTGAGATAAAACAGATCTTTTTTGCTTCTCTCTCCAATCAAAGGTTATGTATCTGGAATAATCTTGAAGAAACGTATATTTATGTATGGGGGAATTAGTGGGTTTTAAGTTTTAAAAGTTAAAAGAAGTTATAGGTTTAAAGGTTTTTTGCTATTTTGAAAAAAAGTTCATTAATTTTAAGTAGCAAATATACTATGGACTAAAGCATATACATTTATATCAGTAGGTGCTACAGTTCTTTTCAAAATCCCACTAAGCAACCTACCTACATCTAGGTGTCCAAGTTTCATATTCAGAATTGATTGAAAAGCCCAAATACTTTTATAAAGATCCTAAAATAAAACCCTTCTTTTCTAAGATGTTTACTTGCATAATTCCACTGTAATTCATATATCCTTTGAGAATCTTTGCCTTAAACTGTGATGCTTCAATCAATTCAATAGGAGGTAAGAACCTAAATACCTTTTGAAGGTCTTGGACAAAGTCATTTTGGAAATTAGGAGTTAGGCTAACTTTTTGAGTCTCCATTGGACTATTTAGTATTGTACAAGTGAACTCCTCACACCAAAATGGCCAGCTCTGCAACACCAAAGATGGCTTTTTGGTCCAGACTTTTTTAATGATATTTCTAGGTAACCAGGTCCCAACTGATTTCACTGGACATTAGATGCATAAATACCTTTAAAAATCTCGGCTTTCTGCACAAGAGCTACTCCCATTCCATACAACACGGAAAGTGTTTAAAGTTCAATGTAAGCCCTGAATGAAGTAATACAGATTGTGCCAAGATTATAGATGCCTCTGTAAAATACAGTTCTTGGGTGAACATATTTAAGTATCCAATTGCAGGATCCTTATGAGAACTGGCTGGGCATGAACAGACTAATTTTGTATTTTGTGTAACTGTAGCGATTGCACAAGGCAATTATGCACACAACTGCATTGCCTGTGCAATAGCTTGGGAGCCTGGTTTTTTTTTAATCAAATCCTAATATTTTAAACTCTTGATTTAATGTGGGAGATCCCTGTTTTAATCATTTATACTTAACATAGTAAGAAGTTTGTACATTTGAGTATTCAACAAACCTTAGGTTTCTGTTTCAATTGTTCTGTGCTCCCAAATGCACAAACCTGAAGTTAACTAAAACAAAAAACTTTAAAAAACTAAAATAAGCAACTAAACCTGCACTAAGAATAACTTCTAAGAATCACGGTCTTAGAAAAGTATGTCTGGAAGGGACTTCTAGAGGTCATCGTGTTCAACCCTCTGCCTGAAGCAGGATCATTACTACCCAAGCCATCCCATACAAATCGTAGTCTAACCTACCATATTTACTCAAGTCTATACCAAGGCTTTTTTCCCCCAATTCAGCATGGGAGAAAAAAAACCCCCTTGTCTTAGATTTGAGTCTAAGTCAGATAAGCAGCTGCTATGGCTCCAGATAGGGCTAGAGTGGCTCATGTGGCAGGTAGGCTGTGCATGGAGCTGGAGAGTGGGGGAAAGGGGGCACATGGTGCAGAGGTGAGCACAGGATAAAGGGCAGTGAAGGGAGTGCTGGAGAAGGGATGTGCAGAGTGAGGAGAAAGGTTGCAGGGGAAGGGGACCATGGAGCTAGGAGAGGGCAGGGAAGGGACATGAAAAAAAGTGTGCAGTGCGGGGGAAGGGATGCGCAGGGAAGGGGCTCACAGAGGAGGGGGGAGCATGGGGAAGGGGTGCACAGAGCAGCAGGAGGAGCTGGAACCAGAGCCAAAGCTGCTGCTATTCCTGGCCCATCCAGGTGATTCATGCCCTTAGTGGAGACAGAGCCAGAACTGAACAGATGAAAAGGTAAGGTAGGTAGACACCAGCAGCAGACAAGTGGCAGGGGGGAAGGTACTGGGGGGCAAGCATGTGTCAGGAGGTCACCAAGTTGATCAAGTTTGTAGATATATTAGCTTTTGAGCAACAAGCTGTTTTTAATGTTCTATTAGCTATATATTTTTCCAATTTAAAAGTCTGACACTATACTGTTGTGATCCAAAAAACCCGTCCAAATCCATGCAAATCTTTTCATGGACTTTTGGTCAAGATCTACATTAAAGCAGATTGATGCTATATTATTTTTAAAAAGGGGGAAAGACTGAATAAATCAGAGTTCTGACAATTAGTGCATAGCTAAGATCTCCCTTCTTTTATATTTTGAGAGAGAAGACCGTTGGATTAACGATATAGGCTGATAGTCTGCATTGATCTTGGTATAATACTACAAACAAAACCATCAAAACTTTAGAAACATATTATAATAATTTTTAGGTCCTGTTAGATGATGCTCACAATATACTTGCTGGCAGCTGGATGCCTGTACAGGTGTTATGATATCCATATCTTTAAAAAAGAAACCTAGGAAGAAAGACTGTTGTGTTATGGATAGCAGCACATGTATAGGACCCAGATTACACTGCAATTGGACTCACGCTACAGTGTTAAGAAATAAGAATGCATCTCTTTACACATGGAATTTTGTTTTTTAGAAAAAAAAAGGAAATTAATATTTTTTCCCAATAATGGGTATTCTTATGTTCCTTGCAGATATATAATGGTAATCCACTGGCCCACGATATTTTATTCCATTCTTTAGGAATGTCTTTCATATTTTATCAAGGCTGTTCCCGAGGCCAGCCTTAAGCACTAACAAGAAAAATTACTGTTTGAGGCTCTGATTTAGCCTTAGGAATGTAGACCCAGAGCCACAATGGCACTGAGGTGTCACGACACAAAGCACTTCAATGCCTCACTTTCAGGTTCTTGGCCCATACAACAGAATCCAAAGCATTGAACTCATTACCTAGGCTTCCTGGGCAACACAGGGGAATGAGATCCAGAAAAAAACAGGATAGTGAGCAAAGTGCAATGGAAGTTAACCAGCAGGAGCTACTAAGGACATGGGTCTGTATAATTCTTCCCTCACTCTCTCTTTGAGTGCCTTATTCTATGGTATGAAGGTTCCTTCTTCCACTCACAATTCATGATCTGCTGAAGGTAGGCACCTAAATCCTTTCATTCAAAAATGGAATGGGAAGAGTCAGTTTCCCTCAGTCACCAGGTCATTGGTACAAGCACTAATTAGGATGTGGGAAGTTGTTCAAACCTACATCTGCCAGTCCTCAAGAGAGTGCACCAAGCACTAGGTTGAAGAGTCACTTTATTCTTGTTCTTTGTTTCTGGCAAGTGACTCCTTCATTCTTTTTTTCAAAGTGAAAGTGTAGCAGGAGGCGGTAAGGGACAACTAAACTCTGTAGAATAATCAGCACTCTGGTGCTGAGGATAATCTCCTGGAAAGTGGGCGAGGATGCCCATGGACAAGAGACAATTGGACTGTCCCCCACAACCTCAGTGAATACCCTACCCACCGAAGTAAGGTATAAAGGGGGCTTCACTTCTACATGTGGCTGTGTTTGAAGCACAGTGGCTATCCCTGTTCCACTGCAGAAGAAAGGCCTTAGGTTCTTAAGAGAAGATTCAAGGCTGTGGATCCCACCGTATAACTGATGGGTCAAAACTTTAAGCTTTAAGCCATTGCAGAGCTCCATTGAAGTTAGTGAATCTTTGAACAGGCACAGCCAGCTTTTAAGAGATTGCAAGTCATGCAAGAGAGGATTTGAAGCTGGAAAAATCTGGGTTCTCTCCCTGCTGATGCATAGTCCTGATATGAAGCAGCAGAGTGACAGCCATGACATGTTTGTTGGTCATGGATTTGTTACAATAGGATACAAATTATCCAGATTAATTGCAATTTTACAAGCAATCCAATGTATTTATAGATTTTAATTTATAAGACATTGAAAATTTATCAATTAAATATAGTATGAAAAAAAGAAACATTAAGCAGAAATATAGGACAACAGATTACAAACTACAATATTACTAAAAGTGCCTTAGCAAGTGGGCCCTATCAATAGTGTTTTGCATATAGATTATTGTTTCCAGCATATATAGCACCACACCTACTATCCTTTTGAACACGAAGGTCAAATAAAGGACAATGGCTAGCACTGGATTTGTAAAGTGAACACTGGACTCTTATTTTGTATTATTTTTTTATCTGAACGTTTCCCAAGAAACCTGCTTTTGGCCACAGATAAGATCTATTACAAGTAAAATATCCTAAATATCCTTGTGGCTTGCATAGGAATCCAAAATTTCCTTAGATCATCTGTTCCACATCATAAATGTCAAGACCTTATTTAAAGGATAATATTCTGTCAATTGCAAAAAAATAAAGGGGGGAACAGGAAACAAACGCACAAAGAAACTTAAATTATTGTGGATGTTCACAACTGGCTTTGTAATGGTATGGATTATAATCAAAGTCTAAAGGGCAGAAATGTATATGGAGAATGTATAGAAATGAGTCTTTGAATTCAATATTGGTGCCTGCAAACTACCTAAATCTAGATTTCAGCTTTTTTTTTACTTTTATTTTGACACACAACTTTTTTCTAATTTTATTTGTGGGGCTTCTTTTGGCCCATTCTTTATTCAGGTTTTTATTTTAATTTCTTATTTGTGGAGGCCTACATCCTGAATTTCCTCTTAAATGTAATTATGTAAAAGTTCCTGGAGATATAAAGAAAGCCTTCAATATGACAAAAAGTGAACGTCAAGTAAAACTAAGGAAATACATATACCGCAACATAAAAATGAAAGAAAAGATTCAATTCTAAAGACTAAAATCTCACTCGAAACCATGTTCAATACACCCACATTCTTTTAACGAAATCAGTTCCGAAGTGAATAAATGTTGTGCCCACACAGTGGTTTCTCAAAGCAGGAAGAAAACCATTCAACCCTTCTGAACACTATTAGTTAGCCCTACCCCATTATTCATTTTTTAAAAAGAAATCATTAAGTGTTTTGCTTCACATCATGTGTCCTGTAAGTAGGATATCATACTTTCTGGATAAAATTCCACTGGATCTTTTTCCTCAAAGGTCCTTGAGTTGTTAAATAATTGTGATTTCCTGTGAATACAACGGGTACTGGTTTTTTTTTCTGGGAAATGCTTAGTGGGACAATTTGTTAACAGTTTGTTAATTCAAATTGATCATCAGTATCAGCAACACAGTTAATGGATTTATGGAAAATCCTTGAGAAGCTAAGCCTGAAAAGATAACCTGGCCTGGAACTTATATTTCACTGACTGGAAAATTCTTTGTAAATAAGGAAAAAGCCAAAGTACTGGGCACATTAAGTGGTGCGTGGATGTGGATTTTGCAGGTTAATGGCAATCTCTAATCATCTAACCTCATACAGACTTTCAAGAGATGGTATTGTTAAGGGGCAATGATAGGAATAGAATCCACCAGTGAAATTAATAAAAGAGAATTGAGAGTTATGGAGTCAGAAGGGGAGAGGAGAAGAGGTAGCAGGACTCTGTAGCTTAGTGGTTATATCATTCACCTACAACAGGGACCTGCTTTCAAGATTCTGTCTCTCTATTAACATATGACTATTATAAAATGCAATAGTAACCCTCAGAGTATGGGGAATAAAACCCAGATCTCCTAACAGCTTCTTGCATAAGACCCTTTTCTAAGCAGTGGTAGATGTGTGTTCAAACACCCCTGCTCAGGTTTCTGGCCATAACCTTTTCCTCTGACCATGTTTAAAAAGAAAGCCACAACCATCACTTAATTTTGCATGGAGTCTAATCCTTTTGGCATATCTTAGTATGCTTGACAATGTACATTGGATCAATACCTTCAAGGAATTTAAACAGAAAGTTTCCAGATCCTGACTGAAATAGGGAGAGGCATCTCAGTGGCAATGAGGCTGTGAAGACTGTGGCAATTCTGGGTATGAACAACAGTACTACTCTAGGCGCTTTACGAGCTATAAAGTAAAAAAAAAAAAAAGGCAACTATTAAGTTAGGTGAACATGGGTTTTCAGAATCACAGTCCTGGACAATGATACCTAAATTGTTCCTTAGCTCCAGGAGGAGTGCCTCTAGCTAGTATTGATCTTAGGTTCAGCACCTCAGAAAATAAGGCCACATGTGGCCAGGATTCTGATTCCTAAAGGGAACAGCTATTGAATCCTGGTTTTATTAGCTCATGAAGAGGGCTGATATTTTCTTAATTTAATAAGCCAATCTAAGACAGCATCGAGAGGGTCCAGAGAAGGGCCACTAGCATGATCAGGGGGCAGAAGGACAGGTCCTATAAGGGGAAGCTACGGGACCTGAACCGGTTCAGCCTCCACAAGAGAAGGCTGAGAGGGGATCTGGTGGCCTTCTACACACTGGCCAAGGGAGACCAGCAGGCTATGGGAGAGTCCCTGTTCCCCTAAGCACTACCAGGAGTAACGAGGAATAATGGCCATAAGTTGATGGAGAGTAGATTCAGGCTAGATATCAGGAAGCACTACTTCACAGTCAGTCAGGGCAGCTAGGATCTGGAACCAACTTCCAAGGGAAGTAGTGCTCGCTCCTACCCTGGGGGTCTTCTAAAGAAGGCTAGATAGACACCTAGCCAGGGTCGTTTGACCCCAGCATCCTTTCCTGCCCATGGCAGGGAGTCAGACTTGATGATCTGCTCAGGTCCCTTCCGACTCTACCGACTATGAAACAACTATGAAACTATGAAGATCCCAGCCAGAGAATGGTGGACCTGTGGAGCTATAATGCCTAGTATTCGTCTACAGCCTGACTTTGCAAAGCACTTGAAATTGTATATACACACGTATTGGAGACTTAAGTAAAGTTAGATAACAAGAATATACTCTAATACAAATAGGAAAAATGAACACATTAACTTGACAGGTTAACAGGTTATTCACATATATACATGGAGTCTATGGACACTACACTACAAGCAGTCTGAGTAACACAAACACATAGAGTGCATCCAGATGAGCACATGCAGTCGTCTGGTATGTGGCAATGCAAAGATGTCTGCAGCACCACAGTGCACACTTCAGTGTTCTCTGCGCTGTAAGGGAGCACTGCCCATGGGTGCACTGCTCCAGTTTTTTTTTGGGGGGGGTGGGGGGGGTTCCCATGGGTTTTTTTGATCCCTGGATATCCAGGGGTCAGAAAAACCATGGGGGAAAAAATGGAGCAGCACATGTTTAGGCAAAGCACACTGCTGAAAAGCAGAGCTGGGCTATCCAGAGCCATGCTGTGGCTGCCAGCCAAGCTCTGCCCAGCAGGACTGCCACAGCTGCAGCCCTGGGAGGCCCCAGGATTTCAGGTAAGTCTACAGGGGCCAGCACAGTTCTGTCCCCAGCCTCCGCTACTGCCCCCAGGTAACTTGCCACATGTCAAAACATTCATAGCACAAGCATTCCCATCCAGGGACAAGTAGCTGTAGCACAAGGTTCACAGCTGCTAGTTCTTCCCAAGGAACCAACCATCTACACAAGTCTGGACATGCCCATAGAGAGCAGAATGGCTCTGACCTGTGCTCCACCAGATGACAGGCACTAGGTCTAGAACTCTCTCTCCTGGCTCCTAGTCAAAGCAAGCCTCACACCTACAAGCAGTCTCTCAATCATAAATTTCAATGGGGAAGTAAAGACCAGAAACTGAGCCAACTCTCATATTAGCTACATCCACACATACAGGCATATGTGCTTCCAGCAGTGGCACAAATTCGTGCTGGAGATTTCTGCCTCAGCACATGTGCCTGAACATGCACTTTGGTGTGGAGCAAATTATTCCACCTGGGGCAAACTGGCCCTGCCCAGCTGCTCCTGGATCTGCAACCAGGGGGAGCTGAAGGCTGGGGCCAGCACACATGCTGGCCCCAGCAGTATAAAAAGCTGCCCTGGTGAGTAGCTCAGGGCTACTTGCTCTCAGGAGCTTCTGAGGCCCGGCCAGTTGAAATATGAGGATACTAGCCCCCTGTGCCAGCTGGACTGCTGCAGCAGACCTGACCTAGGGTGGCCCCTGCACCCTCTACCTACTGCAGCAGTTTGGTTTGGGAGATGCTGCCTGGCTGTGATCTGCTGCTACCTGCAACAGCATCTAGTCCCTGGAACCTGCAGGCCCATGTCTGCATGCCTATTAGACCTGGACGAGAACCACATGGCTACCTGGGCTGTGGCATGGGCACTGTACCAGAGCCACCTGCACCTCTGGGCAAGGTGACAGTGGGCTGTGGCTGCCCATTTGGCCTTTGTGAGGCACTGCTTCCATGTGTACCCTCACCCTGCCATCTGGACACCTATTGCCTGGAAGATTTGCTCATTGTGGTGGCCTGAACTGTTGACACATGTCCTCTTGGACCCACATGTCCAGGAGGTCAGCCATTTCATTTGCCCTCCAGCTGGGTCCCCAGTTTCAGCTCTGAGCAGGCTCCTTTGCCTGGGTCCCGCCCCTTGCCTCACTAGCAGGAATTCTGGTGTTCCTTGTTTAAAAATTGCAAATTCTCTGATAAAATATCCCAAATTCACTCATTAAAATACCCCAAAATCCATGTTCTTCTGTGATTAAAATGAAACACCATTATATATAGAGAGATCACTTGGGCAATGATTTATTGATATATTTACAATTTAAAAGCAATTTGGAAGTCTACCAGTGCCTCTATCATCATTATATTATAAAAGCCAAAGTCTGTCTGTCCATAATGATTTATCTGCACTCTGATTGAGTTTCTGTCAGCCAATCAGAGTGCAAATACAGCATTCAGAAAGGACATGGCAGCACAGTGGAGTGCCGCCATGATGGTGGGGACACAGAGGACAGATCAGGGAGGGCGACACTTCGCTCCTTCTGCCCTGCTTCCTGAAGGCAGAAACAATGGAGCAGATGGAACAGGCTACCA
>NW_005841856.1:2087249-2087633 GCF_000455745.1 Alligator sinensis | reverse complement strand
CCCCCCACCCCCCCCCCCCCTCCACTTTCTTCTTGGAGGTGGCAGCAGCGGTGTGGGAGTGGGGCCGGGATGCCGTGGCAGGGGGTGAAACCAGAAATGTTGGCCTTTCCTCCCCTCTTCTCCCTGTAGGCTGCGAATAAGGAAGCGGGGAGGCTGACCTCACCCCCTCTCTCTCTCCCTGCTGTTCCCTCCCAATGGGGGGGAAGCAGTGGGTCCCAACTGAAGCAGTAGCAGTGGGGGGGAGGGGAAGAGCTGGTCTGAGGATGGGAGACAAGTTGGCCCACCACAGCAGCATGGTGTGGGGCTCAGTAGACCTAGGCCGATGAGGGGGGGAGGGAGTGGGGAATGGAAGGAGTGGGCCGAGCCCCAAAACAGTGGCAGGGA
>NW_005841856.1:2044943-2087178 GCF_000455745.1 Alligator sinensis | reverse complement strand
AATGGGGGCGGGGAAGGTGGAGTGGGTGGACCCAGTACCAGCCCCTCAAACTGCCCGGGGGGACTGGGGTTGGGCCCAAAATGATGGGGCGGAGAGGTGCGGGGGAACAGTGTCAGGCCTGATTTGGGGGGGTGGGGATGGTGCAAGACAATGAGAGTGGGGGCAAAGGGCTGGACATTGGGCTCTGACCCCACTGGCCCCCCAGGTGGGGGTGGAAGGAGTGACCCTAGCTTTAAAGCAGTGGGGATGAGGGTGGGGTGAGCAAGCTTGGCCTTGGGCCTCTGTCCCCACCCTCCCTGGCAGGTGACAGAGTGGATGGGCCAGCAGCGCTGGCCCTGCCTCCCCCGGAGCAAGGCCAGAGCCACTGGCCCTGGCCTCCTGACCTGCAGGTGGAGGCAATGGAGTGGATGGAGACGGGGTGGGGCCAGCGCTGAGAAAACAGAAATGATGGGGTGGGGGGCAAGGCCAGCACTGCTGGCTATGCCCCCCGGCCCTGCAGGCAGTGGTGATGGAGCAGGTGCAGGGTTGGGGCCAGGAGATGGAGTGGGGATGGCCTGGCCCCGGTCCCAAAGCAGCGGTGGTGGGGAGAGGGGGAGCAGGCCAGCCCTGAAGGTTGCGGGGGAGCGGGGCCAGATTCAGGCCACCCCTCCCCCCACCATCATTCTTGACAGGCAATTGGCTAGTCATAATATAAATTCTAAATAGCTATATGCTTTGGTGTTTGCTTTTGGATTTTTATCATAGAAAAATCAGAGTTCCCCCTGACCTCTTCACTAACCAAGATATGGGGACAGCTGCCCCTGGGCATGCAGGGTGTGAGATGTGGAGGTGATATGGGGTTTGCAGAAGGAGGATGGAAGGGGTGCGGGTATGGGACAGATGTGGGGTGTATCCATGGGGTTTCATAGATTTCATAGACATTAGGGCTGGACAAGACCTCATGAGATCGTTGGATCCAGCCCCCTGCCCAAAGGGCAGGAAAGTCAGCTGGGGTCAGATGACCCCAGCAAGTTGAGTATGTAGGAGTTCCTTAAACATATCCAGAGTAGGTGCTCACACCACTTCTGGGGGGAAGTCTATTCCAGACTCTGGAGACTTGGACAGTAAAGAAGTTTTTCCTTGTGCCCAATCTAAATTGGTCTTCTAGCAGGTTTGACCATTAGAATTTGTCTTCCTGTGAGGTGTCCTGGTGAACAGATGTTCTCCCAGTTCCTGATAGACACCCCTTATATACTTATAGGCTGCCACCAAGTCTACCCTGAGCCTTCTCTTCTACAGGCTGATGAGTCCCATGCCTCTGAGCCTCTCCTCATAAGGCCTGCTCTCTTGACCTCTAATCATATGCATGGCTCTCCTCTGGACTCTCTCAAGCTTCTCCAAGTCCTTTCTAATATGTGGATCCCAGAATTGGATGCAGTACTTCAGCTGTGGCCTCACTAAGACCAAGTAAAGTGGGAGGGCCTTGCTCGAGATGCATCAGTAGATGCAAGTCAGAGTTTTGGTTGCTTTGCTGGCTGCAGCATCACATTGGTGGCTCATGTTCAGCCTGTGATCAACCTTGACCCCAATTCTCTTTTGGTCATGGTGCTAGCGAGTGTAGCACTGCTGAGCCAGTAAGTATGATGTGGGTTCTTTCTCCTGAGGTGGAGTACCTTGCATTTCTCTGTGTTGAATATCATCAGGTTTTGATCTGCCCACCTTGCAAGCCTGTCCACGTAGGCCTGAATCCCCAGGATATCCTCTAACGTGACCGCACTTCCCTATAATTTGTTCTCATCTGCAAATTTAACCAGTCTGCTTCTGACACCTGAATCCAGATCCCTGCACCACTTTTTTCCAGGGTGTGTGTTTTTGGGGTTTTTTTATATCAGGATTTCCTGATATCAAATTTAGACTCCACGCTGCAAATATGTAGTGTGGTGAACATTTTTTCATTCCTGGCATGCCTCTTGTGGTGTTTCAAATGACTTTGAGATGACACAACAGGCACGTGATCACTCATCTGGACACAGCCATTGGTGTAAAGGAGGAAGTCAATAGAGTTAATCTGATGGCAAAAGCAAGATTAAAAGACTGTATTGGGGTCTTTAATAGTTCCATCTTTACAGGATCACAGTGTGGCAAACTCGAGCCCTTTCAATCGAATTTAGTATGCTGCACAGCACAATGAACGTAATGCAATGAATTCTGATTGATAACCAGGGGATGCTCCAGTAGACTTATTACAAAAAAATCACAACGAAAAAGCTGATATTTTAATACACGCACTTAGTTTTTGGAGAACTTTGCTTCCCTTGCCTGCATTCTTCCAATCCCTGCTCCATGCCTCAAGGAACTAGGAGATTGAATTTAACAGTTAGGCAAGCAGCACTGAGTTTAACTCAGCTCACGTTATTAAGTTAATCATTGCTCTTGATGAGCTAACTTGTCACTTATTTTTGAAGGGTTCATGCGCCTCATTTTGTCCAGATATGTGTAAAAATCAGACAAGTTTGAAAGTTATTAGCCACCTTCCTCCTTTTGAAGATTACTTACAAATGAAGTGACAAGTCTAACTCAGCATTTGAGGGTTTAGGTAAGATGGCATCAGATATTCAGTAGCATGTTAAAAGGTGTAAAGTATAAAGTGACAGATCAAAATCCATCAAATATGCATCCAGCAGATGCACCCATTTTTTTAAATGCTAACATTTCTTTTATAAATGAAATACCTGAGCAGTAGCTGTAACATACAGTTCTCTGCAGGCATTTTCTTAGGCCACATTGTGAAGGTATGAAATTGAGCAGTACCTTGCACCAAGCATTAGTGCCTTAAGCCAATATCACATTCTCAATGGTTTGGTGTCTGAGACCTTTTTTTAATTGAATTCAGCAATTTATTCAAAACTTATAAACCTGGGGGAGAGGGGTGCAGAGATATCAAGTGGTATTATTAATAAAGTTGGGTAGATCTTCCTTATGAATGTCTGACATCTTGATCATTTTTTTTTCAAATTGTTCCTTCAAGGCACACATTATTGTTCAAACATGCACACACCTACACAAATCAACTTAAGCTCCAAAACTGTCTTTTCCCCAGCACACTGAAAAAACCTACAGACTCATGTTCCCATCCTCCTTGGTTCCAGAGCCTGATATAGGAACACTTTCTTCCACACAACATCTCCAGGTCTTTTTACAAACTGTTTGACCCCTTTTCAGCTTCTGAGGCTGCATACACATGTTCATTTGACCTCAGAAAATTCTCCTGGGTTTATTCCTGTAGTAGAAAAACTTACCTGGAGATACCTGAACAGCCATGCAAAAGCTGTGCCCTTGAAGAGCAGACAGCTTGCAGAGTGCTAATGCTGTACAGCCATCCCAGCATACTGCATTGGCTCCTTTAGTCCACATGATGACAGGGGAAAAAGTGCACAGGGTAGCTCTGATTGGCTGACCCATACTGCTGAGTTAGCTTGTCTCGCTGCAGCACAACATGGGATTGTGAAGGTGAAGTATGCTTTCTCCATGTTTGCTTAGAGTAGTAGGGTCCAGTTAAAGTGACACATTATTTTGGGGGAGGGAAGGCAGCAAAGTGGTTAGGAGCAAAGTGCCCTGGGATACTGGAGGATTGTGTTGTGGCTTCTCTCGGAAAGGTGAGCTGTACTGACATTTACTTTTTCAGAATAAACTCTCCCAAGAGTCATTTAACTTTGGTTCTTTCCAGGTTATTCTCTTCCTGAGGCAGCCATTTTTTTTTCTCTGGGAGAAAAATCCTGAATTTCTGTGCATTCATATTTTCTCCTGGGAGAGCAGCAACTCTGCCAGGAGAAACTGTATGTCTATATGTGTAGGTCTGAACATGTCTTGCTGAACCTAGATCTTCAGTCTTTTAAGATGCAAACAGCCCTATTTCAAGCCGTGGGGCCAAGGATTCCTTTGTACCACATCAACAGTAAGTAGAAAATAAGAGGGATATTTTTTTAGCTTTCTTCCTTAGACGAAGCTCAGGTCAGATCTGAGAATAACTCCAAAAGTTTGGCTATGCTTTTTGTGCAGATTTCACTTACCATGGAGGACTGGAAGGCTTTTCCTGATTGTGCATGCTTTTTATGCAGATTTCACCAACCATGGAAGGCTTCACAACTGGAAGGCTTTTCCTGATTCATCATATCTAGTCTCTTTTGCAAGCAAAACACACCGTATTCGTATTTGCACAAAGGATCATATGATCCTTTTCAGAAACTGGTATTCCAAGCCATAAACACCTCCTACCTTACGTCAGATATCTTCAGGGATAAGGCATGGGAGCAGACACTTTCTCCCGTGATCTTCAGAGTACCTATACTTAGAGCAGTAGATTCGTCACAAGATCATCCTCAGTGGTTTCACTTTCCTACAAGGCCTACAAGATTTTCAATGCTGCATATATCTGTGAGCATAGTGAAGCTACTAAACATATATATAGGGACAACCTTGGTTGCTTAGCAATGGAACAATAGAGAATAAAATTCACATAATTTTTTGCCTTTACTAGCAGTCCCCATGTTTCCCCTAGCTGATACAATAGGGACTATAGAGCATTTGTGCAACAATTTAGTACAAACTGGCAGCAGGGCTAGAGTTGTTCTCTATTTTACTGCCCTTTGCAAAGGCACGCATATACCTCTTGAACTTGGTAAATGGGTAGCAATCTTTTAAAGAACAGGGAAGCATATAGCCCCAGGAGTTCAGAAGGGCTCCCTGTTGGGGTGAGAGTAAGGGAGATAGATTCATGTAGCCTATGTGAAATGAATTTTTCAGGGATTGCAGTTTCCAAGCTTGAGCCTATTCAAACTGAAAACACACAGACTAGCGACAAATATATATATGCAGACTAGGGCTACAGCACAACATTAGCAAAGTTTATAGACCTCTACCTATGCGGGGAGGGTGGATATTTTTTTTAAATCCTAAACTTTTAAGCCATATCCTTAGCCCCTGTTCTAGTCTACTTAACTAGCCAGCTGAGAATGTCTGTCCCATCCCCAAGGTGATTTGAATTAGAATAGATAGTTCTACTCCCCTCACCCCCATTTCCTGTCTAAAACAAAGAATATGACCTGAAGGGTATATCACCTGTATAAGAAAGGCACAAAGTGCTTCTGTAGGGTTGCTTTCTGAAGACACACTCTGCTCATTGAGAATAAGTAGGGGATCTTGGCCTGGTTGTACAAATAAGAAATACTGAGAAAAAACAACTCTATTTTCTTTAGGCCCTACTCTTATGTGAACTTCATTGATTGTTTCTTGGATCAAATCATGCCAGTTCATGTCACCTCTCAGAATTCAACCCTACAAGATTATAATAACTGATGGTTAAATCAGCAGTTACCCATTTAATGTAAACTTTGCCTCTGGTAATTGTTAGTATGTGTTGCTTAGAAAGCTTTGAACTAGAATTACTCATAGGGAGCTTTCAAAGGAAATATGTAAGCTCTGTTCTGAACCCCAATTAGAACTAAGGTCAGTCTTCTTTAGTTTGTCTCATTAGTGAATTCTGCAGCAAAGAATTATTTAAATTCTCAATATTTTGTGCATGAATATTTGTTTTAATGGATAAGTGAGCTAATCAGGAGCCATGTAGTCAAAATACATTCAGCTACTTTAATTATGACCGCATACAGGATATGTGCACGTGCCAGATTTTCCTGCCCACACATAATGAGCCCAACTCATTAGGAAATTAAGTAATTCCTTGCCTTCAATTGGAGCTGAGGGATCTAAGTACCCCTTTGAATTATGCCCTTGGCTATTTCAAGCAGGGACATTAAACAGTAACATTTAAAGGCAGAAACCCTAAGAATAACTGGGGGAAAAGTAATGGGAGAGAAACAGGTAGGTATCCAGAGACTGCAAAAGGACAATAGCTTTCTGCATTTATACTTCTTACATCTGTCCATGTATTATAGATTTCTGCTGAAATCTAAAATCTACATACACAAGCTCATTAATGAACCCATATTGCAGAATAACAACTAGAGTGGCAATCTACATCTTCTGAATGAATGATCCATTATTTTAAGGATATGGTAAATAATTTGCTCTGCTCTTCCCAAATGAGTGTGTCTACAAAAAGTGTCATTAGATGTGGCTTGGTTTTAAACACCTAAATCCATAATTTTATGACAGAGCAAAGGGTGTAAAGGAAGGGAGGAATATGAAGAGCAGAGAGTACTCTCCTCCTTTATTCAGCAGCTCAATAGTTAGAACTATTTCTCAGAAACAGTATTTTATCCAACAAGCATTTAATGTAAAATGCATGAGTAGACTTTGGAGCAGGGACTGGAACCCATATCTTCCTTGTCCTAAATGAGTGCCCCAGTTATTGGGCTAAAAGGTTATATTTTCTCTTGCTTCCCTTACTCTGCCCAGTGAATGTTAAATTGTTTTCTAAGAAGTAGAATAGCTTTAGCAGCACAGAGAGTGTCCTGACTTCAAGAGTAGTCTACAGCCAGTTGACTAGGATAGTTGCCTGGGAAGTGCGAGATGGGTTTGAATCCTCCTTATTCTGGGCGAGCGCTCTAAGGGCTAAGCTGTTGGACAGAAAGAGGAAGATGACCTCCTTTAGCCATATTTTTGAGTGAAAGTGGCTAAGGCTGCTGTGCTTTGTGTGCAGCTTGATCCTGTTAGTCTGTTAGAACATTTATTAGCTCAGACCCTTAGATGGAGAAATGCATATTCTGAGGATCTTGCTCAGGTTTAGGTGTGAGAAAGTCATAGCTCATCCCTGGCAATATGGCAGCAGTTCTAAGCATGTGCAGAAGTAGAAATTGAGGTACTTAAATTGGGCACCAAGGACTAGGCGGGGGTTTGAGGATCCTATCCCCGGACGTATCTCCTAAATTGCTCCTTGGTCCCCCAGGTTGTATTGTATAGCTGGGTCTGAAGCATTTAAACACAGCTGCAGCATTACTGAGTGAGTTGGCAACTATATCCTAATGTGTGTCACTCAGTATCACCAAAGATTTCAAATTCTTAAAGGCCTTTTAGATTCTGGCACTATTGACCATATTAATAATAGAAGTACTGGAGCCAAAGCCTCTGTTTTGGGAGGGATAGCCACAGCAGTCAGGAGGGCTCCTAGAGATGCACTGGGAGGAGTTATTCAGGGAGCACACTTCCAAGAGAGCTGTGGTCTGTGTAGCTGACTACATAAAATGTTCCAGCTCTGCTTTTGAAAATGAGTTTGCATAAAAGTTAGAGGCTTTCCAAATCCTGTGCTTTATTTTTATATCTCACTTCATTTTCAGGTTTCTGTTTCTCATCCCTGGGCATGCTGAATTACTCCCTGTGAGGTGTTGGGGGTGATACAATTATTTCCAAGTTAAATTAAGTTTCTCCTGGAATCCTTTATTTGAATTTCTTATTGTCGTATTTCTTCTCTCATGCCCTTCAGTTACAACATTGATATGCTGTAGATTTTTGATGGAGGAAACTACCCACACCAATTTCTATCTAAAGGTCACAGCTGAATATATATATATATATTTAAAGTTTTATTAATAATTTTAACTCATTTCCTTTTGTTCCAGTAGAAAAAAAAATGCCAGAGATTGGTGGATATTAAAAAAAAAAAAAAAGAAAACACAATGAACGTAAGATATCCAGTTTAAGTATCCCAGATCTGAAAGCTGGATGTGTGTGAAAGACAAACATTGCTTTCCATTAATGTTTGAAGATTTCACATATTTTATTCCAGCAATTTTCAGATAAATTGACATATGTATCCAAGGAAGAAATACCATTCACCTAAGACAAGCTTTGAAGGAGGCATTCAGTATGTTAAGGTGGAAAAAAAAAATATTGCAAATACTCCATTTCCATTTTTTAGCTTTCTCCAAGATGTTTTTGTTAGATATGGATGCCCTTGATTAAGACTGAATATTTCTGAATTTTAATTTAACTATTTTATGAATGGGTTGGACTATTTGATTGCAAAAAAACTGATGTGGCATATAGTTGATCAGGGCTACATATGCCATAAAATGCCATAAAAACACCCACAGAGCAAGTTTTGTCCAAGACACCACAGACTTGCTATGGAAACTTAAAAACATAGACCACCTTCCCAGCAACACACTCCTAGCCACCATGGACGTTACCAGCCTATACACCAACATCCCACACCAGGATGGCATCCATGCCTGCCTTACATATCTACAGGAACAAGATTACAACCCAGAATACAGACCCAAAGATATCACTGAGCTTATACACTTCATCCTCACACACAACAATTTCACTTTTAATAATCAACACTTCCTCCAGATGATGGGAACAGCTATGGGCACTAAAATGGCCCCACAGTATGCCAACCTTTTTATGAGCCACCTGGAAGAAGACTTCCTCAAGAACTGCACCATCAAACCCTTGCTGTACTTACGATATATCGATGACATCTTCATCATTTGGAGTGAGAACCTGGAATCTCTACTTGAGTTCCACCAGAAATTCAACAGTCACCATCCCTCCATCCGACTTTCTTTAGAATACTCCAACACCAACATCCCCTTTTTAGACACAAGGATCAGTATCCAGAAGGGTAAAATACAGACCACAGTATACAAGAAACCCACAGACCAACATACATATCTGCACAGAACCAGCAATCACCCGAAACACACCAAAAAAGCAGTGATATACAGCCAAGCCCTCAGATACCACCGCATCTGTACTGAAGAGAACACCTGGGATTGCCACCTCACCAATCTTAAAAAGGCTTTCACCCAGCAAGGACACTCCTCCAGAGAGGTAGATCGCACGTTTGAAAGAGCCACCTGGATACCACGTGAAGAACTGCTGCAGTACAGAAGAAAAACACCCACAAATCGCACACCGCTGGTTATGACCTATCACCCATCCCTTGAACCTGTACGGAAAATCCTCAAAAAATTGCAACCCATATTAGAAAAAGACCCTATTCTTAAAAAGATCTTCCCAGAGCCACCCATCCTAGCCTTCAGACAAGCACCGAACCTCGCCAGCCTCATCACTAGAAGCAAACTTCCTCAAGCCCAGAACACACCAAAAGGATCCAGACCGTGCCATGACAAGAAATGCAAAACCTGCCCCCACATCTCCACCACCCCCACTATTACTACACCCCACAACAGAGCCATCAGCATCCCAGGATCTTACAGCTGCACCTCCAGGAATGTAGTATACTTCATCCAATGCACCAAATGCCCTGATGGAAGATATGTAGGAGAGACCAGACAACAACTGCGCACCAGAATGAACGCACACCGGAAATCCATCAAAGACAGAAACACCCAATTACCGGTGGGGGCACATTTCTCACAGGAAGGCCACTCTCTCTCCAATCTCTCAGTCCTGATCCTCAAGGGAAACTTACACAACACTTCCCAGAGACGAGCCTATGAGCTCCATTTCATCAACCTCCTGGATACTAGAGATCAGGGACTAAATATAGACATTGGATTTTTGATACATTATAATCTGCCTGGCAACTGACTCCCCCACCCAGCCCAGGCCCTGGCTTCTTTACTTTTCATTCCATCCAGGAAGAGCACACACCAACTGCTGCAGCTTCCTGAGCCTGACGAAGGGTTTTTGAACCCGAAAGCTTGCTTAATAACTATTCTCCAACCATTTGGATTGGTCTAATAAAAGATATCAAATTCACCCAAGGAACCTTGTCTGCCCATAAAAACAAGAATATGCTTATCCCAAGAAAGTAAAAACTAAGCAAAACAATAACATTTCTTTAATCATAGTTACCAGGGAGAAGAATCTAAACTGAAAAGGGCAGTTTCATTAAAAGTGATTGCTAATTAAATAGACGTTACAAAATTTGCTTATAATTGATCTTTGGGACTTGCTAGCAAGTCTTTAAAGAAATACAAAACTTATTTTAAATGAAAAGTTATGATTTGCCTTAGGAAAGGGGGAAATTGCTCATTGCCATTTATTTTTTTGCCAAATGAGTAACAGGCTGTAGTACTGATGTATGAAAAGCAGAAATGATAAATAATCCAAGATAGATTGTGATCTGGACTACTTGATATGTGCTAGGGAGATTAATACCCTCTCTTCTCTACCCCAACCCCTGTTTGCACACTGTTTAGGAGTAATCTATTCATTCCCTTCCTGGAGCAGGTAGACTGGATAAGAATGGCTAGGGAAAAGATTCAGGCTGAGTTGAGTTTCACACCACTTACTGGCCAATGAAGCTCAAGAAAGTGTCATATTATGCTTCTAAAGGAGATCAGTAGCATGTTACAACATTTCTTAGAGCAGGTACCATCATTCAGGGATGTGCATTTTATCATGTTTGATATTTTTTTAACATATCCAAGAAAGTTTCCAAAAGTCTTGATGTTTCTCTCCCATTGAAAATATTTAGAAAAGAGCTCAAATGACAATTCCCAGGTCTGGAGTTAGACTCAAACTTCAGGGTGTTCAAGTATATGGCTGTTTTAGACCGGTCTGTGGAAATAGTTGTTTAAGCGGGGAAAACTATTTAACTTTCTTTGCAGTTAGTTAACGGTAAATCACAAAGATGTGGGGCAGGTGATCCCATGCACAAAATAATACATATAATCTAGATATAGGTATAACTAGATATATTTTCTACTTTCTTTCCATGCTCACTAGCCCCAGTGTGCTCCAAATGTGTGTGTGTATAAGAGAATGAAAGAATTTAAATGTAGTAAAAGCCTTAAAAGGTGGCTATTCAGTTTCATTCTCAATTAAGCCTGTGATTTCCTGTATGTATTTAGGTAGCCCTATCCTGCTATGTATCCCTATTTTCTTCTCTGTACAATGAAAATAATATTTACCCACTTTTAAATGTGCCGCAGATTATCAGCTGAAGGGCACTAGATAAATGCAAACTAACCTTATTCTTTAAGGCTAAGCAGTGAAAGTGAATAGATTTCATAGGCATTAGGGCTGGAAGGGACCTCAAGTCCAGCCCCCTGCCCCAGGGGCAGGAAGTCAGCTGGGGTCATAGGATCCCAGCAAGATAAACATCCAAATTTCTCTTGAAGGTTTTCAAAGTAGGTGCTTGAACCACCTGTGGCAGCAGGCTATTCCAGACCTTGGGGGCTCAGACAGTAAAGAAGTTCTTCCTTATGTCCAGCCTGAAACGGTCTTGGAGGAGTTTATAATCGTTCGACCTTGTCATCCCTTGGGGCGCTCTGGTGAACAAATGTTCCCCCAGATCCTGGTGAGCATCCCTTATAAACTTATAGGCAGCCTTCAGATCATGGAATGATGTATGATGATACATAATACATCCATTTTCTAGTAAGGAAACCACTCATAAATAGTTCTAAATTTAAATTTGGCACATATGATGCAAAAAAAGGCATTTCCAGGAGACTGCAACATAGAGGGAAAAAAGGAAAACATTTTAGCATAAGCAGCTTCATGTAACTGTGCTGCTCAAGGACATAAGCAATACCTCACAGAAAAAAGTTCTTTCAAGGGACTCTTGCTCTATTCTACACCATGTCAAGATTAATTAAGCTGACTGTGCATGCAAAACACAACCTCCCCTGTTCTTTAACTAACCTCTCCCAGCATGCCCCAGCCAAGTCATCACTATGGCAACTAATCATTCCCAAATCCATCAATATTACAGCAACATGCATGATCCATCTTATGTTATTATTTATAATTGATCCCCATGGAAACATTTGTTAAATATGTGTAACACAAACAGAAGTTTGAAGATGCAGATGCCTTTGAAGTTGATGTCAAAATGCCATCAGAGATGCCGTGTACCCATAATACAACAACATTTGCTACTTCAACAATTCCCTTCCCCTTATAAGGCAATATGTAAAAGAAGAAGGTTCAAACTAGCATGCAGAATTGCATGCATAAACAAACTAAAAGACACTATTAATTAAAGTTCATTAGTATAGTATGTTCCATGTAGAAAATATCCCTGAACAAGTGTACAGCTGTATTCTTCACTAGCTGATATATGCTAAGTGATCATCAGATGATCATTAGCACCTATGGACTCCAGTAATTGGTCATCTATAGTTATAGTTTCTGAGTAGATTGTCTTTTATGGGAATATAATAGAGATCATAAACTGACAGGACTTCAATCCTTATTTCACTACAGGTATTTTCCTCTAACTAAGACAAAAATAGTTTGGGTACTCAAAACAGCTGAGGGGTTCTAGCTTGTGCTCTTTACTATTAAAAAACCAACAAAACCCCTGTATCAAGGAAGTTACTATCAATGTCACCAGATCTTGCTGTTTTCTCTAATCAGCTGGAAGCAATCTCTCTCTCTCTTGCAGGAACTCATCTTGAGCTAGCAAGTTCCCCTTCTGACTTGCTGTAATATTTTCGTGAGTTTACTTTTAGCCACTACATCTAATGCAGGGAAAAAAACCAAAAACAGTAGTCTGCCAGCTTAGTGGGTGAGTAACTAGGAGTTTATAATAAATATGCATCATGAGTTGCAATGGTTTCTTATATCCAGAGCAGCAAGAATAGGAAATATTTAGAAAATTGGGAGTTATGTCTTTGAATGCTAACAACCATTTCTGATTCTGTAATGGCCTTATTATATGAGAGCATGTCACTTCATTTCTGTTTCTCTTGGCAGTCTCCCAGAGCCTGCGGTTTGGTTTGGTTTTGTCTTGCTTGTTTGCTTTTTACCTTCAGGGTTTCCATTCTTTTGTTGAAACATTTGCATGAGTGAAGGCCGTTTCTGAGTTGATGCTGTGGGCAGTTGGTGTCAGATAGGTAGAAGGAGTTCATGCCTGTCTGTTATGAGCACCTTTAACTAGTGGATCAAGATGAGTGATTTAGGTAATAATACTATATGCCATAGAAATGTAAATACAAAAATAACAAATACATGAAAAATAGAGCTCAGGATGCAGCAATATAAGCTGCAGTTTGAGAGGAAAGACATGATGAGCATTTAGTAATGGAAGCAAATAGAATTTGTGATTGCATTGTCATCCATGGAGACCAGGGCAGCACTATAAAATTCAAACTGACACGCCTTACAAAATGACAGGAAAAAAATACCATAAGAACAGGTCAGTGGGTCACTGACAACTATTTTAATATGCCTGGAAATGAATATGCACCTGTAGCAAACTTTAGCTTGAAATTATGAACTTGTTTGCTACTGTAGATTGTTAAGTATTCATCAGTGTGCATAGTCAATGCAAACATTATGTGCCTGCATTCTTCCTTCTCCTCAAAAAGAGGAATTCAAATGTTTATTTAAATAAAGGCACACTTTTCATTAGTATGAGGCTTGGGGGTCATTTTTATTTAAAAATAAGTCAGGGATGCACAAGGACTGGAAAAAAAAAGTCGTGCTACTAGCACATTTCATGTAGTTAAGCACTTATATTTAAATCTATTTCTAATATGTAGTCATATAGATTATATGTATATGAGAGACCTCCATTTATGAGATGCAAGTCCAGTGATATGCGGTATCATGGTTACAGGGTAGTAATGCTTCAGACCCCCTTTAGACTATTTCAGAAGCCCCCACTGAAGAGTAAGTTTTGCTGCTTCAACTCTTTTTCGGAGGAACTGTCTAATCCTATCCTCTGATGTTAGACCCTTAGCTTGTAGCTGCTCCGTTGAACTGCATTAACCCAAAATGTCCCCACCCAACTGCATATCAAACTGAACCAAGGAATAAAATTAAATAAGCTAACATGTTTGTTTCCTTTTCCATGCAACTGTCCTTGCAAACATCAGTAAATTCCACTTAGCATAACTGTCTCCATCTCTGGGCTGGAAGGAAATCTGCTTGTTATGACTTCTGTATCTTCTTTCTGACTCGTCCTCTGAAGGGATCTCCTCCCAGGCATCTGTTGACAACCCACTGAAAGTCTTTCTTCCTCAGGCTGTCCTCTTTAAAGTTTAATATGCCTTTTTATTCTGGGCTTAGACATGAGAAGATGAATTTTGCCAACCTGACTAGCATCAGACAGCGGCATTTCTCATTTCATAGCTCCTCCATTCCTTGAAGACTTGGTGTTCACGGGCCTCTGCCTTAAATCAAAGGATAGTATCAAACTGAGTTTATACCACACACAGCAAACTGGAGGAAGTATCTTAAGGAAAGTGTGGCTGAAATGGAAATGGTTGAGGTGTGAAGACTTGGAGTGTTAAATAAGGAGGAATATAAGAAGAACTATATTAGCCATTAAAGCTTGCCAAAAAAGTTCAGAAAAATTAATATTTCACTGAAAACTGGAAAACATAAATCCTTATTTATTTGTTTGTTTATTTATTTATTTATTTTGCAGTCCCTATTATTTCTGTCCCCTCTCTAATTTATTTTTTGACCATATTGTTTGATCAAGTAATTCATTTTCACCACAAAATGACAATACGGTTTCCTAGAAATAGGCAAATGTCTACTAGATCTTTTGGGCTAAATTCTTACCTGCTTTTGAAGTCTTGGTTCAATTCCTCATGCCATCTTAGTTTGTCCCTATTCTAACTTTATTATCTTCTTTTAAATTTTCTGGATGATAAAAATTTTATGGTAGGTCCAATGGCTTATGCTTTTTCTATGTCCTTCCTACCCCATCCTCAAACTTATTAAAAAATGAAAAAGGTATCTAGAGTTACAAATATGGGGAGACAGCCACTGTCCATCTTTTGGGATGTATTTCACATGCTCTGGATCTTTTAATAGTGTTTTATAATTGGAGTATGTTGCAACTTGTAAGTGGCATTTGGCTTTATCTAGTCTAGTTCTTTATGATTGTAGAATGATTCCTTTGTCTTTTTAGTATTTAATGAGGGAGGAGAGAGGAGAGTTTGGTTGTATTTTTCTGGTTTGTGCTTGAACTTACATTTTAAACATGCTTGTAATGTGGATTTAATCCTTTATGGCTTTAATTATATCAGGCAATTTACTGAAGATTGATAAATACAAGTTATCTTGAATACCTACTGGTAAACTAACTTAAAGACTTAGTCATGCAATTATATTGACCCCCACAGAGACACATTTGTGCAAACTCAATAGCACGATGTGTTGAGTGTGTATGAAACAACTTGATTCATAGATTATTAAACAAAATATAATAACTGATATTTATATCTTCTGCAACTGCCTGTAATATTCATTCCATGTTATTGTATATTGTAAGTTCCCATAGGGATTTTCCATTTCCATAATAGAAGGCTAGTGTTCAGACTACAGAAAATCAAATCTTTTTTGAGGGTGAGGACAGTTCCAGGGGAAACAGAAGGACAGTTAAATTGTATTAATGAGTTAAGCCCAATCTTGACATATCTATAAGGATTATTTTCTTTGTTCACATGAGTAGTCCCACTGACATAAATGGTTCCCTTGAGTTTTTACTTTGCATGGATCTGTAGGAGTGATACTTTCCCCTCCCTCCTCTCACAATGGGACCCCTTTGTGGATCAGCACTGTGGAGGAATTAGATACTCTCTTGGCAATGGGTTTCATAGACAAAGACAGATAAGGAAGATGAGGTTGTAAATTCTCTGGCTCTTCTCCAGGCTCTGTAAAGGAGGGTACTCTAGGAGGCACAGGTCCCCCTCTCAGTTCCTCCTAAAGCTTGATATCTCCTGACTCATCCCCTCCCAACCTGTCTTTCTTCCTGCCCTGTTTCCATTTCCCACTCCAATTCACTGTCATATTCATGCCTTCTCCAGCTTCTCTCTTGCCTCAGTTTCCTTGCCTTGTTCCCTCTCTACTGGGCCCTCATTTGTTCTTTCTCTCTCATTGACGCCTTAGCCATGAAGCACCTCTTCTCCTCTTGACTCCCATTTCGAACATTTCTTTCACTGGCCTTCTTGTCCACTCTCTGTCCTTGCTCATCCTCCTAAGTACTGGTTTCAAGTCTCAACCCCTGTCTTTCTCCCTAGCATTAGGTACTAAGCCACTTGTATAGCTGGTTCTAGTTTCCCTTGTCCACCCAAAAAATCTCCCTTCTCTTACCCTAACCTCCTTGTTCCACCTGACTTGGCCAACTGCCATTCCTTCCCCATCTCCTTTTTCGTTACTTTTTGTTTCCTCTGCTCTCAAACAGAGTGGTTTCCTTTTTCATGCTGCCTGGGTCCAAAGATTTGCTAAGAGCCTAAGCAAGACATGCTCCTTGCTCCTAGTTTAGATAGTTGGAACCAATATGGTCCCCAGAAGTCCAGAGTTGTAACTGCAGTGAAAATACTGGACAGATGAATTGACCTCTTAATAAAATGTAAATGCCAAGCTATAGAACATCTCCTTTGATCATGTGTAAACTGTGATTTCTTTAACGATTGAATTTGGTCAAATTCAGGCCAATTTTTGAGGATGGCAAAGGACAGATGCCAGATGCAAAATCCACTCCCTGCAGTGCTTCAAAATATGGGAATGGTACAGGTGTTCCAAGAAAAGGTCACCAGAATTTTTTTAACAAATGAAAAAATGACGACATTTTTGCTTACCTAAGTTCTCAGGTTCAGCTGAGCTCCTTTGGGCAGTTGGCTTTCTAATATTCAGCCTGAAATAGAAACGCAGTGGGCATATCTTCATGAGACGCTACTGCACATTTATTTAGTACTTGTATTACACCTAGTCTTTTAGGTGACGCTACTGTGTAGTAGCCTAATAATGCTGTGCAGTAGCGTATTTGCACTGTCTGTGCTTTGACACACTACTGTGCACTATATTTTGGTTACTGCACAATCAGCATCTCTTGTAGATGCACCCAGTGTGGAATATTTCAGCACAAACAGTTGAAGTTTAGTAATATAATATTGTAGGGCAACCTTAATAATGAGTGGTGCCACCAGTGTTGCCTATAATGATGGCTGCAATTCTGATCACTTTATTAAGAAAAGCATCCCACTGAAGTCAGTTCTAAGGAGAATATCTCCATAGCATTATGATTTCCTAAGATCAAGGCCATACATAGAAATGTCTAATTAGGAAACCATTGTCTCTTGTCATAAAACCCATTATTTGTGTCTGCATCTCAAATCAGAATAAGCAATATTTTCATGTGTCACAAGCTAAAACAGTATAATGTACCCAACTGTTTAAGTCAAAGGGATTTTTTTTCCTGTGTCAGAAAATCAGTGTCAGGCCTTGAACCTTTAAACATATCGAATTTCATAAGACTATGGAGATGGAGCTGTTAGGTTAAAGCAATAACTTGAAGCTTCATCAGAAGACTCATATGAAGGATATGACTTTCAGGCTGTTACAATAATAATAAAGTTGACTTTCCTGATAAATTGAATTCCATTGACAAACAACCACCCAAAACACTGCTTTAACTTTTAATAGTTTTTAAATATCCCAAAGAAATGTGCCATTTTTAAAACTTGCTGCTCACCTATAAGATCATGAACAAGGACAGGATGTGATTACGCTGCAGTTGCACATTATTCCTGAACTATAATTCAAGTTACACATTTCAAAAGGGAAATTGTCCCACAAGAAGGAAATGGATGGTCTTTGATCTGAGCATTGTATAGGTCTCTTTGATTTAATGAATAATGACCAGAAAATGTAGAGCCTTTCTGTGTTTTGTCCAGGCACAACTGACAAGTGGTAGTGATTTGAAATAAATAACCCCATATTTGATGTTGATTAGCATACCAAAGGAAAGATGAAGATGATACTTCAGATGTTGTTATAATTGAATTAGTGTGTCAGATCCTAGTAATCAGTTGGGCTGCTTTTATTTGGGAGCACAATTTTAGTCGCATTGGATTGAAAAAAGCTGATGTTCTGTCTCTCAGTCTTTCTGTAAGTCAGTGCCCAGATCTCTGTCATAATTTTCTTGTTTTCTGATCTCCCTATATCCCATAAACTCCCTAACAGAGGATGCTACACATTTGAACAGTTGCTCCTGCAAAATTTGCAGGTGTATTAGTGTTTGCCTATTGGATATGTGGGTTTCCAGGGCTAGTGAAAAAGACTCCACCAATGCATACAGGTTTGGATTATTGTGTATCTCTTCCTTTTGTTTAGTAATAATCTAACTGGCTAGAAATAAGCAGACTCCAAGGGGAAAATAAACACATACCTATTTACAGATCACAGACCTTCAAGGTCTAACTTTTTAACTAGCTATGGTGGAAAGTTCTCATTGTTAATTTACACAGCAAAGTGTACGTGCATACATCTTAAAAATCTGCATGAATATAAAGATTAAATTTTGATTAGAACATAAAACAAACGCATTAAAATTATTCCTCCCTCTCCCTGATCTTTAAATTTTGGCAGAGGGAGAGGAATCAGTGCATTTTAGAAAATGATGCAACAGGAATGTTATGAATATATTATCTTTACTTTCATTAATTATGGCTATTCTATCCCTCTCTTTTTTAACTTCAAAGTACTTTATATCATTGTAAATAATTTAAAAGACCTTGCAAATCATCCTTAGAAAGGCACAATAGAACATTCTGTTGTCCCTCTATGGCTAGTTACAGACATTACATTTTTACAGTATAAGTGATTACAAACTGGTCTATACCCTTAACAGCAGAAATTTGGCACACAAAACCAGTTTATACCCATTATAAAACAAAAGTTCAGCACATATAGACTGGTTTAATTTTTAGAACCCAGTCTAAGATTTGCCACTAAAGGGCAAATGTGTTGCCCACATGCCCTGGACCTGAAGAAGCTGCTACCACCATTAGGGGCGGCATTGGCAGCAGGGGGGTAGCGAGCAGCTGAATGCGGAGTTGCTGCTCCACCCAGCTCCATGTCGCCGCTGCTCTGCCTGGCTCTTCAGGGCCCCCAACTGCGGGGCCTGGGGCGGTCACCCCAATTCGCCCCTCCCTAAGGACGGCCCTGTTTGTACCTATCCTATATGAATGTTGTTATCTGGTAGTCAGGTAGCTAACATTTTTTGTTAATTGAAAGATAATGTCTTTGACATTTAAGGTAAACTGTATCTCTAATATCTTACCACTGTCTACGTATAGCACATATGGCTCAAAAATCTCCTTGAATGTTCTTTGGAATTTCTTTTGTCTGTCTTTCCTCCTCTTTTCCTTCCATGACCCTATGTAATTTAGCTGCAAAATAGATCCAAAAAATCTGGGAACAGTTTGTCCTCTAGCCTTTCCATTAATTGATGTCTGGAGGGTAGACAATGTAGTCTAATGAGACTGAATCTCGTGATCATGCAAAATGCCAATTTTCAAAAACATTTTATCTAAGCATTTGAGTATATATCCCTTGAAAATTGGCATAATTACACAGAATTGGAGTCTCAAAGATAGATAGAAGACTGATTCAGATGTTTCATTGTAAAGGAATGGTTAAAAGCAGTAAAATGGGATTGATGTATATGACATTGGTATCTACTGAATTTAACAAAGCACATTGTTCAAAAAGCCTCTGAAAAATATGTAAATTTCAAACCTTTCCCAGGAGTAGTCTTTAACAGAAGCAAATATCTCTAGATTTGTTTTAAATAAAAATCAACTTTTCAGTATTTACAGTGATATATTAATTTAGCTAAAAATACTCATTATTTTTTAAAATTTCTCCACAGCTATTAAAAGAATAAGTAGGTATGCTGCTGTGTGTTTTGAAGATGACATTTCTGCCTACTATTAAACCTTTTGCACATCAAGAAGAACTATTCCCTTGCACGGTGTGGTGCAGAGAATCATAGCAAGATAAGAAAATGCTGGACTGGCATACAATGACATCTTGTGGTTCAACTGCTGACTGTTTCCATTTGCTGGTAAGCTTATATTATACAACAATAATTTTTGTAATGTCTTAATTACAACATGAGACTCAGTTGAAATATATAATGCCAATCTGGGAATATATTAATATTATAC
Source organism: Alligator sinensis (assembly GCF_000455745.1). Lineage (NCBI taxonomy): Eukaryota > Metazoa > Chordata > Crocodylia > Alligatoridae > Alligator > Alligator sinensis. The sequence goes on along the minus strand of NW_005841856.1, from coordinate 2,067,349 downwards.
ATGTTAAATATTTAAACTATATTAAATACATACTATAAAAGTATTGAAGATATAAAAACTCAATAATTGCCAAAACTGTTTAAAGAAACCATGCTCCTTCCAAGTAATAGGTAACTAAGAGTTACTGTTGTTCCTTTAGAAGTATCCCCACAATTCTGGGCAAGTTTTCTACCATGAAGGAGGAGGAATAGCTATCCACATGTCTCATTTTCTGGATTAAAAATTCAGTATCACAGTCATTTTATGTGAGAATATAAGTGTATGTCCTTCCCCTCCCACCTGCCGTCCCACTGTAGAAGAGGAACTTTACAGCAGCTTAACAACTGCTATTTTTGTTTCAAAACAAATGGGCAGAAAGCTTATTGAAACTATACAGTGAGATAGATAAAATCCAGGAAAATGGATAGCAGGATACAATAGTTTGAAATAAGTTTTGATTTGCTAATAAGAAAAACTCAGCAAAATGTGAAATAACTGAAAAAATACAACTGCATGAAACATCGTGTGTGTCAGGATACATTAATTAAAACCATGTAACTTAATTAAGCATTTAAAATATAATAGCACAGTATAAATAGCAGGAAAAAGAAAAAAGAATAATCTGTGGAGTATAACTTAATGGTAAATCCTAATTTTTTTTCTGAAGAAACCTAGAAAACCAAGAGGAATAAAAAATTATTCCAAAGTGAATGAAACACCATCTTTTAATTTTTTCTGGCATTTATATAAGCATAAACACATTGCCATCCAGAGAAATCCAAAATATTTCAATAGATTGCTGGCTGAATTCATCAGTCTTGCTGATTTAATTTCCACGTTTCACACAGCCTAAGAGGGATATTTTTTTGATATAGTATGAAATTCTATACATCCACTTCTGATACTAAAATTGCAAGTGAGGTTTGAAAAGATTCTCCTTATAGTTGATAAATTCACAGCACAATTCACAATATATCTGAAAGAGCTACAGTGTTATGGTAAAGGGTTAGAGGTCCCTCTTCTCTTATATTGCTGCAGATATATCACATCTTACAGAATTTTTCATGTTGTAAATTGCCTTAGTGAATGTGCATTGTCTCCCCAGCACCCACAAATGAGTTTTGCATCAACTGAAAAAAATAATAGCTTATTTTTGGATCAGTACTTGAAAGGGGGAGGAGAGACGATAAGGAGGAGGTGTTACTTCACTTAACAGTCATGTCTCTACACAAGTATGAGAGTGATTTCTGTCTCCTGATGGAGATTGACTTTTGAAGGATCTACTCTTGGAGGTCTCTGAAGCAGTGAAACCGGATTGAACCCACTGTTAAATAAAACATTTTTTTGGTTCTGTGCTTTTATTTAATATATTGTTTGAGATTGGAGGTGGGGGAGGTGACTGTTCATTATGGAACATATTTCTCAAATCAAGTCCTTCTAGTGATCATGACAATATTAACCAAATAGTTGCAACAATTAGGTTTGCTAATTGCTGCAGGTGTAATTGTAACCACCTTGGTTAGATGAACATGGATTACAACATGCATGACATCTTAATGAGACTATCCAATCCCCAGACAAGGCTCAAGAACAAAATGAGAGAGTGCCTTTCACCTTATTCACATATTTTTTTAAAAGTTCAGTTTATAAAGAAAAACTTTGAAATGTGTTTATTGTATAATTAGTAGACTATAGTTTTCCTCTCATGGCAGATGCTTTGCAGTTGGACGTTGCTTCTATTTTTCTTTTAATATATCCAAATGCCACAATATATTTGTAAAGATATGAATACTTATGCTAATACAAAGAGTAGGCAGGTGCAGGAACCAAAAAATTTAATATCATTTACTGAGAAAACTATATAAAACCTCCAAAGCATTACCTTTATGGCATTTTAAACACTTTTGTTTAAGATTTCTGAATAACACCTGCTGTAGGCAGAAAATAAATTTGTTCTTAGTGCACTACGTGGAACATTTTCAGTGGGAATAGTGGTTTAAGTTCCTACTCTAAAACTAATAAAATAACCAATAAAACAGAAAAGTGTGGTGAGGTGTTGTTCTGTTTTGTGTGAGGTTGGAATGAGCGCCGCGGTTCATTTTCACTGAAGGGACAGATGCAGCCAAACAGCAGGCACTTTGGCCAGAAGGATGGTACATGCCTGATACTAGACAACCTGGGAACTATTCTTTGGCACAAAAAGCTGTCAGATTACTACCTCAGGAGACATGAGCATGCCCAAGTAATTCTTTTTCCCTTCTGGCCTTAGACTATGAGGTTTCTATGACCTATTTGTCTGCAAGTGAATTGTAGTACATGGAATGAATGGATTTATTTCCTGATTTATTTATCATGCAGCATCTGCATCGCATGTTGCATTCATTGGTTACCGAACTTTCCTCTGATAAACTCAGTTAATTGTTGCTTCAAGCAACTTTCATCTAAGCCAAGGTTTCTATAAATTTCAGAATACTGCGCCATTAGCATTCATTGAATTCTCACTGATATTTTTTTAGGATTACTTTATCAGTGCCAAGAGCAATACAAGGATAGAATTCTAGTTGTGATTTACAACATGTAATAAAACATTCCCTAACAACTGGAAAGGAAAGAGCAATTCTGTTTGTAGCACAGTTTATAGTATCTGGTTTCCATCAAGAATGTGATTTACAGAAGGACCCAGCAATCTGAGGTACTTGCTTTCCTTCCTTCTCCTTGCTAATTAGTTTAGACTAGATTTAGACTTTCTTATTTTTACTTTCTGGACATAGCCCTCAGAAGTGCCAGAAGAATATACTCTAAGTCTAAGGTTTTTTCTTTCTCTTTCTCAGAGGATAGTGATTTTACTGCTTGCTAGCCTTTTCCAGCAGTTAATTATAAACACCCCTCAAACCAACTCAACTGTGCTGCCAATGAGTGAGGAGCAAGACAAAGTCAACTCCGTGCCATTCCCTGCTCCCAAGCAGGCGTATATTCCTGAACATTTTTATGGCTAAGCATTTAAAACAAAGGCTAATGAGTCAACAAAAGGCTGTAAGCAGGGTTGGCAGAGGGTCCAAATCACAATCCAGCCTTTCTTCCTATTAAGGGTTTATATAGTGCCCAGAATTATGAAGAACTGTTCATTAAGTGATGGCATAAATTGAACCTTTCTGTTGATGTTAAACTCCTTCAAAAATAAATGTTACTTTTGGATATAAGGAAAAAATATAGCTAAACATACTGGGGGAAAAAAGAGTAGTTCTGTGACGATGCAAAGTACCTTAGAATTTGAAGAAGCTAGAGATTATAGGAAAAAATCATCACTCTTTAAGATTGGACTGTTTTTGTAGACTCATGGGATGCAACGTGTAGATTTATCTAGTTGGATGGTATCCATCATACCCTGATTTATCTTGTAACACACTAAGAGGATTGGAGCCGGTTAGATTTCTCCTACTTTAATATTTAAGTCATGTATAAATAACAATTCAGTCAAATCAGCTTATTTTAAATTCATTCAGGATTTTTAAATTATTTCTGATATGTTCTCTTCCTATGCGCTTTTCAGACCTTACTCACCAGAAAGGTGTGTGGTGTTGCCCGCATACCATAGCAAGTGAGGTATAAAAATATCAGGATGAACTGAAAAGAGAGTGCATATTATCCTAATATCTCCTTTATTTGTTTTTGTAATCAAGGCTCTCTCAAAGTTTTTAATCGAGAAGACTACTTCAGTTATTGAGATTTAAGGGATTACCTGGTTGGAATATTAAATATTGAATTTAATACAAGATTTAACTGCAGTTTGTGTGGATAGTTTTTCCTTTTTATGCATTCCTGGTACCAATATGACAGGCTAAAAAACAATTAGCATGTGCAATGCCTCTCCCCCACTCCCAGCACAGTCATGTTGCTGTCGCACTGAGGTTGTAGACACTGTCTACAGGTTGGGAAGGATATGATTCCTTTCTTCTGCACACACAATTCATAATGAAAATACTGATTAGCCATTAACTATAGATGAACAAGTGATGGTATTCTAATACATTGGCACACACAACGTTGCTCTAATTTTCCAGCTGTTGAATCAAACACAATGTTGGCTTACATAACAGAACCAAATAATGTTCTATTTTGTAAGCATTATCAAAAATTAGTCTTGCAAGCAATGTCAAAGAAAAATGTTACAGTATAAGCCTAGCTAAAAAGAAATACATTTTTTCATCCCATACTTTCTATGCAGACATGGGCTCCTTCCCTTGATATGGTGTCACCATTTATTCTGGTCCAGGGCTGCTTTCTCCAGTAAGCCCCATTTAGTCATGTACTTGACTATGATGTCCAGACAGTTGTTGGGGCTTCAGCCTCTAAGTGAAAGACTCTATCCTTGCTTGTGTTTGTATGACTTTATTTGCATTCTGTCATCTGTTCTTCCACCACATCCTCATTTTTTTTCAAATGAAGGAAATGGTTGCTAACACATGGAAATAGTGAGGATAACATGTAAAACTACTGAACATAATGTGAACTGGAATGTTAGAATTCTGCTTGCTCCAGTCAAGACTGAGATAAAGCAGAGAAATTAAGGAAGCAGGCAAGTAGAAGGAAAATATTTTTTCCAGGTATATGTCAGTGTCTTCTTGTTAAGTTTCCTTAGCAAGTTTTAAATAATATGAAAAATGTTATACTGATAGTATTTTTCTAATTTCCTTGCCAAACTGTCCCATTGCAGTTATCTATGTTGGTTGCAAAGTTCTTGATAAAATATCTTGCAGTGAGTTTTAATGGCATTATTTAAAACAGGGGTGGGCAAAATAGGGCCTGTGGGCCAGATCCAGCCTGTGAGACCATTCTATCTGGCCTGCAGGCCCCCTAAAAAAATTTAGAAAATTAACATTGATCTGTCCTTGGTTCCTGTCAAAAATGAGAGAAACCAGGGGCAGTAGGACCCAGGGGAAGCCTGGTGGGTTCCTGCAACAGGGCCCGCTTGGCCCCACCCCCCCCATCTGGAAGCCCCAGCAGGGGCTTCTGGCCTGGGACCATGTGACTGCACCACGCCAGAAACTCAGGTAAGGGTAGGGGAGGAAGGGCAGGGGAGGACCATGGGCAGGGAAGGAGCCCAGGGAATAGCAGCCCCTTGCCTGCCCCTTGACCTGTACTCCCTGCTGCAGCTGTTTGTAGACCATGTGGGGCTGTCCTGATCAGGCACAGGTAGCCCTGTGTGGGCTGCAGGTGGCTGCAGTGTGGGGCGCTGGCCATGGGATGGGTGAGGAGCTGCTTTTCCGGTGCTCAGTACCAGCTTGTAACGCACCTCTGCTGCCAACCTGGGCCCCATGCTGGGGCTCACCTGTTGGTGGCAGCATCTGCAGCCCCCCAGCTTGCCACATTGGGCAGTGTTTGCTGCTGGTGCCCACCCAGAGCTTGCGCGCTGGGCAGCCCAGAGGCAGCGGTGGCAAACACTGCCCGATGCAGCAAGTGGGGGTGGGGGGCACAGCTGCTGCCGCCATGGCACAGCCCTGACGAGGTGGCTGCAGTGTGGGGCGCTGGCCATGGGATGGGTGAGGAGCTGCTTTTCCGGTGCTCAGTACCAGCTTGTAACGCACCTCTGCTGCCAACCTGGGCCCCATGCTGGGGCTCACCTGTTGGTGGCAGCATCTGCAGCCCCCCAGCTTGCCACATTGGGCAGTGTTTGCTGCTGGTGCCCACCCTGGCAGCGGGGGGTGGGTTACAAGCTGGTGCTAAGCACAGGAAAAGTGGCCCCTTGCCCACTCTGTGGTGGGTGCCCTGTGCTGCAGCTCCTTGCAGCCCACATGTGGCTGCCTGTGCCTGCTCAGGACAGCCCCACACGGACTGCAAGTGGCTGTAGCAGGGAGCACCAGCCATGGGGTGGCTGAGGGACCACTTTTCCCCACACTCAACACCAGCTCCTTACCTGTCACAGAGCAGGGGGTTGGGGCTGCACACTTCTCCCTGCCTGTACCATAGGGGTGGGGGCACTGGGAGTGAGCGGGAGTGTGAGACCCACACCAGTGTCCTGGGGCTAGCGTCGGTGGGGCCCAGAGCAGGGCAGCAGGAGTACAGAGTCCTGGCTGATGGGGGCTCTATATAGCCAGGCCAGCTCCCCCCTCTCCCTGCTGGTGCAGCCTACCCTGGCTCCACAGACCCCTGCCAGCCTGCGCTGCACCTGGGCCCCACCGGTGCTGGCCCTGGAACATTGGTCCCAAGACACTGGGACATGGGTCCCAAGATGGTGACCAGGGGGCAGGGCACCTGTCAAGGGACGAGGCTACCCATGCAGCTCTCAACAGCTTGCCAAAACTGGTTACGTGGCCCTCCACCCAAAATAATTGCCCACCCCTGATTTAGAAGCTCTTCCCTCTCTACTCACTTCCTCCCCATCTACAAAAATGTCATAATTTCTATGCTTATGACACAGTTTTTAATATCATAATAGTTAAATATCTTAAGAATGGGAGAAAAATAGAAAGTTAGTGAATGATTAAATATGCAACTGAAAACAACTTTATTTTGAAACCCTATCAGTTTCTCAAATAAGTTATCTGAGTTGCATTGACCAGATCATGAATAGAGTCAATGCTGACAAATACAGAATGAAAACTAAGATCAGCACCGTAAGTAATGTGTACTTAAGGGAAATGTGTATCTTTCATTTAATAATATGCCAACTTGTTCAATTGTTTCTAAATCTTTATTAAAGGTAATAATTATTTTCAATAAAATGCATCAAAATAGAGATGTATAATTCACGTTTCACAGCCACTCATTTTCTATCCCAAAATATTGCACTGTAAATTAATTTACTTTCGTATTTTAATATCTTACTGGATGTTAGCTGAAGGTATCAGGTTAGTAGGAGCTACTGGGGAGCATGTTGGATTTTATTTTATTTTATTTTATTTTTGTCTGTGAACCCCTAAGTTTGGGTCAAAGATACTGAGGTCGCTCCCACTGCACATCTTAAGGAAGAAATATGAATACAGGAATCTATTCTGGAGAACTGAATAAAGGCACCGTGTACTGACAGTTTTAGTACAGGTATCCCTCTTCTGCTTCCTGATGGGTTGTGCATTCTTTTACAGTACAGCATCACAGCTGTCCTAGTGGTGTTGCTCAAACTGCAGAATTTCTTGTGAGCAGAAATGCTGCACCAATGGACAGGCTGGAAGTGAGGGAATACTAAGTCATTGGGCATGTCTGCATGTGCCCCTATGGTGCCATTGGTGCTGTGCCATCATTTAGCACTTCCAAAAGGCAGTACAGGCAGTAAAAGCCCATACTGTGCTGTGCCAGTGGTGCAAGGTTATTTTTAGCCACTACATTGCCATAGCAATGTGCTATATACCAAGGGAGCACACTGCTACACTGACCTAGCAGCAGCATCATGGTTTTTGTCTGCAGACACTACGTCACCATAGTGCATTGCTATGATGGCATGGCATTGCATGCAGATAAATCCACGGAGGCATTCATTTTACACTCTTTTTTTTTTTTTTTTTTTTTAATTATATCTCATAAGGATAATCCTGAAATGCATATTTTATTTTGACAATATCTTCTAGTGAAGTGAAGATGATGTAGTTTGTGTTAGGGTATAGTCTTCTCTAGTTTGCTATTTCAGCTTCACCTGCATGACACAGTATTTGTTTCTTCGAGACTTCCAGATGGAAGTACCAACTTTTAAAGGGAATTTGGTGATCGTTTTTATGAGGTCAGGAACAAGCCTCAGTTTATGCCCACCATTGTTAAATTTTCTCGATAAAAGTAACAATTATATGTGTTTTATAGTATAATGAAAATGTTTTCTAACAAGCAAAATAACTACATGATAAAACAAAACCATAACTCCCTCTTCATATTTTTTCCCCTGCACTTTGTTAGTACATGTACTTTTAGTGCCCTTGCGCCTTTGGTAATAAGCATTTCTTTTTAATAGCCTTATTTGTATAATCCCCACTTCAGCAATTTGAGAGTATATCTTAGTGATAAAATACTTTTGGAGAGTATCTATTCAATTAAATACTTAACTAGATATAATCAGGATGCCTCCCTAGATATCAGCCCTTGTTTTATTTCAGTCACTGGAGCCACTGTATAACTAGTCTTTCCTTCAGTCTATTTCTATTGACTATTACATTTTAAAACTATTGCTTTAACATCGTCTAGTCCTGAGAATTCTGTAGTCCTTATTCATGCAACATTTACTGACTGACTTCAATGAACCTTTGGCTCCCCTAAGGAATGATGATTAAAATTAACTACATTATGACCTGTGCTACCACCAATTCATTTTGTTTCTACTACTTGTTTGGCAGATTTAAATGACAGAGAAGTAAAAGGTCTGGTTGCAGAAGCTTTGCCTACACTAGGATGACTACAGTCCAGGTATTATCCCTTCTTCCTGTTCTCTGGCTGTATGAAGTGATTCTGGAAATTCTTCTGTTCTCCCTTTCGCAAGCAGCAACATTATCTTGTACTTTTGAAGTCAATGGGAAGATTGCCATTTACCACAATAAAATTAGGTTCACAAGTGCAGAAATGATTATCAGGATGTTACTGGCAATTTTGGGATGGATAGACACCTCCCACAGCAGCTATCTGGCATCTTGCTGACCTGTCAATTGGAGCCACTGGCTTAAAAGAAAGTGATATATTTTTACATGATGTATCATTGTAAAAGAATAGACAATGTCTTTTTTCTTTGTGAAGCTATTTTATCCTACCAAATTTTGAACTGTCCTGGGAATGAAATAGGGTTGGCTAGCTCCTGACTTCAGCCTAGATAGAACACATTTCTATCTAGTACAGATCTCAGCAAAACAAACCCAATTAAAGTTAAACTTCTTAAATGCATTCCAATTTATGAAAGCAAATGAAGAGCCCTCTCACTTATCCTCTTATTGCTGCTTAGGCGCTGGCTGATATCAGGAGGAATTTTTGTCCAGATGTTAGACAATATCCTGGAGTAAAACAAGCTTTGGATCACTTTCCCTTGCCAGGTTGGCCTGGTTTTATGGTTTTAGGAACAGCTTGGATATGTTTTGTGAAAGTACAATAGTACCTAAATGGCTGTCTCATCTTGATTTAGAGGTTTTAAAAATATCCCTATTGTTAATTCATCATAAAACTCCATACTGACATTTTAATATGCAATTTCTATGTCATGTTGGCTTTCATAAGACTTCCTGTTCTTTTAGGAGAACACTTGTTTTTATAGAATGGGGTTGGGGGAGAGGGGTGCATTTAAATTCCACTTCCAAACATAGCATAAGTCAAAATAAGTTATTCTCAATTAAACACTGAGTCTATTATTTGAACTTTTTTTTTCAAATATAAAGGCTGATTATAGATGTAATACTCTATTAAATCTATTTAAGGCCCATAGAAAAATATTTTGCTCCATATACAAAATATCATTGTTTTGTTGAAATTGTGACTCTCTGAAGATTAAGATAACTGGGCTCTGACTGTGGACAATAAAAACTTACTTGGCCTGCTTAAGGGTTTATTTCTGAAAGATGCACACTATTGCTGAGAAGGCTAAAATCCTTTCAAATGCCATTGACTTCAGTGGTTGGAGAGGAGGATGCTTAAGGCCTCTTGAGATGCTGTGCACCTCACAAGATTGTTCCCTAAGAAAGTGAATTGAATGATTAAACATAAGAATGTCAAACAGCGAGAAGGTGCTGCAGAACTTGATTCTCTACCTAATTACATTTCTCTTTTCTTGATTGCAGTTATTCAACACAGAAAGTAAAGTTGAATCGAAATTAAAATCATTCACTTTAAACTAAAGTTTTCACTTATGAATGTTATTATTTACTAGGTTGTATAAAGTTATTATTATAATACTAGTACTTAGGCTTCAGCCAAGTTAAGACTTTGTTATACTAGCATTTTGAATGCACAACAAATAGTTATAGACAATCCCTGAAGTTGAATGAATTTGTAATTTTAATTGCCTATTTTTGGTGATTCAGTATGATTATAGACTGTATCTAAATATAGTACTATAAAAAGGAATGCTAGGTAGGAAAACCAGAAAGCCCCCTAGCAGCTGGCCATTACTTCTGCAAACTATTTCCCACATATTTCCATTATGTTTCCTTTGTTCCGATGTCTTCACTGATTAGTCTAACAAAACTAAAATTGGTAGGAAATAAACTAAGAGCAACTGTATACTCCTTTCCAATACTACTTGTATTGCAGTACTATGGGAGGGCACTCGATGTGCCTGCCACTTTAAGAAGTCAGGCAGCCTGCTGAGCCACTGGCAGGTGAGGGTCTGGGCTAACTGAGGAGTCAGCTGACCTAGGGGGTCAGAAGTTGAAGCTAGGTCTGATTAAGGAAGTCAACCGATTGGAATAGAGGGCTGGGTTTAGACATGGTATAAGACCAGATCCTGTGAGCAGGGCCGGCAGTAACATCTTAGGAGCTTGTGAAGGAGCATCACCTAATAGGAAGGCTGCCCTTCCTGAATGTTAGCAAGGAGATCTGGAAATACATCTGGAGATATGGATAGGAACTAAGGGAATGGAAGAGGTTCCTGGGGACCAAGTGTGGGGTCCAGAGCTCTGAGAAGGTGGCTGAGTGCTTGGGGCCCAGTTAGAGGTCAGCTGAGCCCAGAAAGAGAGGGGTTGAGTGGAAAGGGGCTGAGTGTTTGAGAGACCTTGTGGAGGGGCTGGGTGAACCCAGTGAGTGGGGAAGAGTACCAGAGCCTATCGAGGGGTCCAGATAAGCCCAGAGAAGGAAGGGGTTATGTAGGAAGACCTATGGAGGGATGTGAGCCCAGAGAGAGGAAGCAATCTATGGAGGGACCTGAGAAGGTGGACCCACAGATAAAAGAGGGCTGACAGATGGAGGACTAACCCTGGGAATCTCAACTGGCCTGTGTAGGGCCAGGGCCCAGGAGGGGCCAAAGGATGAAATAGACCATGGCAGAGAAGGCCAGAGCCAGGAGAACCTGGAGTTCTCAATTGGTCTGAGGTGGGGCCAGGGCCTAGAAGAAGCCAAAGGTCCTTGTGTGGCCACAGCTGAGAAGTGGTCAAGGGGAATGCAGCCTGGGATGATGATGGCTGGTGTTAGGCCATCTGAAGAGAGAGGATCAATGAAAGGGGTCTGAGAGTGAGCTGGGGGCCAGAGATGGAGGACTCAGATGTGAGATGGAGACAGGGCCAGGAAGCCTGGTGGCTAGCAGCTCAGGAAGGGTGTAAGACATCTTGGGGGAGCCCAGAGAGGGACAAGTAAGATCAGGAAGGCCTGAAGACCGGTTCTGGGTAAGACCTGAAACTGCATCCTACTGGAGCTGGTTAGCTTGGTGGGGCTGTCTGTGGCAGAGCAGCCTCTATGGAATGCCATGCATGGGCCACTTCAGTGAAAGGCAAGAATTGGGCACCAGAAAGCCTCAGCTTCCACTTCCGTGTGGGTTATCCCATGGAGGGGGAAGGCTAGGGGAGCACACCCCAACAGAAAGGCACTCGGCAAGGAAGACCATCTGGATTTAGAGGCCCAGTGAGGGGACCACATAGGTCCAGGGGCCCAGTGAGAAGCCAGGGAAGACCAGGCCCATGAGGGTTTCATAGTTTCATAGTTTTAGGGTCGGAAGGGACCAAATAGATCTTCTAGCCCGACCCCCCGCCAGGGCGGGAGAACAACAAAAGAACCCTAAAAACAAAAAACGGGACTCAAATGAGTCCAGCCAGGTAGGTATCCAGCCTCTTCTTAAAGATCCCCAGGGTAGGGGCCAGCACCACCTCCCTTGGAAGTTGGTTCCAGCTCCTAGCCGCCCTAACTGTGAAGTAGTTTTTTCGGATGTCCAATCTGTACCTCCTCTCCATCAACTTGTGCCCATTATTCCTTGTTATGCCAGCAGGGGCTAGGGGAAACAGCGTCTCCCCCAAACCCTTCTGGTTCCCCCTAGTGAGTTTATAGACGGTCACCAGGTCCCCCCTCAGCCTTCTCTTGTGGAGGCTGAATAGGTTCAAGTCCCGCAGTCTCTCACTGTAGGGTCTGCCCTGTTGTCCCCGGATCATGCGGGTGGCCCTCCTCTGGACCCTCTCCATGTTGTCCACATCCCTCCTGAAATGGGGCGCACAGAACTGGACACAATACTCCAGCTGCGGCCTGACCAGCGTCGCATAGAGGGGGAGGATCACCTCCCTGGCTCTACTCGAGATGCACCTGTGGATGCACGACAAGGTCCGGTTAGCCCTGCCAACCATGACCTCGCATTGTCGGCCCATGTTCATCTTGGAGTCAATAATGACACCAAGATCCCTTTCCGCCTCCGTGCTCTCAAGTAGGGAGCTCCCCATCTTATAAGTGTGCTGCTGGTTCCTACTACCCAAGTGCAGCACCCTGCACTTGTCCGTATTGAAACGCATCCTGTTCCTGTCTGCCCACCCCTGTAACCTATCCAGATCCTTCTGCAATCTCTCTCTCCCTGCTAGCGTGCTCACCTCCCCCCAAATTTTGGTGTCATCAGCGAATTTAAACAGGTTGCTCTCCACCCCAACATCAAGATCGCTGATGAAGACATTGAACAGCGCAGGGCCCAGGACCGAGCCCTGAGGGACTCCACTACCCACCTCCCCCCAAGTCGAATATGATCCATCCACCACCACCCTCTGAGTGCGACCCTTCAGCCAATCTGCAATCCATCTGACCGTGTAGGCATCTATGCCACAGTCGCCTAGTTTACTAATTAGGATGGGGTGAGAGACGGTGTCAAAGGCCTTGCTGAAGTCCAGAAAGACTACATCCACCGCGACACCTACGTCCATGGCCTTAGTGACCTGTTCATAAAAGGTAATCAGGTTGGTCTGACAGAATCTCCCCCTAATAAATCCATGCTGATTGCCCCTGAGCATCATCTCGGATGCCGGCCCATCACAAATGTGCTCCTTGATGATCTTCTCAAAGAGCTTCCCCAGGATTGAGGTAAGACTGACGGGCCTATAATTGCCCGGGTCCTCCCTTTTCCCTTTTTTGAAGATGGGGACCACATTAGCTACCTTCCAATCGTCTGGCACCTGGCCCAAGCACCACGATCGCTCGTAGAGCCGTGCCAGGGGCCCTGCAATAACCCCAGCCAGCTCCCTCAGCACCCTGGGGTGGAGAGCATCCGGACCCGCTGACTTGAACGCGTCCAGCCCCTCCAGAAGCTCTCTAACCCGGTCCTCCCCAACCTGAGGTCTGAAGGCGATCCCCTCGCGTCCGGCTTCTATCACAGCAGGGAAGTCCCGGTCCCTGCACAAGAAAACGGAGGTGAAGAATTGGTTAAAGAGGTCCGCTTTATCCTCTGACGCAACCACCAGATTGCCCCGCATATCCTGCAGGGGCCCCACATTACCCGGCGCCTTCTTCATCCTCCCAATATATTTGAAAAAGGACTTTTTGTTATCCTTAATCCTGGACGCTAATCCGAGCTCTATCTCCGCCTTGGCCTTCCTAACAGCCCGCCTGCAGGCCCGAGCAGAGGAGGTATACTCCTCTTTGGAGATTACACCCCCCTTCCACCGGGCGTACGCCACCCTTTTGGCAAGCAGGCATTCCCGGACACCCTTGGTGAGCCAGGGGGGCTTTTGGACACTCCTGCCCGCCTTGCTTCTTGTCGGGATGGACACCCCTTGGGCCCCGAGTATCGTTTCCTTAAGGAACGACCACTCCTCTTGGACGCTGAGTTCCTCTGCCCTCAAGGACCCCAGTTCCTCTCCCACTAATCTCCTCATCTCACTGAAGTTGGCCCTCCTGAAGTCTAGGGCCACCACCTTGCTGCGGGCCCTTGACACTCTACGCTGGATGGTGAATTCCAGCACGCGATGATCACTATTGCCCAGGTGGTCAAGAACCTGGAGGCCTCTTACCAGGTCGTCGCCTGCGGCCAGGACCAGGTCCAGCAGGGCATCTCCTCTGGTGGGACTGTGCACCTCCTGAATCAAGTGGAGGTCCTGCAACTCGGCCAAGAACCTCCTGGAGCGGTCCGTCCCGGCTGACTGCTCCTCCCAGCAGATGTCCGGGTAATTAAAATCGCCCATGACAACTACATCCCTTGCTTTTAGTGTCTCCGCAAGCTGGCCTGAAAATTCCCTGTCCAGCTCCTCCTCCTGATTGGGGGGTCTGTAATAGACCCCCACCGTCAAATCCCTCTCGCCTTGCCCCCCCTGGATCTTGACCCAGAGCACTTCAGCTCGCCCTTCCCCTGACCCCATACTGCTGGCAGAGGATGTGTAGTGCTCCTTGACATAAAGTGCCACCCCCCCCCCTTTTCTGCCTTCTCTATCCCGCCTGTCCAGCCTATAGCCCCTAATGTTAACTGCCCAGTCATGGGATGAGTCCCACCATGTCTCTGTTAACCCTACGACATCTGGATTTGAACTAGCTATTCTGAGGGCGAGTTCTTCCTGTTTGTTCCCCATGCTACGAGCATTGGTGTACAGGCATTTAAGGCCTTGCAAGACTGTGTGCCCCCCCACCCCCTGATTAGCCAGACCATCAGGACCCCTGTTACTTACCTTTGCACCCCTTGCCCTGATGGCGTCTCCTCGTCTTCCTGCAGCCCCCTCCCCCGGTGAGTCTAGTTTAAAGCTCGCCGTACGAGATCAGCCAACCTGGAAGAGAAGACACGCTTGCCATTAGGGGAGAGATGAAGCCCATCCCGCCCCAGCAATACAGAAGTACAGCAAGGAACCAGGGAAGACTGGGACCATGTGGGTCCAGCAACCCAGTGAGGGGCTGGGGAATAGAGGATAGAACTAGATGCGTCGAAAGCCTGGAGTGGTGAAGCCCATTGAGGGCCCTGAGGCTGATAATGAAGCCCAGTAAGGGGTCTGTGGTATATAGTGGCCTGGAGATCTCCTGGGAGAGTGGAGAACTAAAAGGTCCAGGACAAGTGACAAAAACGGGGCTGGTAGCCTGAAGAGTGACTGGGAGAGAGACCAATGGGCCTAGTAGCCCAGGGAGTAGTTGCATGAGACTGAGGTTAGGGGCAGAGGAGAGACTGAGGGGTCTAGCAACCTGAGTGGGAACAAGAGGGAGACAGGGGTTTGCCAGCCCAGGAAAGGGCTATGCAGAGAGACCAAAAGGTCCAAGGGCCTGGACTGGGGCTGAGAGAGGCTGCATAAGCAGTGGGGATGCCATCTGTGGGGCATGGGGCTTGGTATAGGGAAGGTACAGAGCCATGCAATTGGCCCATAAGGCCAGGACCACAATCTGGGTGTTCATTGTAATAAGACCAGGAAGGCCTCCTGCACTCTGTATAACAAGCAAGATCAAGGCATGATGGGCAAAACCTGGGCAGACTGCCCATAGAGCAGGGTATCTAAAAACAAATTTGGGGGTACCCTGTGGCAAGTACCAACAGCCTACAGCATTATAGGCTTGTGCAAGGAGCTTTATTAAAGAACAGAAGACAACGTATCTCTCTCTCTCTCTCTCTCTGTCTTTTTAAACAGCGCATCTAAGGGTTTAATCTCCTTAGCAGAAGCACATAATGAAAGATCCATGAAAATGTTAAATATATTATACATATAATAAAAAAAAAATCTGGAGAAAAGATCTCTATCTGTAGAATCTAACTGCACTGTGAAGGAAATATCTGCTCATCCTGTTGTATACAGTCAATTAATCCAAAGACCTGATACTTCAAATACATATGAATATTTATTTCCTCACCTCTTTTTGCAAAATAGGTAGAATTAAGGGAGAGACCCAATTCAGAATATAGCAGTTCAGAGCTTTGTGTGTTCTATAGGTACATTTTCCATGGCTTCATTGTCCAGTGGGACAAAAAGCAAGTCATGGACCCTTCACATCTGGAGCAGTTCAGTGGCATCTTTTCCCACCTCTACCCAGAATCATTTGAAATCTTTACTTCTGATCTTTTCTGTAAATGAGCAAAGATGGAATAGAATAGTAATAAATTGGCTATGCTAGTTATAAGAACTAGTCCTGTTCCTATTTTAGCTGAAAGGTGAAAAAAACACTGTTTTTTATAGTGATGATCGATCATGCACACCTATGTTAGACTCTGTAAACCTTTGGAATTGAACAAGTTTAAAATTTTATGCTGCCTTGTATTTCAGTCTTTAAAATAATATGTTCCCATAAGGGAGACATCTGTTGAAGTGTTTCACTTCCCAGGGTACAGCATTTCTCAGAGTTTAAGTTTAATAAGATAGGGTAGAATTCTGCATTAATGGCATGTGGCTAAAGGCAACAGGTTTTGCAACTCTGAAATCCAGGAGTGTGTTTCAAAGACTTCAGCATAAACTTTTGAAGAGAGGAGCAGGTTCTTTGTGTGCCTTCTCTTCCCTTTCTCCACTGCCTTCCCTGCACACAGGATAAGGGAGAAATCAAGCAAATTCCAGTAATAACAATCTCAGTATTTGAAGTACTGATTAATAAATGTGAGCACCAGCATTGTGCCATAATTTTGCTAGCTAACACAAACTATTTCAGCTAAATGATTTTTGGCTAAAGTTTAATTCCTTCTTGTATAATACTGTGACACAAAAGAACACATCACACAGTTGGATCATCCATTTGCTGTGAATAGGAAGAAGTTATACTGCTAAAGATTAAATATGAATAAATATCACATATTTTAAACTGCTATACTTAAATTGTCATATTTAAAGATTTATATTTATTTGCATTCAGCTTTCCAAGATACAGGGGCATTAACTGACTTCTTATTCTTTAAAAGTATGAAACTGAAAATACCAAGTCCAAATCTCACAGCATTAGTGGAAATGCCAGTGAAAGTTTGCCAAAAGGGGGACCTTTGCTGAATACACAGAATTCAGATCACAGCAGGGCCAGTTAAGTGGCTTGCCTGTTTACTTCAAAATGCAAGCTCTCTTTACAATACTGTAATTTGGTACATAAAATGCCATCTTTTAAGTGTACTTCTGAAGTGATGACTCTAAGCACTCTACCAAAGGAATATAATGCAATTATTATTATTCATTAAAGTGAAAATATGATGCAGGGCAAAGATGTAGGATGTTGATGTGACTCACAAAGCTGTTTGGAAATTCAGTCCTTTGTGTGTCTCTGGCAAAAAAAGAGGCAGTATGCTTGTATACAAAATCATTAACTATTTCTAATAGCGTTTTTCAAAAAATGAATAAACTTTGGCAAGGTTTCTTGGAAAGAGGCTGAAGAACACAGCAAGCTGAAACACAACATGTTCCATTGATATCCCTTCAGCAAACTCAGCATCCTCAGAAGATGTCACATTATCAAGATTGAAAGCAGTAGGTTTGAAAGGTACTCAGATAAGGCTGAAGGGAAGCCAGTTGCAAAGGAAATCCTTAGAGAAACTAGTCAAAACAATCTGCTCTTCTTTTGTTGACTTGTCCTTGATACCCAGGCAGTAAGAAGGGTAAGAAATAACTTATTTTGCCTCAAGCTTGTCAGGAAACTGTGTCCCTTACTTGTATCTGAGAACATACCTACAGTGAACTCTGTATCCACAAGCATTGTGACTGGGCCTAGAGATAAATCATCACAGAAAGGTCAGTGACCTCTAAATATCTAGCTTAGCAAGAAAATCACTAAGGATTGCAGTATTTTAGTACTGCACTAATCCACTATCTTTCATTGTGCTTCTGTTGTCAATTCATAGCTCTGGTCTTAATATGCAAAGCTATTGAAAGTCTGAACCAAGCCAAACTGAGACTACCTGTGCTCTACTAGTTCACTGAAATAGTTGTGCTCCTATGGACAATGCTGACAGTACCATATTTATTAAAAGATGACGTTTCCCTCCCCATTTAACACGGTGGGGGAGCCCCTAGTCTCACAGTTGAGTATGAGGTGACACAAGGCAGGCAGCTACCGCTTTAGCCCCAACCTTGAGTTGAGGCTGTAACTACAGCTGCTGCCTGCTGTCTGTCTTCTGCTTCTGTACCCCCTGCCACTCTTCCCCTGCAGCCATGGTCCCTGTTGCCCTCTATCCCTCCCCTCCCCACCAGGCTGCTTCTACCCTCCCTCCACATTGCACTCTTCCTTATCTTTGCTCTGGTGTTGGTAGAGCATGGGCCAGCCCTGTAACAGCAGTGGCAGACTCCATGCCATTGCTATTGGGCCAGACTGGAGCCATGCTGCAGCTGTGTGGGACAGGCACAAGAGGGGTAAGTTGGAGGGGCAGGTAGAAGGGGCAAAGCTTCATGCTTCCCCCCACTTCCTTTCATATGACCTTAATCTGAAGAAGGTGTATAATACATCTGTTACACATCCATGATGCTAAAGGATCACTAATCAACCCAGAGTGAATACGGAATACACCCCACACAATTCAACTTAATTAAAATCTAAATTTATTAAATGCATTAACAGTTTCTACATAGCGAGACAGAAAAACAGCTCAGTGATCTCACCCAATCCCAGATGTTACTCCACTTCAGAGAAAAGCTGGCCAATCAATTCTTGAAAGGAGAGGGTGGTCATCCATGGGTAGTGCTGTTTTTCAGTCCAGATATTGTTGGATGGTGACATACCCAACTTCTTTGTCGCCCCCCCTTTTATGCTTTTTCTTTAACTTTACTCCTCTGACTCTTCATTTCCAGGTACTGTTGATTGGTTTCCCTGTGATCATCATACTGTTCATGTTTTTATCCTGGCTTTGTATTCCTTTGTTCCAACAAACTCATCACATGCACACATCTTAATTTGGTGTTTTACTGGTGTCTTAATTTGAGCATGCCCCAGACTCCTAATTTGGTCTGTCCATCAAAACCGGAAATTCCAAAGGCTCTGAAATTGGACACTGTCCCATTGATCCCTTCTTATCACCTTACACTGACATATCCAATCATGTCATAACTCTGATTTACTTGGTTAGTGCCAAGTTCAGTCAATCTGAGCTAGTAACAAGGCCAACATTTCACATACCTATGTTGATAATGCTGGAACATAAACTCCCTGTGAAAGTGAGCTCAAGGCTTGCTGATAATGCAGACACAGGCAAAATGAAAAAAGTAAAGTTCAAATAATAATGAGGCTATATAAAAACTTAAGCAATGGTTAAATAAAGCTGAATATAAAAGAGAAGTTTAAATAATACTATAATTCACCACTCAGGCAGGTGTAACTAAAACTAAATGTAACAAGCTACCCTAACACATCCACTACAGCTAGACGCTCTCTCAGAAGCTTTACCTTACAGGTACTCAAACCTGTACAACAGTGAATGCCCTAGAAAAAGTGTTCCCCATGTTAGTCCCTTTTAGGGTTAGCATAGATTGTATATAAAATTTGATGCTACATAATTAACTGAGTTGTACAAATGGTTATAATATTATGAGCCTTGAGCCAGAAATCTTCTTGATTGGCTATACAAATAGTTTACTGAATACAGATATGGGGATTAGGAGCTGGAAAAAGGCTGGGTTACTAAAAAATAACAGGGGTGGAATGTACAGAAACTAAATTCCACCAGGGATCTTGCTAAAAAAAGTATCACTATTTATAGTTACTGTATGAATCTAAACTATTCATATTAGGAGTTTTCCAGTAGACTAATGATTCAATGAGAATACTTATTTTGTATCAGTCACTTGATAACATTTCCGTGTATGGGTTCAGAGCCTTGGGTACTAATTATATTGGCATCTATGGCATTATGGTTATTTATATTGACTGAAGACCCGGTCAGTTTTATTTATGTCAGGCTTATTCTCAAAAGATGTATTAAAAAAGGTAATCATTAAGGAGAATTTGGGATAAATGGTTACAGGGAAATGTGTTTTTTCAAATGTTAAGTTAGTGAGGAGATTGATTCTATTTTATGTTATGTAATCTCTCTAACAGATTGCATGTTAAAAGAACAAGTATGTAACAACTGTCTGCATTTTCCTCTACTTTTGGGATGTAAAAATCAGTTAGGCTTAAGGTTCCAGGAACAGAAAAAAAGATGCATCTAATGGACTCTTCTTCCCATTCCATTAAAAAAGCAGATCTGGCTATTAAGCTACATGTATTTCAGTTAAAGAAACATCATTAGGATTATTTGAAATAGATAAGGGAAGAAAAAATCATTAGTGGATTTGATTCATACTTAAAATGAACAACAGAATTTGTATTGTGTCTGAGGTACTGAGTACTTTTGCCCAGGAAAAGGCTGTAATTTAACTGGTTGAAGATTGCAAAATATTTTCATAGTATAAGCTCCCATATGTTAATAGTCTTCTTTAGTAATCAGAGAAAGAAAAGTAAAAAACAAAATATACAGCTCAGAAAACTAGTCTGACAATGCTTTGGTTTGTTTATAGGTTTAATTTAAAACCAGCTGTTTAGTTTATTGTGCTTTTAATCTCATGGTTACATATCATAGTTAGCTTTCCTATTAATTTTCCAGTGCTTTTTGTATATTCTCAATTAAAAGGCAGGGTAGATGTGCACCTTATAAACTAAGAATTGTGTGAGCTTTAGTAAGCAGCAGCTTGCTTCAGATGCTAGGAACAGGCTGCAGGAAGCAGAACTTCTAAATAGAAAACAATGACTAGAATAGGAAGGAAAGGGGGAGGAGAAAAGAAGGCTTACTGCTTGGAGAGGCAAAAAGTCTAGGAGAGAGAAACAAAACAGTTAACCCACCGAGGGTCATATGGGTTATAAAAGTTATTCCAGGTAATGGGAAAAGAATTGATAGACTTAGTTTATTTAATACACTCCAGTCTGTGGATGTTTGCCTATTTTCACAACTTCCCATTCAAATTCATTTTTAAAGTTTTGTTGTCAGAGAACAACCACTCTGAAATTTAGTTATGGAAAACCCAAGAAGGTTAAAGTGCCATTGGTTTGTGTCCTTTTTGGATTTTAGCGTTCATCTATTCTTTCACATAGCGATGACCCTGTTTGAACTAGTGAAGATGTGGTCTGTGATGATGAGGGGGCCCAGCTGGCAACTGGGGCTTGAGAAACGTGTAGTTCCTTGGTAAGAATAGGATTATGGGCATTTGTAGATGACAGGGGGGGTTAATTTTCCCTCAAATGAAGCGGTGTTTTTTTTTTTTTAAATCACTGTTTCAATTTATGGCAAAGTTAACCCCTGTGTCATGTGCACCCATGTCGGAGCATGATCCTTACCTGCTTCTCCAGCAGCGGGGAGGGGGAGACCTTCTCTAGCTGGCGGGCAGCGTGGTTGCTGAGCTGCAGGGGGGGACTGGTGTTTCCCTCCACAGCAGCACCCCCCCCCGGGGGTACCTGCCCACAGGCACCCAGCTTGGGCAGTCCCAGGGGGCACTGCAGCTGTGGAGGGAAGTACCGGGCCCCCCACAGCTCAGGCAGGCTCCAAGGGGTGGGGGGAAAATCAGGCTCTCTGCTTGATTTCCCCCCCCCCCCCCCCTTCTGTGGAGCCTGCCTGTGGAGCTGCTGGGCTGCCTGCATGGTCTGCCTGCACAGTTCCTGAGTTGCACAGAGCCCAGTGCTTCCCTCTGTGACTGTAGGGTAGGAAACTCAAACTCCTCAGAGGTGTTTTACTTTGCAGCACCCCAAAGTCATTTGCTGCATTCTGAAGTCATTTAAGGCTCATTATGCTGCCAAATGTGCTACAGCAGCTGGAATTAATGTGCAATACACTGCCAAATGTGCAAACAACAATGCCATTAAAGCAGTGCAAAAGGCATTTAACCCGCTTTAAACTCACTAAAAAGAGTTGTCTACAAATGACCTTAGATAGTTTGTTATTGGAAAGAAACCATTTAAGATGAGGGGAGAGGGGGATCTGTAAACCAGGACAGGTTTTGTCCCCATAACCACTCTGAGATGCTCATCATTTTCCGTGAGGGGTTGGAGGTTATTAGTAATGTTTCTAAGGTGTTGAAGGTGGGGGCTTTGAGTGACAGCAAAAGAGATTATGAATCTCTGCTGTCCTTGTCTCAGGGTTGGTATTGTAGCAGGTCAGAGCAGGGTTCGAGTCTGGTTCTGTTCTGGTTCTGAGTAGCTATGCTTTTAGGATTGTATTTTCAGTGTAGGAATCTTTGTTCCAGGTTCTTAAAATGTGCATCCCAGTCAGTGGGATTAGACCAGATACAATGTAGCATAGAGTTTGGCTTTAGAAGATGAATCTAGAGGTGTTGTTAGGATACGAGCTCCTGGTATGGAGGTAGCTGTAGTGGTCAGTTGGTTTCTGATACATTGTGTGGTGACAGGGCCATTACAGACTTTCAAATATACTCTTTAGCCCACTGGTTTTATCCTGTTTAAGCATAGGAAGATTATGTAGCATTAAAATAATCTAATGTTTTATAATATTTTGACCTTCCCTGAGACTAAAGATGTAATGAATTGTTGGACTATCCATTCTTATCAAAAGGTTTTCCCTGGTAAACACTATTCAAAACAAAGTGATACTGGACAGTTAAGGACTGCTCCAAAGTTTACTGACGGCAATTTGAAGCCTGTCTATTAACTTCAGCAGGAAA
>NW_005841856.1:2037591-2044912 GCF_000455745.1 Alligator sinensis | reverse complement strand
AATGAATCAGATCTTAGAGTTCCTTTGTGTTATTCTGTAGTTTGCTGTGGTATTTTTTTTTTCTTGGTAAAGAAAATACTTTTAGAAACTGAAGATGCAAACAAAATCAAATCCAATGAGACATCTGAATTTCTAATATAATTCATTTAACCTCTCCCACTGAGCATTCCATTGCATCACTTGCATTAAAATTCAGATTTCCAGGAGGGATTTACTCATAAAAGTATAATTTAAAGAAGACTACTTTAGCTCATAATTTTAGATGCTTCTCCTTATTACAGAATACCTTTAAAATTAAGGCTGCCTTTTCTGGGGACATTTCTGTCTGGCTAATGACAGCCTTAATATTTTTCTCTTTAATATATAAACTTTATGTTTTATGGTCTAACAGATGAGTTAGTAAAGTTAAGTATCGCACAAGTAGTGCTTTCCCATAGGTATTAAAATATTAGCATACAACAAACCGTGCAATATGGGAATGAAAAATGTTAAGTAATATATTCTGATATGGAAAGCAGAATAAGTGTTTTTGTAGGGAGAAGGACAGGCTTTTAAGTTAAATTCTGTAATACTTTCAAAACACTTTATAGCATCTTCCATGTGAAAAATATCACTTTATAAACACAGATGGTGAAATATTGACTCCATTGACATTAATGACAAAACAGCTATTGATTTCAATAGGACCACAATTTCGCTCAGAGGATTTGAGTAAATATTGGGCATGATGGGAGCTAAGAGTGCAGAGGGTCTCTTAGGAGGCACTCAGCATTTCCCAGGATTTGTTTGTTATTGATGAACAAATAGCAGCCTGTTTGTTCCCCCTGGTGTTCAGGGTATTATGTTGCAGGAGGTGCTGTCGTTTATGAGACAGACATAAATAAGGCTTCTAATTACTTGTGGTGGGATTAAGGATCACACAGTATTTTTCACAGTATTAAGGATGTTAATTTTGAGGTTCTAGCTTAATTACAATATATGTAATTACATTTGGCCTACCTGCTGTAACCTTTTCAGTAGGATATGGTATTCTTCATTTCCTGTCAGAAACTCATTAACATTGCTGTGCATTTTAAAATTGATGCAAGAAGTGTTTGTATTTCAGTGACAACTGAAGTGAGACCTGGTTGTAGTTTTGTACGTTAGTGCATTTAACTGCATAGTCAGGATTATCCATAGTCAGGATTATATACAATTTGGCTTTCCAAGCATCATCATCTATTACAGGCAGGATTGATTCAGGCCCTGAATTATTCTAAGAAGTTCAGTTTGAAAACTATACTTCAGAATTTAAATTAGCCAAAAATATTTTTGGATGACCCTCTACTTGAAAAAAATATTTATTTTCTTTTGCACCTTTTTATGCAAAACTATCAATGGTCATAGATTGGTTCTAAGTGGTGTCACAATTTGTGGACACTTCAGTAAACCTGGTTTGAGTTCCAAGTTTGCAGTGTGAAAACTGAAATCTGGTAAAGTCCAATTGATGTGCAGTTCCATTAAAAACAATTATGTATCACTCAATATAGAGTAGTTTGTGATCCTTTCACAGCAAGGTGGTACTCAGTAAAAATTAAATATGTTATTTGGAATATCACTAGCTGAATACCATTATATTTTAATATAGGCACAAAAGGCCACTAATTTTTAGCATGCAGTTTCTGCCAGATTTGTTACATCTTCATATTATAAAACATGGCGTGTCATTTTGTATCATTAATATTAATTGTAAATAATAGAAATCCACATTGTGATGCAAAAGGTTAAGTGGGTTGAGTTCTAGCCTGCAGTTCTTCTGGGAAACATTTTGGGGTCTTAGTGTGAGTCTACTTTGCTGTATATAGTTCCTTTAAATAGTTTTTAAGCAGGATACCTATATGCCTTTTTCATCCCAGGGGCAGATGGCAGTCTAGGTTTGAAAGAAATCCACAGAGTGCATTCTTATTTGTTCCCGATAACTTTGTTTCTTTGTACTGGGTGAGTGCTGCCCCCAGGTTAATGCTCTAGTTTTACAAAAACTTTAGTTTGTCACAAGTAGAGCCCACTGTGCCTGAGGAGTAAGAAAGCAATGGGAAGAGAAGTAAGTCATACCAGGGAGGATGGAGTAGAGACAAAAAAGTAGTACCAAGGAGGACAGAGAGGAGAGTCACCAGGGATCCAACAGAACACAATAAAGGTAGTTTGTTTTGAAGCGGAGGAGTCTGCTGTGCTGTTTGAAGCACCAGCACTCTGATCTCTCTTCACCTTGAAGATGGATCTCCTCCCCCTGCTCCCCTCCCCCCCCGCCCCACACCTTCCTAGCCAAAAAGAAGATATTCTGCAAAACAGGGATGCTACAGATTGCTGGGGAGCCAGAAACAGAGAAAAGCCAGTGTCTCAAAGCCAAAGACTTGCTCCTTGTGAAGCCCCTCTAGCGCCGGCTTAGGAGGTCTTTTGGGAAAAGAAGACTGAATAAGGTTTTTTCTTGAGGCGTCCCAAGCCAAAGTTTTGCCCACAATTCCTGACATATTACTAAGATTCTTTCCGTCACAATCATATCCCATAAAATATTGTCAATGAGAACAAAAGAAAACAAAGGAGATTGAGCTGACTGACTACGGGGACCCACATAACTGAAATTAAATAAACTAATTAACCTGCAAGCAAGATGGAAATTATCTGCTAGCAATTATGCATATTGATCATTTATCTCTAATAACTGTTTTCTCAGCTGTAACAGAATTAATAACAAAAGGTGCTTCCCCCCACCACCTTCTTTCTTGCAGCAAGAATGACCTTAGAAAGCCCAAAGTTTCTAAGGTTAATATGATTTCCATTATTTTCAATTTTAAAAAGTCAACCTATCTATGCATAGAATGATGCAATCTTGAGAAGTGTTCAAGCATCTGCTTAAACTTGGTTGATTGCAATGAGATGTAATTGAATGCTCCTAAATTTAAGTATATGGTCAAGCATTTTTCTCCTGAACTGGGGCCTATAATGGTGACTGTGCTCTCCATGGTGCTTGCTTCATCTGAATTACTCCCAATAATAACTACTAAAGATGAATAAAATTCAAAACTTGCACACCACTGAAATTCCAATTAAAATATTTACTTACATTCTGAATTTGGATAAAATATTATAATATCTGATATTATTCTGGGGAAAAAGAAAAGGTTTAAGATTTTTATTTATCTATTTCCAAACTTTGAAAAAATCAGGTGGATTTGTTTGACTGAATCAATGTGGTTTTGTTCTGGAGTGAGTTCATTAAACTAAATTTTAGACAACAAGGAGATGTAGAGTTTCATTGCTTCATTTCACAATTCTTCACTATAGGGTATGTCCCATGGCTTGACTGCTACTTCCCAATGTGCATCAGGAAGAGGGAAAAGAGAAAAATAAAATGTTTTCTTGAAACTACATTTTTCCATTAAACTTTCCTCCCCCACCCTGTATTTTTATTAGACAATTTATGACTATCATAGTAACCGCAGTAATAGTATTTGGTTTTCCTTTTTTTAACTAGCATGTATTCATGAATAAATACTGAATATATGTATTTACATAAATGTAATCTTTGTAGATGTTGAATTAGCAGTTTTAGAAATCAAAATCTGTCATTGACTATAAAGTCTTCTATAGTGCTCCTGTGAGGACTGCGGTTGGAAATATATAGATAGGCTTGACTAAAGAAGGTAGAATAGTGTAAGGCTGAGTTCAAAGAAAAAAAAATGTTAAATATGTTCCAGTTCTAGAAAAGTAAAGATTTAGTTCTGAGCAAATGCTTAGGGTATTATAGAAGCATTGCTAGCATACATGTAGTGCTGTTCAGATGTAAGTAGGAAGTCTGAGGTATATCCATTGAAAAGAACTGGTGCTAGCGTTTTACCACCTACATCTTATCACCAGGTCTACATTCCCCTTCTCCTCCCAACCTGTTTCTCACCCATTGTCTGCCACAATTTGCATTTTCACTGACTGGCATTCTTGCATACTGGCCTATGGCTTCCATTCTATCACATCCAGGAAGAGCACAAAATGACTGCCGATGCTTCTTCTGCCTGAAGAAAGGTGTTTGTACCCAAAAGCTGGGAAAGAAGAATTTTTCCAACTATTTTAGCTGGTCTAATTAAAGATACTGGATTTACCCAAAGAACCTTGTCTACCTATGTCCTTAAACCAACATGGCTACAACTAACACCCCGAAAACATGGTTTATATTTGATGTCTTTCTTTGAACTCAGTCTTACACTATTCTATCTTTTTGAGTCAATAAATCAAATCAGTAAATTACTGACTGTCTCCACAAGTGGCACTTAAAGTTGAGTTCAGAACCACTGCAGTCACAATGGAACATGTCCCCTGCAGAATAATGTGCTCCTATATGGTTCAGAAGTTGTCACACTAAAAAACACTGTACTTAACAGTGTGATGAGACTCCTAACGGGATGCACAACTTACACACACAGATGTACTCCCCGTACCCTTGGGCATTAGACCCAAGTGATACAAGAAGGTAGACCCTAACATCATTATTGGCAGTAGAGGCAAGAGGTGATAAAAATTGTTGTCTCCATCAACTGTTAAGTGAAGACCCAAATAGATGGAGGCTTAAGAAGCTGAAAAGTCATAAACTGTGTATATAAAAAGTCCACAAGCTCCTGGAAGAGATTAGAGATGCTGAATCAAATCTATGGGTAGCAACAGAGTGGGCCAACCTCTGGGAAAGTTCAGACCTATTCCTACAGCACTTTATACCAACCCTAAATGAGTCCCCCAATGGGGTCCAAGGGAGGACCAACAGAACTGCAGTGGTCAAATAGAATCTGCACATTGAGTGATAATACCAGACAATGGCTTGTAGATTTGGAAGTTGATATCTGATGCCATACAAAAGAGACACAGCGAGATCCTTTGTGCTCCTGCAGGGAAAGCTTTAGTTAAATCTCCCTATTTTGCTGCTGAACAAAACAGAGTTAATATTACAGCAGCCTTGTTACACTGTTATGCTGGTGTCCTTTGATATTGATACAATTGTTACATCCACATATACCCTAAGTTTGCTTCTTGTTTTCAAGCTCTTTTTTTCCCACTCCTGAGGTATTTCCTTAACTTCTGCTTAATACAAAGATTACTGAAAATTCATGAACATACAGCTGATGTTTTTAAGAAATGCTCCCATCTTTCCAGGAAAGAGAATGTGACCATATAGTTCATCATGCTGACTAAAGTCTCATTCATTTCTCTTGTGTATTCTGCTTGGTTTCCTCTATATTTGCTTTTTTGACAATAATATTGATGCATTCTTGCAACATTAAAAGTAATTTCTATCAGAAAGATAATGCTTTAGTAGTTCTGCAACTGTCATGTTTTATATATTTGCCAACATGAAAAAGTAATTATTATTCCCTAAGGAAAGAGCATCCTGATCACATTTGTACGATATGATTCTGTTCCAGCAAATGAAATCTCTTTATATTTCCCCTATTGCTTTGTAAAAAAAAAAAAAAAAAATGTCAGCTATTTGTAAAAGCCTGAAAGATGGTTTAATTTTTAATTTAGCAAGAGCTTCCATGACCTCTCTTTGACAAAATTCAGACCTGTAGGCAGTCAAAATGATTTCACTCTTGCAAATCAGCATTACCTGAATCTTTAAGCATCTAACCTTTGTGCTATGCCTAGAGATACTAAAGTAGCCATATGGTGCCATTTTTGCATAATCAACTCAGAGCAGACTGAAATAGTGTCCAACTGTTTAATTTGCTACACTTGAATCATTTAGAAGACACTTCAAGCAGTTCCAGAGGCCTAGGTATTTTAATCAACAAAGTGGTAGAAACAGAACATTTTAATCAGAAATTGTCTGAAAGTGATTCCTGAATTTCTGACAGCTGTGAAGGTAGGGGTGTTCAGAGATCAGGGAAAAAGATGCCATCTTGATTACCTAAGTAGAGGTCAGAAAAGTGGTCCATGCTTTCTCTTGTGATTACTTTTTTTTTAACTAAATGTCTCCCAAATTGCTGTCTAAAGCTGATGGACTAGTAATAGGCAATGACTAAAAGTTATGAAATGGCATTTCTTTGTAGATCTTGTACTACTTTATACATTGAAATAACAGACATAAGTTTTTGAGTATTTAAAAAGATGTATGATTATTTAAAGTATCACTATTGGGAGATAAGGAAACTGTAGGTGTGCATCCTATTAGAGCATCAATGGCTAGTGCAAACACCAAGCTAGCTCATGGGGTGACCTCTAACGTTTTGTAAATGAAAAGTGAAAGCCATGCTGGGATTTTTGTATGGGGTTAGTTATTTTGCCTTAGGTGTTCCTATGTGTGCAAGACTGCAGTGGCTCTTCCATCCAGGAAGAGCACACACCCAACTGCTGAAACTTCCTTAGCCTGACGAAGGGGTTTTGAACTCAAAAGCATGCTTAATAACTATTCTCCAACTATTTGGGTTGTTCTAATAAAATATATCAAATTCACCCAAGGAACCTTGTGTGACTCTGAAGAGAATTTCTCACAATGTTAACGGATCTGTTTACCTAGTGTCAAAAAAAACAAAAAAAGAGAAAAACTCTTGGCTTGGGTTTTTGGTAGTGCCCAGGACATGTAAGCTGTCTCCAGTGTTGTCCATCTTATGAAACTTTCCCATTGCCATCCTTGGAGGTATATGGGGACATTTTAAGTTTTGTGCTTTCTTACGCAGAACCTCAGCATTGTCTCCTCTCTAACTTTACTTGATTACACCTTCATTTGCATCACATGACCACTGGTCTCTTTACTCTCACGCAGTAGCATTGGGGGGGAAAAACCATGCGGCACCAGTACCGTGTAGTTACTCTGGTTACTGTGCAGTCATTTAGTACTTGCAATAATAACTGCCAATGTGGCCATATATGTATAGATATAGATGTGGCCAATGGGTGCTTTTTTTTCCTTCTGTGGTGTTTTACCAACAGTATCTTTCCCAACTTGCGTTTATGTCTTATATTCTATATTCCCACATTGGGGAAGATCTCGTCACTGTAAAATGGACATTTAATATGTTTATTTTCTCCTCTCTGTTGCCTTTTTCAGTGAAAATTTCCTGTTTCTACTATTACATTGTTTTGTACAACCAAATCCTACCACAAATTAATCAATATTCTATTTTCTTTCAAGCTGATCATGCCTTCATTTTCTGCTGCAGTGTTCTCCATTGCTTACATGGAGTTTCCTGAGCTAATGGTGTTTTTCTCATTCTCTTTGTTCAAGCTGTGCACACACTGGTGCTTTCAGTTCTTGCAGACTGATGCCAGAACTGCAGTGGATTATCTTTCTCTCTCTTTC
>NW_005841856.1:2035670-2037560 GCF_000455745.1 Alligator sinensis | reverse complement strand
CTACAAATGCTAGCACTATCTTGACTTCTAATATTTGTCATAGCTGATGCAGCCTTTGCCCTGTTTTTTATGGAAATCAACTTTGAGAACTATATGCCTTTTGGACTTTTCTGTTGTATTTTGGATTCTTTATCATGTCCACAGTGTCAGGCCACTGTCCACTTTCCATAAGCTTCAGTCTGAACCGGATATGACATTTGCTTGGCAAATTCTAATTGGTTTGTTCAGGATTAATTCAGAGTTTTCCAATAATCTCTAAATATTTGTATCAAAGATACCAATCATGATCTGGGTTCACTTGGACTTGGTTAGCTGTTCGACACTCTAAGATTTGCCTTTCAGTCTTAGTTACAAACTCTGTTTTTTTTCCTCTTTTTTCAGTATCTGTTTTACTCATATTTTGTCTTACAATTTGAGCCTTTTCAGAATAACAATTGGTTTCTACTCCTTATGGCAAAGAATCTTTAAAATGCAATTTTCCCGAGTGGTTATCTGGATATATTCTTAGAATTGTCTATGGTTTTGAATGGATTTTTTTCTAATGGACTGTTCACTCTATTATTCTTCACTTCAGCTTTATTCCATCCTGTTTTTCCCCAGCTCTGTATCTGTCAACCACCTTCCTATTACCTTTTTTCCCATTTAGTTTATCCCTAAATAATCACCTGTTCCCAAATAATGGAATAATAATGCTGCCAATGAATTCTTCTGTTTGTTTCTTATGCCTTTTCCTTCTCTGAGCATTCATCTTGTCTGTTTAGGATGGTGTTACAGGTTACATTTAGACCACTCTAAAGGCACTTAAAATGGGAGCACACATGCAATAAAGATTGTTAAGCTGTGTTAAGTACCCTACAACTACTTTAAAGTTATGCCACCTTGGATGAGGGTTATCTTTTGAGCTATTTTACCTAGCTCAAGCTAGGGTATTGTTAGTCTGCTCCAGGGAGATAAAGCAAGCAATTTCCGGTTATTCAGTGTCCAAGATGCATGGCTCTGAGCCCTCCACCCCTGACAAATGTTCTACCCTCCCAAACTCTGCTGTCCAGGAGGTGGTACTGATCCCAAGCCAACATCCCCACTTCTCACAAGTAGGTCTGATTTCAGCTCATATAGCACCATGCTGCTGGCTTCAAAGACCCCAGAATATCTGATTTGGACCCCTGAATTGCAAGGCCAGGTACACATCTGAGGGCTAAGCCTTTTCCACACATGGGTGGCTCTTCTCTAGCCAGGAAAATTGGGCAGGAGGGTAGGAAGAGAGAATGTAATTTCTCTGCCCCCTCTCATGCTCTTCTGGGGGAGAGGGGAGAAGCAGCTGCCTACCATCAAGTATATCAAGAGCATGGAGCCCAGGGAGGCACGCTTCTCTGGGCTCCATGTTGTTATCACAGTTAACCCCTGGTGGCTCCACACTTGGAGTGGAGCCACTGGGCAGTGAGAAACCCATTCCCCATGCTCCACCATGCCTAAACCTCAGGGCTTTGCTTCTGAACATGCCCCAACTTGCCAGGCACTCTAGTGGCAAATCAGTTGTGCAGTAGGCCTGTGCAGAGCAGCTAGTATTCGCTTCAGGTTTGGCCAATTCAAGGAACAGTGATTTGATTCGATGATTTGAATCACTGTCCTGATTCGATTCAGCTGAATCTGATTTGGAGATTCATCAGCAGCCAATCTCCAAATCAGCCAGGGAAGGCACATCCCCCACCTCTTTCCCAGCCTGGCAATGGCTGCCCCAGCTCCCGGCACTTAAAAAAGCCTGAATCACTGTTTCTGCTGGCAGGGGGTGATCTACTCTGCCCCACGCCATGTGGAGGGCTCTGTATGAGGCCCCAAAGCCCAGAGGTTACTGCAGGAGTGGTGAGTCCTGGGGATTTCCTCGGCTTTTTT
>NW_005841856.1:2019652-2035512 GCF_000455745.1 Alligator sinensis | reverse complement strand
AGGGGGTCCCCCCATGGACCCCTGGCAATGACTAGCCTCCCAAACTCTGCTGCAGCCACTGGGGACTCCCCAAATCATGAAAGTTCTCTGAATCTTTTCTGAACATTTGGAGAGAATTTAATCTGTTCAGACCTTTGAATTGGTCCCCTGATTTGATTTGGATTTGGAGGTTCGGCCACCGAATCATTCTGAATCTCCTCCAAATTGAATCACCACCCAAAGCTTTGTACAGCCCTATTGTGCAGGTCAGAGACATCATTAAGCCTTAGCCTGTGACTACTCTGAAACTATTGTAATTTACTGCCACCTAACATTCCACAGATTTAGAATGGTTTAAAGGTAACCTGTAACAGCATCGATAGCATGTTAGCCCATAGGGCCAGGAACCACCTACCACTTTGTTAGTACAGTGCCTAGCACAATGTCTCTTTGCCACCACTGTAATTTACATGATGATATTTAGGTCACAGTTAGTAGATTTTAAAAGATGCAAACTCCACCTCCCCTTTTCCCCCAAGCCCCATAACTATTTCCCACAGCACGTAATATAATTATTTCATGTATGATCAAGGGGGATCTTTTCTCAGTTTTAGATGTCGATTTCTATATATGTATCTACCTCACGTAAAGCTTAAATTATTTTCTTCCATTTTGCTGTACATGATTTGTAACCCTTCCACATAAAGCAAAAGTCTGGTCTTTTGCTATCTCTGTGTAAAGAAAATCCACTTGTGACTGAAGATATTTTTTCCTATTGAGATTCATATTTCTCTTAATTTTAAAGCTGTGTTAACTGTAGCATATGAACTTAAAACTCCAGTGTATTTTGTTTGAAATTGAGGACCACAGCATGAAGACTCTTTTGTGCCAAATGAACTGGCTATTTGAAACTCAGACATTTTCTTACATTAGATATTTCATGCAGAAGAATAGTAGAAAATTGTATGCCTATTAAAAAAAAAATATATATATATATATATATATATATATACTGGAACCATTCCAATACTAACTACTTCCTAGCAGCACAAGTGCATCTGTAATGACAGATCTGACATAATTGAATACAACAACAGTAAAACAAGTAATTCTAATCATATTAAGCTGGCAGTCGTTTTGAGGTCATTTTCTGCAAGTTGATCAATAAGAAGCTCACATCACATAATCCACATTGAATTTTTTTTGTAATATATCTTAACTTCAAGTATAGTTGTGGTTAATTGCTAATCCATATTCATTGAGCAGAACAAATGAGGGCAACAAGAGTAGCTACTTCACGTACTATCTCATCAAATGTGTGAACCTAAAAGCTCAGTTCCTTATCCAGATTACTTACATTTGTCTGGCTTCTATCACCACTTCAGAAAATGTTTTAGAGATTATCACAGAATTTGCATGAATACAAATGTAAGGTACTGCTTTCAGTGAGCATGGTGTTATAATTTCTAAGCATTACCCCTATATCTGCTGATACTAATTGGATCTCTTCAGTCAGAGCTGGCCTTAGGGAAAATGGCACCTTGGGCAAACTTGTATTTTGGCAGACCCCCGAGCCCCACCCCCGCAGTGACCACCTCTTGCGCTCCCCTTGGTATTCCCCCACATTAAGTCGGCGGTGCTGCTGCAGGTAGGCAGGAGTGTGAAGTGCAGTCCAGTGGGAAGGGAGTGTCATGGTGCACCAAGCAGGTAGGCAGTCAAGCACCACTGCTGCTGCCTGCACTGCATGGCCTAGCTTCTCATTAGTAGTGGCTGAAGGCATGGGTGGGCTGGGCTGCTCACTGCTCCTCCTCCTTGGAGTTGTGGGAATCAGTCAGTTTGGAGCAGGGTAGGGGAATAGGGCTGCTGTGAGTGAGAGCTGCTCACGTGTGTGTGTGTGTGTGTGTGTGTGTGTGGTTCCCCCCTGACTATGGTACCCTGGATGGTCAGCTACATCACGCACCCCTAAAGCTGGTTCTGCCTTCAGTTGCATATATCTTCAGAGTAGTGAGAGAATTTATCTTTAAATTAAAAAAACAAACAACCCCCACCAGTAATTACTTTAGTAGAGTGCCATTTCTAACCTGTATTTCATAGATTCATAGATTTCTAGAGTCGGAAGGGACCTCGTAGATCATCGGGTCTAACTGCCTGCTCCAAGCAGGAAAGAGCACTGGGGTTAGGTAACTCCAGCCAGATGCCTGTCTAATCTCCTCTTGAACACTTCCAGGGTAGGGGTAAGCACCACCTCCCTTGGAAGTCCACTCCATATTTTGGTAACCCTTACCATGAAGAATTTCTTTCTTATGTCCAATCTAAATCTGTTCTCCTTCAGTTTGTGGCCATTATTCCTGGTAACCCTGAGGGGTGCCCTGGTAAACAGAGTGTCCCCTATTCCCTGCTGCCCCCTACCCCCCGATGAGTTTGTAGGCAGCCACAAGATGGTCTTTCAGCCATCTATAACATGCCACCCACTGTTAAACTTCCAGTATTAAAAAAAAAATGCTTGTAGCTTGTTGGTCTGGCATAACATTAAAACACTGGATTTTCTTTTGTTAGGATCTCTTTATAGCAACACATGCTATGCCTATTATGGAGCTTTTTGGGGCCCAATACAAAGCCTATAGAATAAATGATTTTATTCACTTCAGTGGCTTGAATTAGGTTCTTTTTCCTCTCTCCTGGCTGTAAAGTGCTCACAGACTGATCCAGATTTATACATTTTCTCATTATGTACAGGTATTTCCAGATTCTTAATAGTTTTCAAGAAATGGCTTGTTCACCACTACTGACAATGACTAGTTAATTATTTTGCTGTTTGATTAGGCAGCGGAGTCTCAGAATATTGTTTAAGCTTTTTGATAGAATAGTTGAACATTTTTAACAGGGAACAAATAATACCAAATTGCAAACAATGAATAAAAATAATGAATTGTGAGTATTTCCTGATCATAAACAAACATCTTTTCTTTAGAGCAAGCAAAGTTTGAAGTTCATACAAAGAGCTGCGTTTCTTAAATTTCTACAAATAATAAAACCATTCTTGTGAATATTCATGGCTAGCAAATAGCAAAAATATTTGCAATTGCTGTTTACAGAATTCAACCAGCTCTTGTCTTAAATAATAATGATTTGATGTAATGCTATTAAAAATATAGCATAAGCCAATATTTATCTCTATAGAATTCACAGTTCCCAGAGCCCCATGAGAGAGGAAAAAGAATTTGATAGGAAAATTAAACATGTCTATGAACAAAGAATGAACTAGGACACTTTTATTACAGCTAGATAAAGCCTTCTGTTTTTTAACCAGTGTCGAGAGGGATGGTGGGTGCATTTCAAAGAGAGAAAGGACCCTTTAGACTTGCGAGAATAGATTTAGTTATGACATTTCTTCAAGAAACTGTCCCTTTAACCCTGCTCTAGGTCCTTCCAAGAAAGTCTTTAATTTCTAATGACAGAAAGTCTCTGTTATTTTAATGATTACAGTATGTTTTTATAACTTGATTAAGGAATAATGCTTACTACTCCATATTGTCAACACAAGGGAAATTGCCATGTCCAAATCTAAATTTAGTGCCTCATTTAGTATGCAGTGTGATTCCATAAATATGCTAGTAGATGCCTAAATTGCAATTTTGTTTATGAATCACATGTAATATCATCCCTGAGTTGGATATAAAGCAAATTTGGGAACAAAAATTAACCAGACTTACATTTTATTATGCATTTGGTTTTCTATGCAATAGAAAACATAATTGCATAATATCTCATTTGCATCTGTGACAAGATACACATGAGGTGCCAAGTACCAACAGGCTCTTTTGTAGAGGTGATCTTTGGGAATTGAGCATTAGTGGGGAGGTTCCTCAAGAAATGCTAAGTGCATGAGGACCAACACTTCCTCTTGTAATTATAACAGAGATTATGGTGAGAAAATGTACTCCTACATATACTTGTTTGACAGTACTTTTATATGCGCATGTTGTAAGACAACCAAACTTTCAAATGTGGATTAATAATTGTAACTATAAAATCTCACAAGAAGGAAAGAAAGATAGAAATAAATCCTTACAGACCAGTAAAAATACAACTGGTGCCCACTTGTGCCACAATTCCATTAGCTACCTGTACTAATGCAGATGGGATTGAATTATGAGTTGTGTTTGCAATCATCTTTCATATTACATAGAAATGCTGGTTGTGTATATATTTTTATGAAACTTACTTTTACTTTAAGATGACCATGTTCAGTCTCTTACCTTTTCATACCTGTTTATTTTTGAGCGAGTGTAATTAGCTATTGAAAAAGTTTACCACATCAGGATGCAGTAACTT
Organism: Alligator sinensis; assembly: GCF_000455745.1. Lineage (NCBI taxonomy): Eukaryota > Metazoa > Chordata > Crocodylia > Alligatoridae > Alligator > Alligator sinensis. The sequence continues at coordinate 2,031,198 of NW_005841856.1, read as the reverse complement.
CTCCATTACTTCAAGGTTGGATATCTGTTTCAGAGAGATGCTGCAGCTCAACCAGAAATTATTGGATTTAATTGAGAAATTACTCTGTGAAATGCAATGGCTGGGAGGTCAAACTAGATAATCATGATAGTTCCCTCTGGCCTTGACATGCGAACAGTATTACTTACTAAATTTTGAATAAGACAAGTGCTCTAACTGAATTTGAACATATAAGAACCAAACTTGCATTTATAAGACTATTCAAAACTTACAATTATTCACTTTTTTGCCACATTCCTAAAAAGCAAATGAACAAACAAACAAACAAGGACAAAGAACTGGGGAAACTAACCCTTGAGACCAAGTGGTGTCTATCTGACTTTACTAGACCTCTGCCTCATAGTTCATATTGGAAGGGTCATGGTCATGTTTCTTTTGAAACTCAGGCCTGAAACCTGAGACCTAAAATGTACATGCAATAGGGCTGTGCAAAGCTTTAGTTGCTGATTCAATTCGGAGGAGATTCAGCCTGATCTGAATCCAAATTGAATTGGGAGACCAATAAAAAGGTCTGAATTGATCCAAAGTCTCCAAATTGATTCAGAAAAGATTCAGAGGCAATTTGGGGATTCAGGCAGTTCCCGTTCACTGCCACAGGGAGCTGGACCTGGACTCTGCTGGTAAGTATGGGGGGGGGGGGGAGGGGCTGTAGGATGGGGGAGAGAGCCATGGTGGGATCCTCACCAGGTCCCACCCCTGCCTACTGCCCCAGCCCCTCTGATTGCCCCCAACCCCCATCTGCTCTCCCAGCCCTGTCGATGGCTGTCCCACCCAGCCCAGTGTCCCAGCACTTAAAAAAAATAAATAAATAAAAAAAGCCCCACACTTGCTGGATGTAGTAGTGACCATTGGGGACTCTGGGGGCTCATGGCAGAGCCCCCCCCCCCCCCCCCCCACACACACAGTGTGTGGTAGTGGAAGGCAGCAGGGATTGCCCCCTCCCTCCTGCCTGGCAGGTGCCAGTTAGTGCAGGGTTTTTGGGGGTTTTTTTTAAGTGCCAAGATGCTGGGGCTGGGCAGGGCAGTGGGCTGGAAGAGTGGGTGGGGGAAGGGCCTCTTTGATTTAGAGATTTAAGCGATTCATCAGCGGCCAAATCAATTCAGGACAGTGATACGAATCACCAAATTGAATCACTGTCCCCCAAATTGGCCGAATCCACATCCAAAGAGAATACTAGCTGCTTTGTACAGGCGTAACATGCAACTCACAACTTCTGAACATGCAAGAAGGGTTTGTACATGTGCAGCAGACTTAGGTTTTTAACAAATTAGCATGTAAATTCTGAATCTGGAATTGGTTTTCAACCTGAGAGTTGGTCAGACTCATATGTCCATGCTGAGAATTTACTTAAAATATAAGGTGTGTCTGTCTCATGGATGAAATTGTACACGTGTGCTTCAAATCTACAAAAAATGAAATACCATTTAAAAATTGCCCTACAGTGAACTTTAAAAATAAATTCCACTCTAATACTGAATTCCAAGAATGTTCATCACTTTATTCATAGCAATTCCTTCATGGAAACAAGCTCTATAATATTTTTGTAACCCTTGGCTCATGGCGCTAACTGCGGCCCTGTCCAGTTGTTTGCGGCCTGGGGTGCCGGGAAGCTCTACCCTCTGTTCAGTTCACCTAAGAGCAGCCAGAGTCTCCCTGAGAGGAGAAGACCCCTTTACTATGGAAAGATCTTGCAGACTTATAAATAACTATTTACCAAATGTAATTCTATACAGGAGGTAATTGCTACATGCCAACGGACATTACATAATATCAACAGTTTGGAACTCTCTATTTACAATACACAAGGTTGAGTCTATGCAAGAATAACACTTGATAACTATTTACACTAAAAGGATGATCAAACCAATGAATACATAGCTAATAACTTAGGCACCATGTTAGATACTCATTATATTAAATCCCTAATTAACCATTCACCACCAATAGCCAGTCACCCCAACTTATGCCCAATGATTAGAGGGAGGGGAAGTCCCTCATTCCTCTCATCACATGCTTGCCGGCTCCAGCTGCCTCAGGATATCTAAGCAGGCCCCAGTGTCTTGCGGTCTGCAGAAACTGTTTCCACTCAGACTCCTACAAAGCACAAATTCTCTTCCACACACCTCTGTATGCTCTTCTCTTCTTTGGCATGGCCTCTCCAAGCTCACAGATCTATTTACACAATTAGACACACAGAAGGAGAGCAAGCTGCCACCAACAGACCACGCAGTACTTCTGGGCTTACTTTCCCTTAAGGCACTCAGGCACACTGAGTCTTCTCCTCAGGTCATGCCCCCCTGGGTCTCAACAGACATAGACATCCTGGGAACTTTCCTTAGCCGGTGTCCCTTTCCCCCAAGCTGTCCCAGTCCCCAACCACGCACAAAGTAGAGTTTATCACACTCCTACCAATCCCCAAGTCTCCAAACCCAGGGGGAAATCACCATCCCACTGTCCAGGAGCTTCCTGGGACTGTGTTCCTACCCTAAGGAATTTGTTCAGCACATTCATGAACTTCACTTGCTTGTTCTAGGGGTCTGCTCTCTTCCCCTTGAGCCTTTAGATGCTCCGCTAGCCTCTGGCCTGCTCACGAGGGGTCCATCAGGCAACTGTGGGGTGGGACCATGCTGCAGGCTCTTCTCAGCCCTTCTCACACACCATGTACCAGCCTGGGGGTGGGGAGTCACTCCAGTTTTAAAGGGAGCCACCCAGCCAATCCCTGGGATGCAATTTTCCTGGGCTCCCTAACTGCTTTTTTGAATCTCCTTGTTCAGGATCATACTAAACTTTAAGTATGATGTCTGTGTTGGGACAATCTTCCTCAAGCATTCAGGCAGAGCCCGATGTAGGACACTCGGAAGGTAAGTGCTCCTTAAACTGCCTGTTACATTTAGAAACACAGCTTACCTGCAAAACACAATATACATGCAAGTACCTACAGTTCTGGCTCAAATTGCTACCACTATAGAGCATAGGACAGCTATGAAGTTTGATCTGGATTTCCCCAAGCACCCTGTACATTTCAGTTGTGAATCTATCACTCATCCCTGGAAGTTTTAAGGTGTCTGTTGTAATTTTTAAACAGTCATGAGGGCATAAAATTAGATTTTTTTTAAAGCACGGAGGAGAATAGGAGATCATTTTACAGATATGATATGCTGCATCTAATTATCACTTCCATTTCTGTCATTTGAATAGGATGTTGTATTTATATTCCCATTGTCGTGTGTGAAATGAGACTAGGTTACACTCTGTTTTTCATTCAAATATTTCATGATTTAAAGATTCTCCATACTCTATAGGAAGTTGCTGATTGTATAAGCAAAAAAATGGAAGTGACAAATGAAATTACAGAACATTAAAAATATAAATACAAGACAGCTTGCTGCTGACTTTCATAGAATAGTTCAGGCATACATTGACAAATTTGAATTGTTGTTTTTGTGGTAAAGTTTGTTTTAATCAATTCCCATGAAAATGATAATGATAATAAAACACCCTACACAACTAACTAGTCCATCCATTTGCTTTATGTTCTGATTGCAAATGTACTAATAAATACAGTGTTAATATATAACAATGATTGACAGAATTTCATTTCCATTATATTCTATTAAAAAAATGTGATATTTATTGAGGGTGTAGGTTATAGCAGTGTTGGTCTAAGGACACAGGCAGACAATATTTATTGTACTTTTGAGTGCATATGTTTAGCAAAATATAATCCCATTGGATTTCCTCTCATCTGTTACTACCATAGATAAAGAAATACATTGGGCAAAGAATACTTTGCTATTTCTCTTCATTAACTGTCATTTTATAATGGGTTTTATATAAAAAAGATGAACTCAACTTGGAACTTTCCATTTGGGCAAGAAGTGATTTCTGTAATGTAATTATGGTTAGTTTCATCCTTCTTTCTGCCACCACCTTTTTTCCTTTCTTTTCTTCTCTCACACACTCATGACATTTTGCCTCAATCTAGCAAATAGATGCGCTTGGATGCATGCCCATGCCCTCATGGAGCCCCATGTACTTCATTAGGATGCAGCCAGCAGATTGACTTTCATTTATGTTGTGAGCTCTTAATGGCCATGAAAAGGAGTGCTATTGTATTTGTATAACACCTGCTATAATGCAGCAATGCTAATAATATGGTGTGAGATGCACACACGGACAAATGGGTCATATATGTGTCCAGCATTGCTGAAAATTACTCCCTTCCCCCCCCCACCCCAATCGGTTTGTTTTTGGGTTTTTTTAACGACAAATGTCCTTCAACTTAGGCAGAAATTAATTACTAGGTATATCCTATGTCATTTATAGATTCCAGTACAGAATTTGTTTTCTGTACTTCTTTTCCTTTGAAAGAAACTTTAATATTGGCTCTAAACCCAGCACATACAACAGAAAGTGTGTGACTGGCATGCAAATTCTTCCATATGAATTAAGAACACAAAAGCCACATTGGCTATTCTACAGATTAAAAGTGTAAACTGCCATAGACCTAGGCAAAACATTCTGTAATGAATAGGCCCCAAAACATTATTGTGAGACATTTCCATGTAAGAAGATATTACATTTTTAATGATAGTTACTCAGTAGGACACAGTGAAATGATAAAGTTTAAATTTCTGTTCAGGAAAATAAAAGACTAACTGGGTTAATAAATGTTTACAAAGAACTTGAGAACAAGTGCCTGCCTCATTAATTCTCTGGATAGGGATAAATACAACACATTACTAGTTGCAGCTTCCTCCTGTAGTCCTCATCACACAATTAAAAGCAATGATCCAAACTGGCCCATCAGTGGTATGAGGAAAAAAAGAACATAGCTTCAGTAGTTTATACAGCTGCACGTGTTTCATCATTAGTGAATTTATCACATACAGAATCCTTCACATCTTCCATAAAGGGTCTGAATAAGTAAACAATGCCTACATGACACATTTCCTCTGACATTAAACACTCAAAAGGAAAAAAAAACCCTAAAGGAACAGTTTCCTGTTTGGTTTCAGTATTTTTCTTGCTATTATAATGTTTAATTCCTCCTCTTCAAGTTGTTCCACTTTGTATAAATTGCTCATTCACTGAATCAACAAGTCAATGAGAATGACTTTCTAGCTGGGGTTATGGCACTCTTCTGAGAAGTGATATACTCATGGAGCGGATTCCAGTTTCTCTTCCTTGACTACTGAATATCATTACAGAGTGCATATGTGTTAGTAAGCAAGGCATCTTTTTCCCCTATGATAACGATGCAGTCTGTTGAGTAGGGAACTCTCCCAGAAGATGGGAAATGCGGACAAGCAGAGGAAGGTATCAAAGTTGGCTCTTTCACATCTAGCCCTTGAGCTACTGCAAAATATGTAGAGGCCAATTTAACCACCAGCAGTTGTGTGACTCTAACCCTTCTTTGGTTGATTCTAAATGATTTTTTTTTATGACTCCGTTCAGCTGACAAATGAAAAAACGAACAAATAAATGCACACAAAAAACTACACCCCAGTTATTTCCCTAATAACAATCTAGTCTGAAACATCAAGGAAAGAGCATAAGCACTGCCATTCTGAGTGAGACTGAACATGCATCTAGCCTGGTATCTTATCTCCAGTGGTGGCAAATAGTGGATACCTTGGAGGAAAAGTATAAGATGGTAGGGTGACCTATCCTGTGTCATACCCTTCTAATCATGCTGGAGGTTATAGTCACAATTATTGAGAGCTGAAAACAAAAACAAAATCGAAAACAAATGTCACTTTTGAGATAGGGTAACCAGAACTGCGCCAAATATTCTGCATTTGGGAGAACCATTTACACCAGTTCTTTGTTTTCAGTTTTGTTTTCAACCTGTCCTTCATAATTTTGAAGCCAGTTATACTTTTGTCCTCCACATCATCTTGGGATGAGTTCCATGCATTAATTATGTGTTGTGGAGAAAAAAAAACAAAAGTACTTTCTCCTGTTGTTTACACTTCTGGACTGATGATTTCATTGAGTGTGTCCAATGTGTACCATGAAACACAGTACATCCTAGCCAGAATATGAAACAGTAAAATAACAGTTCCCTTTCACGTTTGCCACACCATTCAATATGTATAGACCTATATCGTTTCCTTTTCATTAGGCATCTTTTTTCCCAGCTGAAGAGACCTGGCTTTTTTAGTTTCCTTTATATGGATGCTGTTTCATGCTCTTTCTGCCTTCCTCTGTATCTTTTCTAACGTTATTATATCCTTTTTTGAGATCATGTTTGGTTGTTCAGCTCTTTTTCCTTGTTTTTTTTTCTTGTTTTTTTGTTTTTTTTTTGTGTGGGGGGGGGGGGGGGGGAGGTGTCACAGAACTGCACCTGGTATTCAAGCTCTGGAAAAACAATGAGCCTGTAGAATCTATAGAACCTAATGAAACTATAGAATGATTTATATATCAGGTATGTTGGATTAAGGACTGGAAATTCTAGTTCTTTACTTCAACAGATAGGATGTTATCACATGATTCTTCTCCCGCGGAAGTCACTGGTTCTGTAGTATATCCTGCATTTATAGAAATCTTGGCATGGACACAAACAGTATTCCAAAGGCCACAGCCTACTCCCAAAAAATGATCTTGAGTGTTTTGACCAGCCCTTAAGATTTCAATTCCACAACAGCTGAACTAATTATGGAAGAGATGGTATTGAATTTTCCAAGTGAAAATTTCACAATGTACTTTCATTCATTGTGGATTTTAAGCATAAACCTCAGTGCAGATGTGCATTTTGATGTGATTGTATGTGTATGTTTACTATTCCAAACTTGTCCCTTAGGTTTTAACAAATTAAATTGATACAAAAAAGTAAACTGATATTCAAAACACTCTTAAGTTGTTGGCTAACCAATGATCAGACTGCTTTGACCACAATGCTGGAGGGGAGCAATGCTAAGTTCTGCTTGCTCTCTACCAATTTGCTTCAGGATATTTGACCAAAATGTATGCCAGCTTCCAGGAAGTAGTATGTCTGGTTGTTTTGGATTTATAGTTTAGATCAGGCATGGGCAAAATGTGGACCTTGGGCCAGATCCAGCCCACCAAGGGATTTTGTCCAGCATGTCCACATGTGGCATGCAGTAGGGCTGGGGCTGTGAGGCGATGGGACTTCATTTCCTGGTAGCTGCAGTAGCAGTGGCTCCTTCCCGCCCATCTGTCAGACCCAGCTCTGCTGCCTGGGCACCCTACCCCATCCACCCCACACCCAATGATGGAGGCAGGACCCATGTGGGCAGGATGCTTGGATGGCAGCTGGGATGGGGCTGCAGGCCAATGGGAATAACTTCCAGGAGTGAACTGGGTGGGCAGGGCTAGGGAAACCCCATGATCTTGGGACAGGGACAGCGCAGGGCTGCCCACATGCCCCTGTAACAGGTATGGGTTCTGTAGGCAGGGGCATGCAAGGAGCAGATCATGGCTTGGCCCTGGCCCTGTGCTGTCACTGCCCCAGGATCCTGGACCCAGCCCCACCCACCCTGCTCCTGGATGCAGCTCCCTGCTCACTTAGGGCCCCATCCCAGCTATATGTCCTGCTGGTATGGTTCCTGGCTAGTCTCCATGGAGCCCCTGGAGGGTGATCACAGGACAATGACAGTGTGATGGCAGGGCCAAGGCAAAGCCACAGATCTGTGGGTAGGGATTTGTAGGAAGTGGACTGTGGCTTTCTCCTGGCCCCACACTGTCACCACACTGCAATCCTGGGGCCCCCATGTAGATCAGCTGGAAGTCATACAGGCAGGGTGTATGGTGGGGCAGGTGGGATGGGGCCCTAGGTGGGTAAGGAGTTGTGTCCAAGGCCAGGATCTTGAGGCAGTGACAGCATGGGGCTGGAGCCCAGGGCAGAGCCTCGGCCCACTCCTTGAATGCCCCTGCCCGCAGAACTGGCACCCGTTTCAGGGGTGTATAGGTAGCAGATTGCAGCTCTGCCCCAAACCCTGGCCCCATGCTGTCACTGCCCTCTGACCCTACCCTGTGATCCCAGCCTTACTCACCCGTCTTGTTCCCTAACACCGATCCCCACCTGGCCCAAGCCTCGTCCCACATATGGCGTTTTGGTGAGCTATTGCATCAGGGAGGGATGCTGAATCAGCCTGTGGCAGCTCAGCAAAACTCTGTATGTGGCTCACAGGCCCAAATAATTTCTCACCCCTGGTCTAGACCAACTATTCTGTGTTGAAAGAACATCTGCAGAAATTCTTAGAGTGCCCGGCTCTTTAAGAGATTGCTGCTGGCCAGCGCCACTGCTCCTTTTGTATTAGAGATTCTAGCATGAAAATCCTTGTAGCGTGTAATTAACTTCCTTTTTGCTGAAGAAGTTTATATGCCATTTTCCAAACCAAGAAGTCCCACTTTAGCTAACCCTTTTGTTTTCTGGTTGACCTTGCTGAACTCTCTCCACATATTTTAATGTACTTTCCATAATAATGTGATCTGATTTGTGCAAAGTATTCCAGATATGAGCCTCAATAAGTGCTTGAATAATTTCCCTTGATTTATGTGTGTTGTTCTATTTTTATGGTCTAAGTATCATAAACTGTCACATTTTTACTGTGGTTAAGCCCTCTGCTGAATGATTCTGCTATTTCTCTACCCACATCTCCTTATCATGTTCCAAATCTGTATTTTATAGATTACAACCACAAAAATTAGATTAACACTTTTTTTTCTTAGCTCCCAGAGTCAGTACCTTTTCACTTTTGCACTAAACTGTATGGGTTAGTGTTTTATCCATTCTTGCCACATTTACTAAGATTGATTTGCATTTTATTGTTGATTTGTTTTCTTCCCTTCTCTGCAGCCAACTCATTGCTTCCCCCCAACACACCTGACTTAACCTCAGTTTTCTGCAGTCAGCAAACTTTAATCGTCTTCTTGCATATTCTTTTTCCCAAATCACTGATGAAATAAATCAAACAAAAGTGGTCTCAGTATTGATCTTCATAGCACTTGCTAGTCTCTTCTCTTCATACTGAACTAAATTCACTTATACACAGTTGTCTGCAATAACCAGGGCAGTCCATTATCCACTCAAGCAGTACAGCAGCACAACCGCCATACATACTACACTTACATGATGCTGTATCAGGTTACTCAGTGATTGAGTGAATTACATCTAGGGCTTCCTTTCATTTAGCAATTTTGCCTTAGTGTCTAATTCAGGAAAAAAAAAAAACTTGCTGTGAGAAGGAATTCTTGAAAGCATCTCTAGAGAAAACATTACTTGAGTGTGAGGTAGCTCTGTGTGTGTGTGTGTGTGTGTGTGTGTGTGCATGCGCACGCTTTTTTAACACAAAAAATTGTTAAGTAAGCAACAGCAACTTGTCTAGTTTCTATTTTGCAATCTCTTTGTGTTTGATTTTGTTTGGAGAAGTTTTATTTTTCTCTTGCTTTAATGGAAAGCTTGGAAATAAATTCTAGTGTTTGCTTATTCCTTCAATAAGTACGATTTTTTTTTTCTATTAAACTCCTTGCTCCTTTTACTTTTTATCTCTTACAAAGGTGAAGCAGCTTCCTCCCCCATCTTGTCTCTTGTGCTTGCACAATGGGTTGGAGGAATGGGGCAGGAAATTGCTTATTGATGTGGAACATAAAAGCTATTTGCACTGCCATGTGCATGCCCATGGACACTATAATTACAACAGCTTTTCTGGGCATTGCATTTGTGCCAGTAGATGTAAGAACTGGAAACCTGTTTTGAAGAGCATTAGCTCTTTGCCAATGACAATGATGATTAGATGAGGCTTCATAACTTTTGAACGCTATCACTCAGAGCTTATTAATTTTTAATTCTCCACCATTCTGGCTAACCCAGAAAAAGCAGAGGCAATATCAGTATTTTTTATGTGAAAACAAGCAGAAGGAAGCAAACAAATATGCTCATTTTAATTCAAATAAAAGAACAGAAAAGGGTGAAAGATAAAAAGAAAAATGAATATTTGCAGTTCATTTTGAAAAGATGATGTTTTGAATTTTCAAAAGTGACTGGGTTGCTAAACTGGTGAAGGATCAGTCTGAGACACTTTTTCAGAAAGTGCTGAACACTTGTCTTTACCTTATAAAGAATCAGATCTTTTTAAAGTATCCTTGGATTGCTAACCATTCCTGTAAGTTTAGGACAAGGTTTCTGTGGGACCTGTGCATGAATCAGAAGGCAGACTTTGGCTTGTTGCAGCACCATAAAGACAGTGTTTAAATGCCATATTGTGATGACCTTTCTTGGTGAGCTCTTTTCAGAATCTCCAATACATCCTTAAGCAGCCCTGCACAGAACGGCATTAGTATGAGCTAACTTGAAAAGAAGCATGAATGTTAGTATGTTACTGGGTGATAACCACTAACACTCCTAACAGATTTCAACACTATAAACTTAGTTTATTAAAAGATCAAAGGCAGTATAAAATTGACCTCTCAGAGGAATAATTGTGTTAGACTATCTTCTATTGTCTGCTATTTTTTCTGTGTTCCCTTACTTTTGCTTCAATTGATTCTGTGAAATGAAGACATTTTCTGTGTATTGTACCAAACCAAATCATATTACAGAAGGCAGAATGCAGTTAAATGAGGGTTAAATTACTCTCAAATGACAAAGAAACATTCAGCTATAAAAGTATTGAGAGAATAATGCATTCCTTTTACCCAGAGTACTAGGAAATAAATCTGGGCTTCTATGATATAAATGTAAATTTAGATTTTAGAAAGTCCATGTTCCAACAGAATCTAGGGGTATTAACTAGGATTAATATTATAGCAGTTAAACTGAACTAAAAGCAAAATGGACTAAATGTGGGTCTGACAGTCAAACTCCCAAGTTCTAATCCTGGATCTGCCAGGGACTCATACTGAGCTGAGTGTCTACCTAGTGGTTCCTGTGCGGGCCAGCTCCCGATCTGAGGGGCGAGCCGGGCCCGTCTTTGGGCACGCGGGGCCGGAGAAAACCGCGGGGCAGTATAGTATGCTCGAGCTAGAATCAGTCACGGAGGCGTAATGGTTGATTGAAAAGATTATTTACTTACACCCAAGGTGGTCGCGGTGTAGGCTGGTCAGCTTTCCAGGCACAGCTCCGCTTGAGTTCTCGGTGGAGGACTCTAATAGACTCGGTTCCTGACTCCGGAGCGGTTTAGGCTCCGCGGGTTCAACAATTCTCGTTCACGGAGCATCTGTATCTCCATGGGTTACTCGGTTCTCAGGTCCCCCGGAGCTGTTAAGACTCCGTGGGTTCGACAATTGGGTCCATAGGATAGGAATATGTCTGGACTGCGATCGGCGACGGGGAGAGGCTAGAGGTTATATGCCCCGGAGTTGTTAAGGCTCCGGGGGTTCGGTAAATAGGTCCCCTGGAGTTGTTGAAGCTCCATGGGTTCGACAAATTAAACCTCTGTTGCCCTCTTAAGGAAAAAGCTGGGTTCGAGAGGATCAGCAGCACTTAGAGATCCTCACGCTCCTTTCCCGAACTCCACGTGCTTTCTCTCTCTCCGACTTGG
>NW_005841856.1:2005382-2019413 GCF_000455745.1 Alligator sinensis | reverse complement strand
GCCGCCACGTGTGCCTATATTAAGATCGGCCAATAATGTGGCGGAAATCTTAATACAAATGGCGGGAACTTCCTTGTACCGTGCATCACTATAATGCAAAAGAAATGCACGATGCAAAGGTGGCTACAGAACTGGTGGGAAAAGCTCCTGCATGTGGGTTCTTAATTGCAACAGAACGCTCCACCGTGCAAAAGAGCTGCAATTTAGCGGGAACACAATTTAGCGATGCCGAAGCACACACAAACAAAAAAACCCACAACTTTGGGTTGTGACAGTTCCCATGGCAGGAGTGAAAGTCGGGTTCCAATTGGAGTTAAACCCTGAATAGAATACTGAGGTGCACTATCAGGGAGGGAAACCTTGACTAAAACAGAAGATCCTCTCATGGGACTAGCAAAAGGATGCTGCACTTAAACCATGTTTACCCCAGGTCAAATGCTAAAAGTTATACTACAAACAATGGAGAGGCTGGCACTGTTCAATGGGAAACTGTGAAGATGATTTTAAGGAAGAATGTTAAGTGAACTTTACATTTGAGCTGCTGCCAACTCTATATTCTTCAATGACATTTTTCATTTTTGGCATCATGAATCTGCTAATTTCTTGTAAGTGTCCCTATAAAAGTCAGTCTTCAGGGAGGATTTGCATTTGGAGAAGCCATGGGATCCGAACAAGTATTTGCACTATCCAGGTCAGGTTCAGGTGGCTTAGTTTAAGCGACCTCAATTTGAGTCAGAATCCATGCATGCCAGTGTTCACCACTTGCCATGAGGAGGTGCAGGCAGCCAGAGGTAAGTCCAGTTAGGAGGGAAAGCGGCTGGCAGATCCTTGGGGGAGTGGTGACAGGTCTGGGGGCTTGTCCAGTCTGGGAGCAGGTAGGGGGCCAGATGGAGGATAAAGATAGCCCAGTTAGGGTTGGTTGAGGATTTGGAAAAATGTCTGGGTTTTTCTAGACTTGGGGCTGTGCTGTGAATGCATGCAAGTGTTCAGTAGGCAGGGTTAATCCTCCCTAGGTTGGGCTAACCCCATGCTGACATAAAGTTTTTTCACATCTAACGAGAACTACATATATTGGGTGCATCATTTTTAAGGTGAAATAAACCCAGTGAATGGTTGTACATGTTTGTAATGTTTGAGAGTTTGTCCAGAGGAGTTAGGTGAAGTCCTGTCTAGGTCAAACCTGGTACTATGGAAGAAAATACAGACATGCATAAAAAGAGCAGGAACATAGTCTGTCAGGGCTAAGATTAGTGTGGAACAAATGGGATAGAGAGCCAGTGTGAAAGATGGGCAGAAATATGAAAAAAAGAGAAAATTACATGTTGCCTTAAAGGTACTAGATTCAAACTGATGAGATGGAACAAAAGGAGCCATCAGAGTTAATGAAGAAGACAAATGAGTGGGTCAAAATGATGGGTGATGAGTAAAGGCAGACACGATTCTTTGCATAAATGTGGTACCTTTTATTAGACCAACTAAATAGTGGGGAAAACTTTTCTTTGCAAGCTTTGGGGCACAGACACCCTTCTTCAGGCATAGGGAGAGTCTGCTGTTGTTTTGTGTTTTCCTGAATGGATTAGAAACCAATATACAAAATGCAGGTCTGGGAATATTAGATGGCAGGCAGGTTATAATGCGCCATAAATCCAATGGAATCCAATGGATTCAGTGTTCAGACGGACCTTCGCTTCAAGAGGATTCATCAGCAACGGACGACGACCCTGCGCCACCCGAAGAGGACCCCCGCGATAGACTGTATCTAGACTGAGACACTTGACCTTCGGACCACTTCTTCCACCATTGCGGACCATTGTCACGGGTATGTGTGTTTCTATCCTCTTTAACCTAGTTGCGTTCCCAACCTCACCCCCATCCTTCTATTGTTAGTCCCTCGCCCGGGCGTTATGTATTTCCCTACCGGCTTTGTCATCTTTTTTGGATTTACCATCCTTACCATCTACTAATAAAAGTCAATCCGCTGTAACCCCCAGGCCATTTTCTGCAAAGTTGCCGCTTAGCCAGTCAGTCCCCAGCCTGTGACAGTGCATAGGATTCTTCTGTCCTAAGTGCAGGACTTTGACCGTCTCCTGATTGAACCTAATTAGATTTCTTTTGAACCAATCCTCCAATTAATTGAGGTCTCCCTGAATCCTAGCTCTAGCCTCCAGCATATCTACTGCTCCCTTCAGCTTGGTGTCATCTGCAGACTTGCTGAGGGTGCACTCTATCCTGCCTTCCAGGTTGTTAAAGATATTGAACAAAAGCAGCCCCAAGGCAGACCCCTGAGACACTCCATCTGAGACCAGCTGCCAACTAGACATCGAGCCACTGATTACTACTCTATGAACCTGACAATCCAGCCAGCTTTCTATCCACCTTACAGTCCCTTTATCCAACCCATACTTCCTTAGCTTGCTTGTGAGAATGCTGTAGGAGGACTGAGTCAAAAGCATGGGCGATTGGTGCCACCTTATTCAGGGCAGGCACATGCTCTCCCAGCAACCAGACAGCAAGTGGGGGGGGGTCCCCCCATAGCCGATCTTGCTGGATGGGGGGGGACACCACGCAGCTAATCATGAGGTGGCTGATTACTATGGCCACTTCCAGGAGCATCATTCCGTGGCTAATGCTTGTGGGGCGGGGGGGGGGGGGGGGGGGGGGTTGCTGGCTCCTGTCCACCTATTGCTTAAGCAGAGAGTGCAGTCAGTCAGGAGTTTCTTCAGTGCTCTCAGGGGGTGCACGTGCACCCCAGATGCATTGCCAATGGTCAAAAGACTTGCTAAAGTCAAGGTAACCACATCCACTCTTTTCCCCATATCCACAGAACCACTCATCTCATCATAGAAGGCAATGTAGAAACTATGTGCAATAATTGGCCAGGCATGACTTGCCCTTGGTGAATACATGCTGACTGTTCCTAATTACCCTTTTCTCCTCAAAGTGCTAAGAAATGGATACCTTGAGCATCTGCTCCATGATTTTTGCAGGGTCTGAGATGAGGTTGATTGGCCTATAGTTCCCTGGGTCCTCCTTCTTCCCTTTCCTAAAAATGGGCACTATAGTCGCCCTTTTGCAATCATCTAGGACCTCTCCTGATCACCAGGAGTTTTCAAACATAATGGCCAGTGGCTCTGTTATCACATTGGCCAACTCCCTCAGCACCTTCGAGTGCACTACATATGGCTCCATTAGTTCATACTTATCCAGCTTTTCTAACCTCTTCTTTCACCACTGTTGACTGCTCACCTCCTCCCCAAACTGTGCTTCCATATCCAGTAGTCTGGGAGCTGTCCTTGCTTAAAGTCCAATGTAAAAAAGGTATTGAGTAAAAAAGGCATCACAGTCGTTTCTAGCTGCAACACCAACTGTGCTTTGTCCTTCCTAATTTCATCACTGCATGCCAGAACAATACTTTGATACTCCTCCTTAGTCACTTGTCCAAGTTTCCACTTCTTGTAAGTTTCCTTATGTGTTAGCTCACTGAAGATTTCTCTGCTAAGCCAAGCTGGTCTTCTGCCATACTTGCCAGTCTTCCTGTGTATCAGGATGCTTTGTTCCTGTACCCTTAGTAAGGTTTCTTTAAAATACAGCCAGATCTCCTGGACTCCTGTCCTCCTTAGGCTGACATCTCAGGGGCTTCTACCCATCAATTTCTTGAGTGAGTCAAAGTCTGATTTTGTGAAGTCCAGGGTCCTTACTTGACTGCTCTCCTTCCTTTTTTTTTTTTCTGGATCCTGAACTCAATCATCTTGTGGTTGCTGCTACCCAAGTTGCCATCCTCTACTACATTTTCCACCATGTCTTCCCTATTTGTGAACAGCAGGTCAAGAACAACACAGCCCCTAGTTGTCCTTTCTAACACTTGCACCGGGAAGTTGCCCCCCAACACCCTAAAAGCACCCTGGATTACCTATGCACTGCTGTATTGTCCTCTCAGCACAGTCAAGATAATTGAAACCCCCCATGAGAACCAGGGCCTGTCATCAGGAAACTTCCACTAGCTGTTTGAAGAAAGCCTCATATACCTCATCCTCGTAGTTTGGTAGACACCTACCATGACATCACCCTTGTTGCTCTCCCCTCTGACCCTAACCGAGATACTTTCAAGAGGCCTATCTCCAGTGTCATACTGGAGCTCTGACTAGTCATACAGCTCTTTTACATAAAGAACAATTCCTCTTCTTCTCTCCCGCCTGTTCTTCCTGAACATTTTATACTGATTCATGACATTACTACAATCATATGAGCTGTCCCACTAAGTCTCCGTTATTCCAGTCATGCCATAGTTCTTGTGACTGTGCAAAGTTTTCTACTTTTCTCTGCTTGTTTCTCAGGCTCCATGCATCTATGTACAGACACCTGAGGTAACTAGCCAATTGCCATACTTTCTCTTGTGAAGGCTGAAGAGATTCAGCTGTCTAACCTCCCCCCGGTAGGGTCTACCATGAAGGCCACTAATCATGTGAGTGGCCCTCCTCTGGATCCTCTCCAGATTTCCCGCGTCCCTCTTAAAGTGCAGGACCCAAAACTGGACACAGTACTCCAACTGTGGCCTGACCAGTGCCGCATAGAGGGGGAGCATCACCTCCTTTGATCTATTAGTCATGCACCTGCTAATGCATGACAAGGTGCAATTGGCCTTGTTGATGGCCTTGTTACACTGCCAGCTCATGTTCATCTTGGATTCAATTATGACTCCAAGATCCCTCTCTGCCTCCGAGCTGCCTTAGAAGGACACTCCCCAACCTATAGGTGTACTGAGGATACCTCCTTCCCAGGTGGAGTACCTTACATTTATCTTTATTAAATTGCATCCTATTTCTCTCTGCCCATTGATCCAACCTGTCCAGGTCAGCCTGAATCTGCTCCCTGCCCTCCGGTGTACTAACTTTGCCCCATAACTTGGTATCATCAGCGAACTTGGAGAGGGTGCTCTCTACGTCCTTGTCCAAATCACTGATGAAGATATTGAATAATATCGGTCCGAGGACCGAACCCTGCGGGACCCCACTGCCCACCTCCCTCCAGGCCGAGAAGGAACCATCCACCACCACTCTCTGGGTGCAGTCCCTAAGCCAGTTGGCCACGCACTTGACTGTGTAGGCGTCCACTCCACAGTTTGCTAGCTTCCCAATGAGGATAAGGTACGAAACTGTATCGAAGGCCTTCCTAAATTCCAGGAAGATGACATCAGCCTCAGCTCCCTTGTCCAGGCAGTGTGTGACCTGGTCATAGAAGGATACAACGTTTGTCAGTCCAATTCCTTTCTCAAGTCAGGATTATTCTCATCTAAAACATCTTTAAAATACTCTTACCTTGTTGCAAACTTTTGTTTTCCCTATAACTTTATATACTTTACTTTTCTTAATGTACCTTTATTTACTGCTTCATTTGTTACAAAAATCTTAATGATACATTGTGGATATTTTTTCTTTTTAAAATCAACATTCGTTTTAATAAGCTTGGTTTTCAGTTAACGAAATATACAAAACTCATAAGTCACTGATACTGCTCCTATCTAGTAGTCTTTGTTTAAAAATCAATTACATTACCATATAATTTATAAATAGAAGGAAAGTGCACTTGTCTTTCTTTGTAATATAAAACCACCTAATTCTCTAGAAAGACAACAGCTTTTATTGTCATCAGAAAACAAAGACTGATATCTTTGGACAAACATATGTTTCTCATCCCTAAAATAACCCTCTTTACATTTCTGTCCAGCTTTGATTCAACCTTTGATAGCTGCTGTCAATCAAACATCCAGCATCTTCCTGTGGCCAACATTGCTGGCAAGCAGTTATGCTTGCATCTGACACAGATGCTACTCCCTACTATCTGGCTCTTGTGAAGGGAATACATTAGGCATCTGCTACATCTGATTGATTTAACATGCAATACTCTAGCTGCATTTGGAAATACGTAAAAAAATCCTGATGATATTCTAGGAAGCTGAAATTAAAAACATGTTGGCTTTTTAGTTTTTACATTATTCAGATAGGATGAAACAAACTGTTTGCTAGTGCAGTTTTGAATATCCTAAAGAGGAATAGTTTGATTCTTATGCATCCTTTATTTGTTGTTTGCTAATGAAAGTGTTCAAGTGTCTTCATAGGATAAACTGTACAATATAGTGGAGGCACAAAACAAATTTGCATTTTAAATAATATAAGAAGACATACCAATCATCCCAGTTTGAATTGAATTAAGATACTGGAGCCATTTTTAAAGAGAAGATATCTGTGCCTGCTGGCCAATGGCAGCTTTCTTTTTAGTGATTGTATTGATTTTGTCCAACCTGACACTTATAAAAAAAAAAAAAAAAAAAGGGGGCAAAACATTTTTATAGCTTTCTTAAGCAGAGCAATCTCTTTTTAAAATCATTAACTGAAGTGTGCACGCTGACATTTTTCTTACTTATTTCAAGAAGAGCAGAATGAGACCAATACTGCATATTTTTGGTAAACCCACCCATTATTTCCAAGAGGTCCTGTTGGAGCAACACTTTAGAAGTTCTTTTAGGATGGGACTGTACATTAGAGGCAAAGCTTAGCTTCACATTCTTCCTGGGTTTTTGATCCATGTTTATCTCAGCATAAAATTGCCCTGAACATTCAAAATTCTCTCTATATAAAGAGCTTAGTTTGTCTGTCTGTAATGCTCTTGGAGCACTTTGATGAGTTCTCTTGGTAGCCAATCACAATGCTTCCTGAAACAACCAATCAGAGTACTCGGCAGGGAATGGCAGGAATGGAGTGGGACAGCGGTGTGCCACCGTGACGACAGGGACAGAGGTTACAGAGCAGAGGGGCAAGGCCAGCACCACTGGCCTCGCCCCCCTGGCCCTGCTCCTTGGAGGCGGTGGCAGCACAGGGTGCTGGAGGAGGGGGACGGAGGGGAAGGCAGGGCAAATTTCCCTTTCCCCCTGCTCCTGGGAGGTGGTAGCAGCTGTTGAGTGCAAGCTTCCTCCCCTCCCCCACATATGAGGAGGCTTATAAGCAGTGTCCACTGCCACCACCCACCACCCCACACTATTGCCACCTGGGAGGTGAAGTGTGGTTGGATGCAGAGTAGTGGCAGTTCAGGGTAGCGGGTTGTGGCAGCTGCCACCATATTCATGCTTCCCCCCCAGTCCTGGGAGGTGCAGGGCTGGATGCAGAGCAGGGGGGGTGGAACACAATGTGGAGCAGGGGGTGGGGGTGACGTGGGACTGGACACAATTGGGGGGGGTGGCATGTGGCCAGATGCGGTGCAACAGCAGTGCGGGGCAGTGGGTGGTGGCAGCCGCCACCATGTGCAAGCTTTCCTCCCCCCTACCCCCCCACTTCTGGGAGGTAGCAGTGGCACGGGGTGATGGATAGGAGGGCAATTCACTAGTATTGTAATTAAAACCAAAACTTGGGCACATGCTTCATTTGATGCTTCAAGGTGCTAAGCATGCCTGAGAGATATCAAGTGTTACCCAATTTTAATAGGTTACTGTAGAATCTGTTGAACTCTCAACTCCTTGCAGGATTAACTCCCTTTTGGACCATAATTCCAGGATGGAGTGCATGAAATGATCTTCTATACAAGTGCCCTCAAATAGAGACCAGCCGTTGGAAGCAAAAAATGTTTGCACTCATAAGTACATTGGTATGGAAAGTCTAACTGATGAATTCCCCACAAAGTGCACCACAGTGATAAGCTTTTGATTTCATAACCATTAGTCAGGGAATGAAACTCATGAAGTGAGATAGACCTACTTAAGTACAATGGGTGTTTTGCTCTTTGACTTCACTGGGTACAGGGGATCACCCATCCAGTTGCACTGGTGACCAGATTTCCAAGAATAGTAACCTCAAGCCAAATTTCTAACTTTATGTTCCTAAACAAATGGACCACTCATTAACTTTAAGGGAAGATTCTTGCTTCTGCACTATTTATTGTTAGGCCTGTAAGAACCTGAAATAAAGCCAAAATTGACAAAGGATCTTACTGTCTATGCAAAAAATGAGAAGTGTTGAAGCAATTCACTTTTTCCTGAATGATTAATGAACCAAACAAATGAAAGGGACATTTCTTTTTATGTTGTATTAAAAATGAATAATGAACCGTTTTTTTTGGGTTGTATTATTTGAATACAAAGTGATCAGCTTTCCTAATATTTCTGAGCATTTAAGCAGAGATGTAATATTAGAGCAGTAGGAAATTTGGGAAAACATTAGCATACTTTACCCAACAAATTATTCATCTGTTAATATTTTTGCCAAATGGCAGTTTCTGTGTTGATGTTATACATGATTCACTAAAAATAACTGCCATCTACCCATTCCTGAAAACGTTTCTTATCGGTATTTTCATATTTATTTTTCTTAACCAACCAAGAACAAAAGCACTTTTGAGATTTCTTACTTCATGCCACATGAAAGGGTGGAGATTGGGGTTTGGTATATTTGGAGATAAAGGAGGACACTACAGGCAAAGTACCATGAGCACATTTTCATCTTTTGGATTTGAATGAAGTACTGCTAGTCTGCTCTAATATTTTTTGCCCACCTAAAAATAGGAATTTAAAATCTCTTTCTAGAGATTAAGTCCTATACCACTTTTTACTGGTAACAAGGTGTTGGTAAGTAGAAAATAGTCTAAATGGGTTAAAAGCATAACACTATACTTATATGCTCCATAGTAAAGTGTACTGAGAAATATTGAACATTCATCTTTCTTTATGTAGCACAAGGAATTATGTGATTTACAGTATAGTTCATGAACAGGAACCTGACAGTTATGCTGAGTGAATAGACAGACATCCATGCAGAGTTTCATACAATTGGGACATGGAGAAAATTTGACATGGTACATAAATCACAAATCTCAGCTGAATGATTGGC
This sequence comes from Alligator sinensis, assembly GCF_000455745.1. Taxonomy (NCBI): domain Eukaryota; kingdom Metazoa; phylum Chordata; order Crocodylia; family Alligatoridae; genus Alligator; species Alligator sinensis. The sequence goes on along the minus strand of NW_005841856.1, from coordinate 2,010,540 downwards.
CAACTTTTATACCTATCTTTTGGTGCTATATTTAATTTAGAGTGCTTTTTAGACATATCTACAGATAGTGAATACTTGTCAAGAGAGTTAAGCTTAGGAAATGGAAGTTGGAGATATCTCCCTCATGTTTTGAACAGGTGATAGAACTGTCCAGGAGTGCTAAAAATGCTCTCTTGTAGCAGGAAAAAAAATTGAAAGAAATAGATTGCACAGATGAGGTTATGTGTAAGCTCCATTCTTGGCTGTAGTGCAGCCTCCTGTCTGATGATTAATGTTTTCTTTGCAGCTTTTACTTTATATTTTATCAAAAGTCATGCAGCAGAGTCTCTCTCTTCTCTTACATGTTGCTAACATGCTTTCCTACCTGACCTTTTGTTTGGGAAAGGGCCTGTTTTGATGGTCTGCCCTTGGAGACTCATAAATCCCAAAGCTTTCTAGGAGGTTTGCTAAGTGTATTCCCAGAAGATTTTTCTGGCAATAATTCAGCTTAGCAACAGATAGGAAGGTCCTAAAGTGCATTCTTCTTGTCCTCAAGAGATCACCATAGGTTATGGGGAAGCAGAAAGGAATGAATCAAGAGAGAGGGTATTCAGTGCTACTTACAGAAGTCCCATTCTGAAGGTGATTGGGCATCACATGGGTTTTTTGGTTTTTATGCTGAATCCTTACAAGAAGGAAATAAATATTGTTTTGCTTTCATTAACGTCTGTGAAGTCTCAGCTGGTGGATTTGTTAGCTGGTGCAGACCGATATAAATTTTCTTTACTTGGTTGTCTGCTTGACTCCTTAATACCATGATAAAATCTTGGCTTGTGAAGTGAATGAAATCAATCAGACAAAAATAAGAGTCTCTCTCTCTCTCTCTCTCTCTCAGAGATCTTTCTAGATGTAGAGTGATTTCTGGAATGGACTCTGTTTGAACCCTAGTTCTTGTCTGCTACAAAGACCGGCATCTGAATTTGGAGTTAGAATGTGTTGTGCCATGCTTACTTTTGAATCTTCTCTTCCCTTTGTGGATTGAAAATGCCTCTTGTCATTACCCTGAAGGGACTTCTATAGCATTCTTACTTAAAACCAAGCAATCTGTTATCTAGTATGTAACCCTTTGCATTTTGGACAAGATTCTTACAAAGTTTGTAGAAACCGTTTTCAAAATATTTCTAATTTTCTTGACCTTTGTCAGTTGAATACTGTTCAAACATTGCTTTTGTCATGTTGGTCAGTAAGCTTCTCCATTTTCTGAAGCAGGCTTTAATGAAGATATCCTGAAACATTTCCATTACCCTTTTTTCCCAGTGGTATAAATGGGAGGAGCAGTAGGCACAACGATCCTGTGTGCCAACTTGAGAAGAGTTTGGAAAAAGCAGGTGCTGCCAGTAGCTGCGTGTTCATGTTCGGGAACCAGAAGTTGCCACTTCTGCTTTGCTCAGCTGCATCCTTGCACTGCTACCTTGTCGATACCTTGGGCATGCTTAAAGCTTATTTTGTGTGCAAGCAATAGAAGTAAAATTGAAAATGCTTCTGAAATCAAAATGAACTTTTTAAGAGTGCTACTAACTTGTTTATAGTTTGCTTGCCAGAAAAGATGTCTTCTCTGGCTTTGTTTTTTCTTGAGAAAGAGTCAAGTTTGTATTTTGTTCTTTTCTTTTTGCCTATGCTTTCGCTGGTTAGGTCAGCTTGGCGTATCAGTTCTTTGGTGGGTGAAAAGTAGAGAGCACTGGGTTATTGTAATTCATTTTCCAGCTGGGTCTTTTTGTCTTAGGGGTATATATTAAAGTCTCGGGTAGAGGATTATTATTTGTATCTTGAGGGAAGTGAGTATGCGGTTTATGAAGATGTTAGGCTTCCAGGGCTGTGGTTTTGGGAGTATGAGAGAAGTGATAGAGTTTAACATGTTTGCTCAACTGTTGATATGTATATGGCAGAAAAGGCGGGGAAGGTATTCCTGGTTTCTTTTTGTTTTTTTCTCATTATTTTTAACTGATGAAAAGAAGGCCTAAAACACAGGGACATTGTTTGTTTATTTAAATTCAAACAAATAACTAATATTTAAAAGGGGTTTTATCAAGTAAATGAACTCAGTTTTTAACCAAAAAAAAGGAAAAGAAACAGAAAAAAGCCATTTGTTTTACTTCCATTTCACTCTATATCAGAAAGAAAATATATTAACATTCTTCCAGAAATAACAACATAAAGACAGTCTGCTAATGCTATCCTGCTGAACAGATGTCTTTTCAAATCTATTCTCTCTTTTAACAGGATGGGCTGATACCAGATATCTGCCCCAGCCTTATTTCAGCACTGAACTTTACAAATGTTGCCAGAATGCACCTGGCTTACATCCTAAAAAAAAAAAAAAAGACAGATACTTACCAAATTACAGTCGATTGAATGTGCCATTTGTTCAGCTATTAAACTAGTAAGAGCTAGGGACTCTAGTGGGCCAGCAAAATCTCACCATCTTTTACTACACTGTGCTAAAGGAGTTGCTGTCATAAAAGAAGTGAACTTGTGTTCATACATATTTGAGGATGCACTGGAATATTATTTTTTAGAAGAAAAACATATTGAAACTAGAAGAAAATCTTTATGCTCTGAATTAAATACTCCAGAGCTACTGAAGATGGAGCCCTTTCTAGCATCTTAATAAATTGAGCTAGATGCTTTTAACTGAATTTAAGTAATCTTTTCTGCTGTTGCAGTGATACATTATTAATGTCCTGTTTTTCATTTATTTTACACAATTATAGTCCAATTTCAGGAAACCATTGCAGAATGATTTATACATTTCTTTAAGCTTTGTCAGGACTTCTAAGTCTGGGTTGACAGGCACAAACAGTTGTCATACATATTTTGGACCTGAAGTGTTGATCCTATATAATTTCAGTTGTGTTAATGATCACAACAAGGTAACTGGTTGTACTAGTTCATGTTCATATTTAATAACTTATTTACATCTTCAGTCTCAGACGATACACTGTTTGGTAAATTTAGGACGTCAGTACTAGAAGTTCTGATCTCCCTCTTTTTGAATCCTTCTTTTCTTTCTGTTTCTTCTATCACATATAAATCCCATAGTTTCTAACATGTAATATTGTACTTGGGAATATATATGTATAATATATGGGCCTCAGGTTGGTGGAGAGATGCCATTTTAACTCAAATGAGGTTCTAACCCACAACATTTTTACATGTTTTTGTATCTCAGTGTTATAAAATTAAATAAAACATCAGGGTAAATAATGCCCCTATGGAGAAAATTCCTGTTATTAAGGTGTGTTGTTATTGTATAGTGATGCATATGATCAAACTGACACTGAATTAAAACTGTTGATAATTAAAGAAATTCAAAGCAATAAAGTAGGGGAAGAAAATTCCATTTTTCCAGATTTTTAATTTTTTATCACATATTTATTATATAGGAAGAGAAGTGAATTGATATTGAGGCCAGTGGGGACTAGTTTTCTCCTGTCAAGGCCACAACTCCATCCAGACTGCAAGGCAATTAATATGTGGGGGTGGAATCTAAAGAACATAGGTAACATCAGAGCATTAATGCTTAAAAGGAAGGTCAAGATTGCATTTAAGTGGAAATTAGAGCATGTGCCTGAGGATACAACTTAGTCCATTGTTACTTGCTGAAATGATGATTTCCAGATGGATAGTGAGAGTGATTCAGTTTCACTTGGAATATGTTGGTTAATAAAGCTACATGAAATCTGCATCAAGTCCCCTGAAAAGTGCTCTGATAGAAAATCATCAATTATTAAGTATCCTGTTTCGATGCTGAAATATTACACCAAAGTCTGTCTGTGTTTCTGTAGTGTTCAGGTGTTACACTGAATGAGACGGCTGCAGGCATGGTAAAAGTTGACAGATGCAAATCCTATTAATCAATAATGTAGTGTAAGAAAGTAAATTGAGCAAGTGATTCACCTGGCCATTATATGCTCCTTTGTGATAGAACCAGATGGTACCAAAGGTTGTCATAAATACAGGAAGCTACATACAAATCTTTGCTATGCCAGAAGATTAAAGCTGCATGCATGAATCCTTTGAATGATCTTTCCCTTGTACAAGGGGCTACCCAAGGAGGTCTGTGTATATGTGTTATATACATATATGCTCAGAGCTGGCCTTAGGGAAAATGGATCCCTTTGGTGATCACTCCCCCCGCTGCCTCCCTCCCTGGTATCCCCCCATAAGTCTACCATGCACAGTCCCATGGGGAGACAGAATGGCATGGTGGCCAGGCAGGCTGCCACCAGCATTTCCAGCCCAGGTCCTCCTGAGCAGTGGCTAGAGACAGAGGGCAGCCTTGGCTCGACACTGCTCCTCCTGCCTAGCGTGAGGATTGCCTGGGGGTGGGGGAAGGGGAGGTGAAAGAGTGTGGGTGTGTGTGTGTGTGTGTGTGTGTGTGTGTGTGTGTGTGTGTGTGTGTGTGTGTGTGTGACAGACAGACAGAGAGATCCCACTGACCATAGCACCCTGGGCAGTTGCCCACATTGCCTACCTCTGAGTCCAGCTCTATATACAAAATCAGACTTGTGTTCCTTGATAGAACTAAATAATGTTTCAAAAGTATCTGGAGTTCCCACCCCCGAGAACTAACGAGGGTTATTGCATTTTAAAAGTTTCAAGGTTAATTACACTTTCATAAAGGCATGCCATATACAATAGGCTATTGGATATACAGCAATTTACAAATGTCCCTTAAACCAGCTGTTTTATCTCTGATGCTTATAGCTCAGTGAACATGTATTTTAGAAGATACGTTCTTGATATCTTGATAACTTGATATCAGTTATCATTGATCAATAAATCTGGAAATGTAATCAAAAGCACTAAAGGGTAAATTGCACGAGGGGGATTAATGTTAAGTCCATGCAAGTATACATTTTAAATGTGTATGTTTTTCAAATTAATTGCTGGTGCTGGACAAATCAAATTGCACACATGTATGTGTTGACTCACACAGCATAATAGTTTTCCCACCTACTATACCAAGAATAACTAATGAACCATGTAATTAACACAGCAGACATATTCTTGATAGGCAATAGTTTACAAAATTTCATGAGCATTACTTCATTTTTTCTAAAGGGTACTTCTTTAATGTAAAACCATAACTTGCCTGACTGTAATAGAGTTGAGGCCC